>NC_068339.1:9193214-9506519 GCF_014633365.1 Diospyros lotus | reverse complement strand
CAGCCTTGCGTACTGGGACACACTTATTTTTATTTATTTCATTTTCACCCAAATTATTTTCTTGAATCTCTAAATGTCAGTGTTATTATACATGTCTTGCGTATACTTTCACTTGGAATAGCTACTATCTCTTTGGCAGATTCATCTATCTTGAATATCATTAAGAAATTTTCTGTGAAACATTTATTAAAAGAAATTGTACAAGGAGAGAGCACATTTTTCATAACTTTCATATAGACCTCATCTAGTTTAGGTCATTTTCAAGTATACTCCTTATGGTTTCAATTTGGCAGTCTTAAGTCTTTAGGGTTCATATTTTTTTTCCTTAATTAGAATCTTATGTTAAGTTGTAAGTTAACATCATTAGTAGACTTATTCCAAATTATATTTTGGAATATGGCATATGGATGTGGATGGAAATTTCAAAATGACATTATCTGGAATGAGTCTACTAACAAAGTTAATCTACAATTTAACATAAGGTTTCCAATTGAAGAGAAAACATGCTATAGGGACCTGTAATACCAAATTCAAATAAGGGTTGCTAATAAAAATAACCTAAACCGCAAGGGGTTATGTATATTTTAACCAAACATTCAGTAATGGTCAAGTCTATGCAATGTATTCTGGTTGTTTATACTGTCAGACATTCTCATTAGCAAAGGATTTTGTCTTTGCTATACTCCAATTATGGTGTGTTTCTTAGTATTTTGATGATTTGGGTCACCTGAAAGCCAAATATAGCTAATGCTTATTTTCATACTCAGTTGTACTGTTAAAATCTTTGCATTGCTAATATTTTAATACTGAAAAAAAAATTACTTGCAAATGGTACGACTGTTTTCCATTTTCCTACTGTTGACATTTGTCCAGCATCTTCCAGCTGGTTATATTTCTTGTTTGTGTAGTGTGTAAGAGAAAAATACTTCTGTCTATGTCTATTGCAGGTTGGAGCAAAGAGAGAGATTGGGGAAAAAACACCTTTTTCTCCTCCGGGGTTGTTTTTCCAACATGCTGGGCACAGGTTTGAAAAATTGCTTACTTGAACTAAAATTTTATAGTATTCTTACCTATTATCTGGGGTTTAAAACTTTAAACTTTCTAAAATCTTATTGGTTTTACTGTACAAAGGGCAGTAGGTGATGACATCATGCCTTCCATTCCAACTTAGGGATAGTTTCTCGTTGTTGCTGCGTTTAATTCAGCTATTTGCTCACTTTGACTAAGTACAACCTTTAAAGATGTTTTGTTTCACTTTTTGTTTGAAGAAATGAGAATTGGCGAAAGAAGGCATAAGCAAAATTCTATCCCTATGTGTTATTTAGCCCAGTGGTCATGGCACTGCGTGCCTTGTCATGGTTCAAGTGAATCAAAGCCACCCAGGGTTTTGGTCTTTTGTACCAGAAACAAAAATGAAAAAGAGGAAGGAAAAAAGATGCAACAAGAGCCATTTCATTATGATTAGGAGTTTCTATGGAATAAGTGATATAATTTATTCATGGGGTGCAAGCCAATAACTGGAGGAACATGCAATTCATGGATATAATGCCTTTAAAATCTCACTCTTGAAGAACAACATAGGATAAATCGAGTAGAAGCAACTAGCTGACAACGAGCCTTCTAATTTTGTGCTAGGTATATATATATATATACGTGTGTGTGTGTGTGTGTGTATAGACGCATGGATGTTAGTACATATTGGGGGCAGGCAGGGAGAGTTTTATGTGTGATTACTTTTGTTGCCCTTAACTAGTGGGCAATCTTGCCTCTTGTCCCCCTCCTCCCCTTTCTCACAAATGAGGAACTGGTAAGTATCTTAGTTTTCATTTTATCATGTGATGCTTGGAGATCCTTATGTTTTCTTGCAGATATCTTTTGATTTTGTGAATTTTGTTCTAGGTTGATGGAATGCTTTTGTGCTCCATTTTGTATCTCCCCTGACATGAAAACATTATCTTTCTTATGCATCCAGGGACAAAGTTGTTGACTTCCACTGGAATGAAGCCGATCCATGGACAGTTGTTAGCGTATCTGATGACTGCGATACCTCTGGTGGAGGTGGAACGCTCCAGGTATCCGAGTGCAACTCATCCGTTATCTTGAAATCTTGACTTCATCTTGTATGTGGACTGATTGCATAATGTTGTCTGTAGATTTGGCGCATGAGCGATTTGATTTACCGGCCTGAAGAGGAGGTTTTGGCCGAGCTCGGGCAGTTCAAGTCTCATGTGGTTGAATGTACTTCAAAGAGCCTTGAGAGAACGAAGAAAGCCCCGTAATTGGAAGGATAGTTTGAAAACTGTTGCGTTCGGTTGTTATATGGAGTAGCTTCATAGCCTCTTTGTGGGCGAACAAGAGCTTGAAATGAATCAGTTACCCTAGCGCTAGGGGATCTTTAATGTTGCTGTTTCTGACGTTGGGGTTTATGAATCAATTTCAAACATTTAAGATCCCTTATCCCGGCCCCACTAACGTATTTGGTTACAGGTGAGAGATTTGGGATATGGTGGTGTATTAGGAGTATTTGATTAAAATAATATTATTTTAATTCAATATTCCTAAATGAATACTAATCCAAAATTAATTTCAAATCTAGTATCCAACTCCAACTGTGATGCCACGCGGGCAGGATTGCCCCTGTGGGTAAGGGTGAAAGGAAAAACATGCCTTGTTATTTGAGGAGACTGGTTGGCTTCCAGTGTGCAGTGTGCAGCTTCACTTGGGCTAATACTGGCTAAATACTGCCGGGTCCTTGTTATTTGAGGAGACTGGTTGGCTTCCAGTGTGCAGTGTGCAGCTTCACTTGGGCTAATACTGGCTAAATACTGCCGGGTCCAATGACTAATCAGAGTTCTCCACAATACATAGGTGATTTGATGAGTTGTTTCTGCTAAAATTTAAAACTTAATTAAAAATAGCGTAGAATGGACAGAACACAGTTGTTGTGTTTAGGGTATTGATGATACGAAGTTGGAGTAGGGAGTAGTGTAGAGTGAGGGGAGGGGGAGGTGGGGCCTTGCAGAGGTTGACTAGATAGGCAGGATGCTTGTTTTTTTTTTGGATGACTAATGTTTGGTTTCGTCCATCTAATTTTGAAGAAAATCTGTTTTCATTCTTGATTTGATTTTCAGGTAAATTAGATGTGGTAACAAGTTTATACATTTTCAAGTAGACACTCAATCAATTCCCATTAAATGAGATATTTTTACTTCTACCAAAAGTTGATCCATTCCTACTTTCAAAAAAACTTAGAAACTTTACTAGTTGTGCTATGCTTAGAGTTGGCAAATGGGTAGGGAGGCCCATTGGCTAGCCCGACTCAGGCCACCAAAAATAGGAGTGGTCCACCAAAATGATCTACCAAAATAGGGGTGGCCCACCAAAATGGCCCGACCTGGCCCGCCTTAGTCAGTTTATCAAGGGCTATAGGGCCATGCCAGGCTTTTATTTTCCATTGCTCGACTTGGCCCGGCCTTTTTCCAACTCTAGCCATGCCTTGGGAGTGACAGGATGCCTATTTTTGCCCTTACTATGTTTGGGCTTTGCAATTTTATTTAGTTGGTCCCTATCGAGTATGATTTTGTGCACCCCATTTAATGGGGGTAACTTCCCCCCCCCCCCCCTCCCCCGGTTAGTTTGAGGGGTAAAAAAGTCATTTTGGGGGTTTCTTTCCCCCTTCCAACCCACCCCCCATTTCTCTTTCCTTTTCCTGGCTTCCTCTTCTTTTCTCTCCCATTCCCTTGCTATTGTTGCTGCCACTACATCCTTGCCTCATCGCGTCACCTTGTTTCCTCGTTGTCGCTATCGTTGCATTCTCACCGTATCGTGTCGTCTTGCATTTTTTCTGTTCGAGGCGATCGGCGAGGCTAGGGGAGGTGAGAGGGTTGTTGGAGAAGAAAAGGGAAAAGAAAAAAAAAAGAAAAAGGAGAGATGAGAGATGAGAGGAGAAGAAAGGAGGGTTGTGTGGAATGGCGATTGGCACGCAAGAGGCGACATGGCAGTGAGGAGAGGAGAATTGAGGTGACGGCAAGCGACTTGCTGAAGAAGAAAAAGGATAGAGGTTCCAACGCCCCCCCCCGCGCGGCGCGGCCGGGCGGGTAAAATTAAGGGGGGATAACTTCACCTCCTCATTAAATAGGGTGTACAAAATCAGAGTCGGTCCTCCCTGCAAATGACTTGAACCGTCAGCTCTCTCTTTCATTTTAATTTACATGGCACTACTCGGGAGTCAGGGCCAGGGGTCCCCCAAATTGGTGCAATCTGATTGTGCATTGCCATGAAAATGCATATAATAATGGTAACGAGACATTGTTCACTTTAATTGATTAAGTTCCTGGTTTTACAAGAGGGTCTGAGGTTGGTTTGGTGTGTCAAAAGATACAGGCAATCTTGTGTCAATTGTCAAGTAACTTAAAATGGATAATATAAAGCATTTTACAAAATTTTAAATTTATTATTTATCATATTTTGAGGATCTAAATATATGACAATTTATTATGTAATTATTATGATACCATGCTAGTATGATGATGTAATATTAAATATTTTCTTAAAAAATAGAAAAGTTATAATTATTTGTTTTTTAAAAATTGAATTGGCGTCGTGTGTAGTTTTGATTGTCTCTTAAAAATACAAAAATAGTCGCTAAAAATAACTCAGGCGGTTCTCAAATTTTGTCATGCCTTTTAGTGTTTGGACATTTTTTTTTTATAATTTTTTATGTACCAAAAAAATACACAATATCATTTATCTTTCTTGGAATTATCATAAAAACTAAACAAAAAATAAAATTCAGCAAAATATTTATATAAGTTAAGCAATAGGGATGGTCATGGTCATAGACACATGAAAAAACATAATACCTCAACATCCTAATCTCTATTACAAAGAAAACTTATTATTTTACGAGTGTGGGATTGATAAGGTCTTGAATATTTTTAAAATTAAGAAAAAATAAAATCATTGCTAAACATCAATAATAATAATAATAATGTCAAAAAAGGAAGGAAATAAATAAAACTAGATAAAGATAATTTGGAATCATGCGCAATAAAAGCAATTGTCATCTTAATATCTTACTTAGCCTACACGTTGCAGGCAGGCCCTCCCAGGTATAAATTAAATTAAATTAAAAATGCTTGAATCCTTGCATCTGTCGCATGCAATCGCTATCAAATTTCTTTTTTTAGAGTAATATATATATATATATATATATATATAGAAGAGCTTTATTGGACATTTCTCTGGCTCTGAGCTGGTCCTCCTCAGAAAAATCTGTATTGTTCTTCCCCCCACCATCTACTCATTTAGAGGGTGCGGGGTGGTGCAAAATTTTATATCCACTCACATTTTTTACACTTTACACTCATTAAAAAATATTTAAAAAACATAATTTTACCCTTATTTATAGTGATCGATCATCGCCAACAATCACCATAAACTCTCATCTCCTATCTATCATTACACTCATTTTCTTCCTTCAAGATGTATTCCGGAGTTCAGGTGTGATGATAAGTAAGAGACGAGAGTTGATGGTAATCGCATTTGTCACGGTCATTGGTGGGAGCTTGGGCTGTCGGTGATCATGGTGGCTATAAATAAGGTGCGATGATGGGTGGTTGTAAATAAAGGTAAAATTAATTTTTTTAAAATATTTTTTTAATGTAAGTATAAAAAGCAAAAAAGATGGGAGCATATAAAATTTTAATGTCATCGTCTCACACCACGTTGTCCGTGACCTGCACCTGCCCCGTTGTCATTATTCAAAATCAGCGGGGACTTGACCACGTGTCACTATTATTCATTGTACCTATCAGCATCAGTTCAACCAGCTTGCAATTTACCCGAAATAATAGAAAATTTTCTTACCAATCTTTCCAACCAGCAAGTAAATATCAACGTAACCATTATAACTTAACAATTACATGTTGCCATTTATTTAAAATACACGGTGGCAAAATATAAATAATAATAAGAGTACATATTAAAAATTTATTTTATTATTATGTGAGGTCACCAATATAAATTCTAGATTCTCATTCATTTTTACCCATTACCTTTTTTTATGTAGTCAAATACAACTTTTAAAATTAAAATTGAAATTAATTTTATCTTTATTAATTAATCATCATTTATTAAAGAAAGTATTTAATATAATTGTCATATAAATATAATGTCAATTATCAATAATACTAGTACCCCACCATGTATTATTGATCGCAATGATCTTGTCCAATAATTATGTATTTACAATATGAATACGTGGCACAATAATAATAATAATAATAATACAATTACATTGAATATTTTTGTATATTTACATTTTAACTTGTACTTTCGTTTGGCGTAGGGGAAGGTGATTTGGACCCCATACAAAATTAGTATTTATTACTAATAAATAATATTATTGCATATATATTTTGATTATTATGTTATACGTTATTTAAATGAGTCATGTTACTTGTATATCATTTATATATATTTTGAATTACATAATACATATAAATGACATAAATATCTTTCGTCTTAACATAACATATTGGGTGAGGACATTTTAGATATTAGAATATCATTATGTAGTTCAAAATATTGGGGGTGTTCAAAAAAATTGATGCACCGCAAAAATCGGCCAGACCAAACCAAACCGATTGATTTTTTTTTTGGCAATTAGAAATGGTTTGAAAGTTGTCCAAATCCGCGCGATTTGAACAATAGGCGGTTCGATTTTAAACCGAACTGCCTAGAAAATAATAAAAAAAATAATTATTTTAAAAATAATTGATTTGGACAATACATTATTCAATAACATGTATATATATATATGGAAATAATTGTATATTGCATATTTATTGTATGATGACATGCATTATTTGATATTATGTCACTGACAATCTGATAGTAATCACTGGTAATCTTTATTTACTATTTTTAAGTAGCATTTTTAGTGATTTTAAGACTCACTTGTACTAAATTTTTAAAACGCGATAAATTATACCAAATTAGACCGCAAATGCAGTACGATTTGACCACACCAAAATCAGACCACGGTTTGATTTGTTCGAAAAACCTCACTAGCGATTTGGCGTGCTGAAAATGATTTAAACCGGTCAAATCGCACCACGCACACCCCTACAAGATATACACCATAATGTACCAATAACATTTTTCTATTTAGATATAAATTCAGTTATTCTTAAAAATTTATATAATTGCAAATGTTATATGCGTTTATTATTATTTCTTTTGAAGTGACTTAAATATATTATTTAAAAATAATAAATAAGAATAAAAATATATGCAGTCCCATTGGTTTTTCCTAGTCATCCTAATCCTAACTTAAAACGTGTAATCATGAATTAAAAAAAAAAGATTTATTATATTTTGGCCTTTGGGGTAGCCGACAAAAGGCTTCTGAGTCAATCCACTTCCCACTTTCCTATCAAAATTCCCGCCTCTGCAGCCACACCCACATCTGCGCCGCCACGTCACTCCTCCATCTGTTTCCTGCCACGTCCCACCGCTTTCCTCACGCCGTTTGTCTCTCACTCTCTCTCGCTCTATATTACACACACCCCTCTCGCTGCAACCGAAATCGTACTTCGCTTTATTCCCCCTCCGCCCGCACCTCTCTCTCTCTCTCCCTCTGTCATGGCGGAAAATAGGAAGAGACCCGAACGGGAAAATGCCGAGGACGATGCGGCGAAACGCGGCCGGTCGCCTGCGGCGTCGGTTGACGAGAGCGACGGGGAAATGGCGGCATGGTTGCTGCTGGACATTGAGGACGACGAACTTTCGAAACTTCTGGAGGCGGAGGCGGAGGGGGCGCCACCGCCGCTGGCAGTGAGGTTCATCGAAGACCCCTACTCGTGGCCTTTGATCTTCGGGTCGTCTTATATTACCATCAACGGCAACGAGGAGTCGTGCGGGTCGTCGTTCTCGGACTGGGAGTCGTCCGTCATGGCCAGCATTGACGTCGGCGGGACCCGCATTGCCTGCGGCGGGGGCGTGGAGGGGGGTAGTGGAGCGAACGCCTCCGATTTTGACGATGAAATGCTGAGGAGGTTTCTGGGCGAAGAGCTGTTCCAGTAGACATTGCAGAAAAGAAAAGGAAAAAAGAAAAAGGAAAAGAAATGGGATTAGGGTTTTTAGGGTTTTAATGGGGGGTTGGGTTGGTTGGTTTTGTGTAGAAGAAGCGAAGGTTCTATTCAGTGAATATATATGTAAAAAGAAAAAGGAAAGGAAAGAAAAGAAAAAGACATGTTCGAAAGCGAATACTTCTTTCGTACGTTTTAGTAATTTTTGCTTTTTTGGTACTCTCTCTCTCTCTCTCTCTCTCATGTGTCCAAAATGGATCATATATTTTCGGAAGAGGGGTTTGGGAAAAATTGATCCAATATAATAATCTACAAAATAATAAACTCAGCTCATGATATTTTGTATATTGGGCTTGGGTAAGGCTAGGCCCACTTAGATTTAATGGGGTTGGGCTAGTCCAAACAAGCTAGGCCCAACTACAACATGATGGAATGGATTGGATGGTTTGGCTGAGGAAATGACACAATAATTATGAGGTTGAGTGGAGGTAAAAAGGAAAGGGAAATGTAATAAAAAAAAAGGAGAAGATAATGATGAAGGTGATGCCAAAAGTCCAATAATTTTAGGGCTCTGCATGTCATGTCACATCTTCCGGGCTTTGGCTCTTCTTGTCTTGGTGCATTTTCTCCCATCACATCACTAAAGGATTTTGTTTTCCATTCCATGGATGGATGGTGTATATTTTTTAAAATTAATTTGGTTTTTGAACTTTGATCAATATTAAAAACTATGTTGAAGTAAGACATATTTTTAATTACAAGATAAAAAAAATAATAATTTCCCTGCTTTATATATGAATATCAAGCGTATATTTTGATTAAATACTCTTTAAATTACATTATTTAATCTTATTTTTTAAAAAATAGCACCAACATCCCTACGTGTTATAAAATATAATAATTATTAATTTACCCATAGGTTTATACTATTTTCTCTCTCTCCCTTTCCCTTGTCGCTTATATTCATTCTTTCGATGTTCGTATTTTATATTATATTCTATTTTCTCTTATTTACTATATGGATTATTGTTATAAAAATTCTGTTTCTCTCACTCTCACTCTCACCGTACATACATAAATTGAAATGGGTGCCTAATCCAAACCCATCAATGTAGGTTCATCAACCATGAATTTCTTCACATCACTAGTATTTGTCTCTTTCTCTCATACATCCTTCTCCATCACTTTATTTATACTAATGTGAAGATGGATAATAGTATACTGCAGGAAATAAGATGGCAATGATCGTTTAGCAAAAATGACATTATGACTTGTCGACTTTTAGAATTAGCCGACCGTGATTCATAGGCCCGCAATGAGAAAATAAGCCCAAATGCAAGAAAAAGGAACGTAATAGAACGGATATAGGAGATTTTTACGTGGTTCGGTCAGAACGATGCCTATTTTACGACTGTTCTCTAAGTATTCTGGCAAAATAACAGTATATCATTATTGTGATCCTCTCTACAATAGTATTTCTGACCCCTATTTATAGTGATGGGTGCTTACAATTGCATAAAATACAAAAGTGTAAAGATTATGATATCATGGGAGATAATATGTCCTTATCATCTCCATAAAATCAGTAGTGAACTCTTATTAGGGATCTGGTTTGCCTCATAAAGTAAGTAGGTCACTGCCTCCGGTTATTCAACAATCTTGTTATTATACAAACTGAATAGTTTGACTGGCAAATTGAACGATTAGGCTAGCGGGCTAGAAGCTCATTGGGGATATCGCTGAGAGCTCGTTGCAAGTCTTGCTGGAGCTCGCTTGGTTTTGAGATCTGAGCTCGGGTTTCAGCGACGTGTGACTTTATTCTGATGAGTTTGGGTCTATTGTAGACATGGCCAAAATTGAACCGGATCGGCGGTTCGAACCGGAACCGGACCGGCCGGAACCGGATCCGGAACTGGCCGAACCGGAACCGGACTGAACCGGCGAAATTCAGTCCGGTTCCGGTTCAAGGTTCCGCGGAACCGGAACCGGAACTGCCATTTCCTATTTTCTAGGGATTTTTTTTTTCATATATATATATATTTTAAGGATTTTCTGGTATATATATTATATATATATATTTATATATATATTTTTTACATATATATTATTATTATATATATATATATATTTTATTTCTCCTTCCTTCTCATTCTTCTCCCGAATTCCCTTCTTCTTCCTTCTTCCTTCTTCTTTCCTCTTCTACAACGCACAATTAGGGCAACAGCCACCGTGCACCGCCTCCATCGGCCGTCTCCACCATAGCCATCGCAGCACCTGCGTAACCAGCAGCCGCAAGCCACCACGTGACTTCCTCATGCCCTAGCTGCCGATCACCATCTTCTTCTTCCTCTTCATTTTCTCTGCAACTCACAAATCGGCCAATCAGCAACCGACCGCGAGCCTCGCCACCACCTCCGACGGCCGCCATCGCCGGCTCGGCAACCACCCCAGCGTTGCATCGCCATCAGCCGCAAGCCATCGCTTGGCTTCCTCACGCCTAGTCACTGATCACCAGCTCCTCTCAGCCATCACTGCCGGCACAATCGGCCGACACCTTGGCTAGATCCGGTCACGTAGTCACCGCTGCTTACTCCCTCGCATAGCCGTCGGCCCTTGCTCGGCTTCCCTCAGCCGCCACAGCGACCCTCGTCGCCTCTGCAACTGCTGCCATATTGGGGTCGATTCGACCCAATCGGTCTGACCCGACCCGACTCGACACGACCTGACCCGACTCGGCACGACCCGACCCGATCTAACTCAGCCCGACCCAACCGGATCCGACTCAGCCTGACCCGACCCGATCCGACTCGCTTCAGGTTTGATCCATTAGATCTGACCCCTATCTAATTTGACTTATCAGATTAGATCTAACCCATATCTGATTTGATCCATTCAATTAGATCTAACACATATCTGATTTGCTTAGATCTAACCAAATCCATATCTATCATGCCAAGGCACAACACAATGAACCCCCGGTCTCGATGTGGTGCCTGTGTAGTATTAAATAGAGGATGTCATCCACAGTGCATTTTTGCTCCTTATTTTCGTTGTGAGGGTGGTACTGCTCATTTTGCTACCGTTCGTGAAGTTTATACTATCAGAAATGTCGTCAACCTCTTGACTCCGCTTTCGGTAAATGATCGATTTTGGGCTTCCGATACACTTCTCTTTGAAGCTCAAGCTCGGTTTCAGGATCCTGTTTATGGGTGTGTATCTCACATTCTTGCTCTTCAGCAACAGGTTAGTGAGCTGCAAGCTTATCGAGCTTATTTGCAAGATTCACTATTCGCATATTATTCTTCGCATCCCCTACTTGTTCCTCCATTTGATCCAAATTTCAACTGGAGCTCTAGTCCTCCCACCATCCCAGAGGCTACTCTACCTTACCCTGGCGAAACGAGCAGCAGCCAGATGCCACTCTCGGATGACCTTGATAAGCTAGGTCCAGTCATCTTTGGCCACCGCCGACGTCCTTGAGCATTGGCACATTATCAGTTTTTATGGTTTGCCCCCCTCTTTTTTTTTTTTTGACTGTACGACTTGATCTCTTGTATTATATTTGAACATATGGAATGAATGTTATGTTTTGAGTACTTTAACATTTCATTTCTTTGTCCTTCCCTCAATAGCATATCAATTACAAACAAATTATCTCAACCTCTTACAATTTTTAATAATTAATCACATCGAGGTAAATGATATCGAATCTTAATTGTCATCTCATTCGAAGATTGGAAATTTACATCCTAAGTCAAGCTACACAAACTTCTGAACCGCCGCGCCATGCTAGTGGCACTACCATGACACTACAATCCCCACGAAAATTAAGCTTAGTCCAGACAAACCTACAGTTCACTCTAGCTCTTCGGCATTTAATCGTCTCTACAACAGACTGGTTATTCCATATAGAGGGTCACGGTCTCTCAACATGAGCTAACCTAGTGGCCACCTCCCACCTGCATTCAGTGGTCCCTAGCATTAAACCCGTCACTGATAGGCATCACCTGTAGTATTATTCCATGCTAGAGCCATTCCTCATTCCGTGGGTTTCACTCTCTATGGACATTCATCATCATCTGACGAATGGGTTAATGATGGTTTAACAACGGCGACTTCCGACTCCAATGAAGATGCGTAGGATCCAAGTCCATATTTTATTTTTTTTCACATTTGTAAAAATTAATTACTTGTATTACATTTTTGTTGTAATTATTTTTTAATGAAATTAAGTCTAATTCTATTTTTTATTTTTTATTTTTCACATTTGTAAAAATTAATTACTTGTATTACATACTTGTTTAGTTGTTTTAATTATTTTTAATGAAATTATTACTTATATTTCTTCAATTTTTAGTAGTGTTTTTTTATTAAAAATATGGTTGAGAATATTTATATTTACAATTACATTTAACAATTAAAAATCGAAACCAAACCGAACCGAACAATGGAACAAGGACCAAAATTGAATACAACAATATTTAAAAAAAATTAAAAAAATTCGGTTTAAACCGGAACCGGAACCGTTGACCGAACCGGCTCAAACCGTTGACCGAACCGGTCCAAACCGTTGACCGAACCGGCACGAACCGGAACCGGAACCGAACCGTCCCAAACAGCCCTTGGGCGGTTCGGTTCAGGTTCAAAGATTTCTTGAACCGGAACCGGCGGTTCATGAACCGGAACCGGCGGTTCATGAACCGTGGCCATGTTTAGCCTATTGGGGTTCAGGTGATTGGGACGGCCTGCCAACCCATAAAAAATAGTGCGAGAAATACCCATAACATGACTGTAGTTTCAACATAAGTCTCTTATCTCTTTCTTTTATTCAAATATGAAAGAAACTAAATAATTCAATCCTTCAAACTTTTTATGATTCGATCTAACAGAAGAAAATGGGTAGGAATCAAGTTTGAATCAAACACGAAATGAGTTCAATTTGAATATGATTTGAATGGGTTCAATCTAAAAATGGGTTATTGGTTCAAATGGGTTCAATTCACAAAAGGGTTTGAGTTGGAACAAATTCAAAATGATCCATTTTAATTTTTTCAAACATTTAAACCCATAAATGGGTTCAATGTGTTCGATGGTGGTGGTTACCAACAGGGCATCACTATTGTACTTCTTTCCTTGTTTGTTTTATTTTAAAAGAGACGAGGAACATTATAAAACTTTATAAAGAGTTAACAATTATTTGCTAACAAAAAAAAAATGTAGTTTATAGTCTTAAAACTTCAAAATAGAAATGAAAATAGAAAAATGTATTTTGGAACTCCTTTATAATAGTTTTTGTACAAATCTAGGCACCAAAATTTGCACACACACATATGTCAATTGAGTAATTTTACTATTCTTTTAAGTTAGAATATTATTATTAAATGTTAATCTTTCAGTTGTTTAACACGAGTAAATTTTATTTTATAACTAGCAACTAACAATTGATTTAGAGAAGTTGCTTGGACCTAAGTACGTGCCCATTTATGTTGCACGGAAACATTTCATAGGAGTTGTTTCTCTATTTTTGAAATATTTTTATTCTTATTTTAAATTCTATTTATGCTTATTTTTTTTAAAAAATATCCGTTTCTTATCGAAAATGTTTTCTGTTTCCGTGCAACATAAGTACCCATAATAATAGATCCAATTTTTTTTTTTACCCCCAAGGCATAGTTGCGCCGGCAAAGAAAGTACATTATGGGGTGTTACTTTTTGCGCTTTCAGGTTTAGTATTCAAACTTTGGTAGGGGGAGAAGCTCAGCAATTAGAACGATTATGAAAGTTGAAAATCGTTTGTCGCTCTCATGTTTGCGACGGGGTTAGAGATCGAATTAGCCATTGAGTCCTCTGATTTACATTTCCTGCTGATATCGTGAGACCAAACAGTAAAGGATGCTCGTGATGGCGCGTTAAAAAAAAAAAAAAAATCTATTTTATGTTACACAAAATAAAAATATGTCTGATATAAGCCTTATATTTGTTCTTCAACTTGGACATGGGGCATGCATTTTCATTCATATTTTTTCTATAATTAAAATGAATTTTTAACTATAAATTAAGATCTAACGAATCAAATTTATTAAATAGTCAATGAACTAGATCATGGAGGTAAACTCTAAATTCTAAACATTACATCTATATATAAAATGGGCCTAACACTTAGATACATATTTGTTTAATAAATGTAATTTATAAACTACTTCACATAATTTGTTCAATGTGCTCTTCTCATCCCCATCAATCGAATCATCATTATCAGTTCCATGTTATGCTAATGATGTGGTCAATATTTGGGTGCCCATCCATTGAATATCATCCAATTCTACCATCCAAATTCATGTCCTATCGTATGGATAATATAAAAAAAAAAAAGAAGAGAAAGGAATTACTTAATCGGTAAAAGTACTTAGACTTTGATTATAATTAATGTAAAATAATTAAAATTAATGTTTGATCAAAGGTAGCCATGCATCTTACTTGGTTTGTATTTAAATAAATTGATTTATTCTAAACTAATTTGTATCATCCTAGCTAGCTAGTATTTGGATTCGGGCAATGCATGCATGGCTAAAGATAATCTCTCTAGTACATTTTGTTTTGGTATTGTGAAGGAAAAAAAATGGGATCACGTAGCTAGCAAGCTGGTTTTGGTTAGATTATGTCAAAATCAAGCGATTATCCTTTCGATAACGTTAAACAACTTTTAAGGTAACTTTTTTAATCTGCTTTTTGGTAGTGTCATTAGGTGGGTAATGGAATCGAATATGGGTCCGTCCATGCACTTGAACATATATATGATTTGAGTGACACCCCATCGAATGCCAATGGTCTCGAGCAACTTCGTATGCCATATATAGTTGGCAACTCGATATTGCCATTTGGTTTTGACTAAGACTGATGTTGATAATTCTGCCAATCTAGCTAGCTAGGTACAAATTTATTTTGGATAATTGAACTTTCTCATATTGTTTCTTTTAAAGAACTAAAAAATTTATGTCAAAACAACATTTGAACAAAAGACCAAAACTCTATAAAATTGTAGATGAGATTTTCATCCCACACGGCATCTCATTCAATTCTTTCTAAGTCATTGGATCTTTTTTCTCGTTTGATAATCTCTTCTTTTTTTCCTACTCCGTCCCAAAGAATATATAATTAGGACTAATTTGCTCTATTTTTTATAGTTATTCTCAAAGGAGAATATTATTTTTTTTTATCAAATATATGCAAACCTAATCACGATCTTAAAATAAGAACAAAAAATCTTTATTGATCAATCCCTTTGCCTCTCTCCCCTTCTTCCCATGGCGGCCTGTTGCAATCATTGGTCACCACCTTTCTCTCGTCGCCCTGCGTCAACCGCTGAATTGCCTTGCCTAGTGTCGATTGTTGCGTCGCCTAATTGCCCTCTCGATTTTCCTCACGTAGATCGTATAGTAGATCCCCTCTCTCCTCGATGGTCAGGGTGAGGAGAGACAACGCAGTGGTTGGCACGAGACGAAGGCGACGACCAGCGATTGCATCGGGCAATCGTAGGAAGAAAGGGAGAGAGAAAAGAGAGGAGGCAGCCAAGGGCAAGAAAAACAAATTTATAATTTTTGTGAGGGCATTTTGATCATTTGTGCGCTTGGGTGTAGCCCAAGGTGTAGGTTTCAGTCTACAAGTAGCATGGTCCAAATTCTATATTTATACTAATTATATGTGTTTAAAATAAAACTAAAATACATACTCTATTGGGCAGAGTTTGTAATTACACTTATATCTATTATAATCCATAACTATCTCCTTGACTTTCATATCCTTACAACAATATTTATTATTTCAATAATAATTTTAATTGCCCTTGTAATAAGCTTGTAGAAATTACATTATCAAACTACTTTAATATACCTAATATATATTAGGTGGCTACACTAAATCAATATTGACTCCATAATGTACTTTATAAATGTAATATATTTTATAGGACTATTATAATGTATATCATAATATTACGAGTTTCTTATTAAGATTTTTTAGGTTTTCTCTACATTTTTTCCCCAAAAGATTTTATCTATTCTTCCATTTCTCTTACTAAAGGTATTTATTAATTAATATTTTTCTTGCATGAACAAAAAGTATTTTAGTTTTATCTTAAATATTTTTAATATAAATCATTATAAATTGGTTGCAAACTCTCATTTTTGTCAAGTTTCAATTCTATATGTTTTAGTGCTTTACTTTTCAATTCCTTGCTCTATAAAAAAATAAATATTTTGGTTTTCTAGCAAAATTTTTCTTTTAACTTACAGTCAAATACTAATATAATTTACATACAAACACAAAATGTTCATAATACATAAATACCTTTCCAATATGGTTTTTTTTTTTTTTCTACTTATTAAGATTATACTTGGTTTAGTCTGTAATATTTGGTTGATTATTATGATTAACGTTAAATACCTTTTCACGTGAGACTTTAGTCTTATATTTTATTTTTAACTTTTGATTTTGTTTTTTTGCTCGTTTCATGATTGGGCCAATGTGTATTCATTGAGTGGATAATCCTATCACACAGTCTTTAACACTTTGAGAACAAGATTATCACACAGAAAATTTAGAAACTTATTCATATAATTGATTGGAAAAAATATGAACGAATTTTTTTTTATATTTTATTGATTTATATAAAAATATAATTAATACGTTAAAATAAACTCGTTAGATATCATCCAAATATAATATAAGGGCACATAACATTAAGAGATCGGACCTTGATTCACGTACATATCAATTCTAAATAACAATATATACATTTTCTTATATTTATTAAAAATGGTTTCTCTATACACTAGCTATTTGCTCTTTACGAGGATTGGAAAAGAGTTATATTTGTACTTGACCTAATGGCTTGCTCTCGTACATCTGTCATTTGTCGATCTTCATAAATAAATTAACGAATTAAATTGAAGAGAGAATTTCTTTGCCATAATAAATTTCTTGCATTCTATTGACCACATCTGCATTTATCAGTTTTTGTCTCATATGCCCTAATCATTTTAAATGTCTTTTAGGTATAATATATTTTTAATAAATATCACTCTAATTTTGTTATAAAAAACCTTATTTCTAAACTCGAACAAGTAAAACGTAATTTATCGAGTAATAGCAGTTAAAAGCAAAGAGGGAGAACTTTATTGGCTCAAGATTGTCTTGGTCTGAGAACTTCATTTGTTGTTTTGCGAAGTGCACGAGATCCTAAGGATGCCCTTTAAATCTAAGCTTCAATGCAATGTGTACTGTCTTTGAAAGAAGTGAACTTGTTGAAAGAGGCAGAGTAATGCTCGCCAGAAAGGATATGGTAGTGGTAGAAACTCAAGGATTTGACTTTTCTTGATTAAGCATCGATTAATGATGGATCAACCTAGGCCTTATAATCTATGCAAATCAATGTTTTTATGTAGGATGGGAGCAATAAATTAAAAATCATATTAGCATTTAAGTACTGCCCTTAAATCTTGTTTCTCAACTTTCAAATTAACCCTTGGGATGATCGCTCATAATAAAGATACTCAATCAACCATCTTCAATTGCCTTGATTGTTTGTCGATTTATTTATTTTGGGTGAATATTAGCATGCTTATTAATTAATTGCTTAATTTTTGCTTGTATTCTCTGAAGAGCTGCTGTAAGAAGTTGTAAGTGTTGACATATTGAGCTCATTAAGTGATGTTATGAGATAAATATTTAAGGTTTAATGAAGGAGAAATGGTACATTAGGGAAGGGTAATAAGATTTTAGTGTTGTGAAACATAATGGGTATCACAGAATCGTCGTTATTCGAGTCTTAGCACTGTTTAATTTGGAAAAGATAAGTAAACTTTAAGGGAACCGGTCAGTGTTAATTAAGGGTTATGTGGAAATAATCATAATTATGATAAAAGGAAAAATCTAATTAACCTTTTGAGTCACCTTTGAAACATCTAATCTTATGCCTTTTTTATATTTAATCCAGCCACGATACTGACATATCTGCACTGCCTTTTAAGAAGATATATATAGAGGCTGCTTCGAACAGTGTAATCAAGTAATTAATTCTATGTGTCGTTGTCTAAGAGCTTGATTAACAAATATATATTGCTGTACTTGGTATTATGAACAGTAAATATTATTTGTTGATAATACACTGAAAACCCTTCAAACTCTTTGACTAAAAAGAATTTTTGAAGGTCAATTAGTTCAAGGCTTATAATATTAGAGGTAGAAGTGAGATGATTATCAAAAAACTTGGAAAATTTTCGAGGACTATAAACGAAGGCATATGAAAAAAAAAAAGAGAAGCAATTTGGGCACTTTCAAGATTCCCTTGCATGAAACTGAGTGTTCCAAAATTGCCCGTTGAAGTTTGATCTTTTTGATTGCTTCAAAAAGATGCTGTATAGCTGGAAAATAATCTATACACCAAACTTCGAATTTTATTTTTTCAAGTGTTTGAAGTGAATTCTAATTTTCTTTTTTCCTTCTGAATAAGTAACCCTCAATAAATTGTTGATTCCCATGTGAATTTAGTAGCACCCATTAACCTTGACTTTTCAAGGCTTTTGAGTGTTACTGCCCCAAAAGAATGGTTAATGCAGATGTTGTTGAGATTGAGACCGTTTTGTTCGTTAACTTTACTAAAGAGATGAGTGTTTTATACAATGCAATTATCTTAATACTAGTGGATGCTCTTCTAGGAATTAGAAAACAGAAAAGGGGGAAAGGAAAGAAGAAACTCAGATTGCTTACATATTCTCATCCAAAAATCTTTGAATTCAGATGTTGCACTTAACAATGTATATGATAAACATGACACAAAAAAATAAAAAACAGGGAAAGGAGGAGGAGGGAAGAGAGTGCATCTAGAGAGGTTCCATTCCAAGGACAGAGAATAAAGAGGAATTACCACATAACACTACCACTTTACATATAGCTTGTTTCCACCGCAAGTTAGTATTTGACTAGGTGGCAGAAACATAAGCAATATGTCCATTCACTACAAGTGTTTAGATGAGTGTAATTAGCTGGTTGAAACCATTATTGACAGGCCAGTCAGAAACATTCAAGTGTTTTGAGTTGGTAGGTTGTCATTAACTGGATCTCATGTGAAGGTTGGTGAAAGGCATTGTCAACCAATTTTGGTCTTGGTATCAACATATATACTCTACCCTTCATTGCTAAATGATTTCACTAGTAGACTTCCACCTAGATGAATGTATATGCCAAGAGAGCTAGAGGGCTAGAGTGCTGAGAAAGACCGGATATTGATTGTGGCTTTCGTGAGAGAGAAAACTGGGGAAAAACAACCTAGTGGAGAGTTTCAATAAAAGGAGAGCTGTGTCTTTATTAGAGTAATAAATTATGTAAAGAAAGAAAGAAAGAAAGCAACACACACACACACACACACACACACAAATGAACTCCCTCAAGCAAAGCACCAGACACTCCTTATATATACCTCTTCAGTAACTCATTCCTCACCTCACAGTTCTTTTTTTTTTTTATTCACTTATCTAGTCTCAGCTGCTGCCTCTTTCTCTTTGCTTGTGCTATTTGTGCTGCTGAAGAA
Organism: Diospyros lotus; assembly: GCF_014633365.1. NCBI lineage: Eukaryota > Viridiplantae > Streptophyta > Magnoliopsida > Ericales > Ebenaceae > Diospyros > Diospyros lotus. Next base: position 9,486,839 of record NC_068339.1, on the reverse strand, counting down.
GTGACAAGTTCTTGCAAGAATGGTGGCCAAGAAGCCAAGAATTGTGATTATTGGGGCAGGAATGGCTGGCCTCACAGCTGCAAACAAGCTCTACGTGTCACCAGGCTCCAAGGAACTGTTTGAGCTTTGCCTGGTGGAAGGTGGGAATAGGATTGGTGGGAGGATCAATACTTCGGAGTTTGGTGGTGACAGGATTGAGATGGGGGCTACTTGGATCCATGGGATCGGAGGCAGCCCAATTCACAAAATTGCTCAGGAGATCCATTCACTGGAGTCTGAGCAGCCATGGGAGTACATGGATGGCTTCTCGGACGAGCCAGTGACTATTGCTGAAGGTGGGTATGAGGTCAATCCATCTCTTGTCAAGTCTCTATCTAGTTTTTTCAATAAACTGATGGATTTTGCTCAAGGAAGGGCAAGTGGTGATGAAGTGTTAAGCAGTGAAGAGATTGAGTATTGTAAGCTAGCTGCCAAAGCTTTCAATATCAGTACACAAAATGGTGGTGCCTCTGCAAAGCTCAGTGTTGGTTCTTTTCTTCGACAAGGCCTTGAGGCCTACTGGGAATCAATTGAAGGCCATGAGGAGCTCGAAGGGTGTGGCAATTGGAGCCGAAAGTTGCTTGAAGAAGCCATTTTCGCAATCCATGAGAACACTCAGAGGACATACACATCAGCTGGCGACCTGCTAACACTTGATTACAATGCAGAGAGCGAGTATCGTATGTTTCCAGGTGAAGAGGTAACCATTGCTAAAGGTTATATGAGCATAATTGAGTACATAGCTTCTGTTTTGCCCGCTGGTTCAATCCAGTTAGGCAGAAAGGTCACGAAAATTGAATGGCAGCTGGAGAATCATCACTTGCTAGAGATGGAAAATGGCCATGACAGTAGGCCTGTGAGGCTGCACTTCTCTGATGGATCAGTGATGCTGGCCGATCATGTCATTGTCACAGTTTCACTGGGGGTTCTCAAAGCTGGAATTCAAGAAGGTTCAGGTATGTTTGATCCTCCACTCCCAAGCTTCAAGTCTGAGGCAATTTCAAGGCTTGGTTATGGTGTTGTTAACAAGTTGTTTCTGCAATTGAGTCCATCCTCTGGTAGTGAATTAGGCAATTCCAGCAAGTTCCCATTCTTGCAAATGGCTTTCCACCGGTCAGATTCCCAATTGAGGCAGCCAAAAGTTCCGAGGTGGATGAGGAGGACAGCTTCTCTGTTCCCAATCTATGGCAAGTCTCGTGTTCTACTGTCTTGGTTTGCAGGGGAAGAGGCCCTTGAGCTCGAGTCTCTTGAGGATGAGGAGATCATTAGTGGGGTTTCAGCAACAATCTCTAACTTTTTGCCAAATTCACAGCACAAAGTGAGTGGTCCTGTTTCTCATGGAGAAGTATGCAACGGGAAAGTGAGTCCTACTAATTCAGTAAAGTTCAGCAAGGTTTTGAAGAGCAAATGGGGCACTGATCCACTCTTCTTGGGATCCTATAGCTTCGTCGCAGTGGGATCGGGTGGGGATGATTTAGACACCATGGCCATGCCATTGCCCAAAGATGAGAATTATGGTTCAAATGCTTCTCCTCCACTTCAAATTCTGTTTGCAGGGGAAGCAACACACAGAACCCATTATTCAACTACTCATGGAGCCTTTTTCAGTGGTCTCAGAGAAGCCAACAGGCTCCTTCAACATTACCAGTGCAGGAAGGTATGAGAGTTGTTGGTGCAAGTACATTTTAATTAAGAATCTTTAATGGGAAGATATCTCTTTCTCTTACACTTTGATCTCATATTCGTCTGGAGTGAGAGAGAAGTAAAATCAAAGTGAATTGGGAGGGAAAGGGGGAGTGGGGTGGGATGATAGAGAGAGATGGTGACATTTTTAGATGTATTGAATGAGCTAAAAAGAAATATTCTTTTGATTTTTCTATTGCTTTTTCTCTTGGTTTGAGACTAGTCTTGAGCTTCTTTCCTATTTTGATGTTCAAAAAAGAACTAGTTGAGGTTATGTTTGGCATTGAATATTTGTAAGATAAAGTAGAGATTAAAAAGGAAAAGGAAGCTTTGGATCTCATCAACTGTTGGCCTCTCGCATGAGTTTCTTTTGGTTTGCACACTGGACAGGATCCGATAAACCCGGCTCTTTCCAGCTCGTATAATTTCTTCTTCTATCTCTCTCTCTCTTTTTTTAGGGGATTTTTTGGGGTTCAAATCCAAGCATACCCTTATCACCTCCAAAGAGAGAATTTGAAGCACCCTTTAATTTGCTTAGGTCACTGGAAACTTTGGACCAATCTATGAAATGAAATAAAATAGTGGCAACCCTTCTTCTTCTTCTTCTTCTTCTGGGGTCTGTTGCAGTACATTTCCCTGCACCAAAGCAGTCCAGCCCAATTGGCCAATTTGGTTCAATCAGACTTGTCTCCAAAATGTCCTTCCCAGCAGTGGGGACAGATGTAGATTGTAGAGCCCCTCACAGCCATCTGATTGGCTTTGATCAATTAGTGCAGGTGGGTCCCATTGTCCTCTGATAGGTCCCATTCCATGCATATGCAGACACATACTGAGACAGTTAGCTCTTGGCTATTGCAGATTTCTCCAACACAGCAAATCAATTCTCTGATGCTACAGACAGAAACTTGACTGTCCATAAGCCATACCCTACAAAACAACAGCAAAAGTATGATACATCTCTGTCTCTCTTCCAATCCCACCACCCTTTGGATCCTTGATGCTTTAAATCAATGCCTTCAACTTCTTTTCCCTGTTGCCCCAGTAGTAATTTTCTCTTCTTTTTTCTCAGTTGACAAACAATAAAAATGATTGTTTGTTCCCAAAGCATACAACCTAGGTTCTCTATTATGGTCTGGTCTTTGTTTTATTTGCAAATAAATTGTTTCTATAACTTAAGTTCATGACCGAACAACTTCTTATTTATTTATTTTATAAAAACAAATATTTTCATAACTCAAATTTGTGACCAATCCGAGTCCGACTCAATGGGTGGCCATGGAGAAGATATTTTGCTAGATTTTGCATCTGTTGAGAGCTATCTTGCCATGGGAAGGACTGATGTTTGGGGACACTGAATAGTCAAATCAGAAGAGCTGTTAGCTGTTAATGAAGGGCTCTATTATTGCAAAGAGATTGGCAAAGGCTTTCCCCCAAGAAAGCTGGAGTGGCCCACCTGATGTCTCTTTTTGCCTCATGTGGGTTTCAATCAGCCTTTGATATTGTGCACTTGGCAGGCCCAATCTGCCACCCAGTACCCGTCATTTATCATTAAATTATAAAGAAAGCCAAGTGAGAATCTCTCTATTTCCCCCACTCACTGCCTTATTAACAAACTCAAACATGTTTGTTGCAAAACAAACCCTTGACCCACCTTTCCCCACTCTTCATCATTGTCAATTATTTTCTTAAAAATAATGCTTGTTAGGCCCCTTTTTAGTTAAAGTTTGCACTAATCATCATCCTCCATTTTCTTTATTCACCCCCCCCCCCGGGCCCCACACACACACACACACAAAGCTTTTGTTTTTGCTAGATTTGGTTCAGTTTTAGCTATTAAATACTCTCAATTCAATTTGTTTGGTTTGATTTGGTTTGGATATAACATGTTATGGGTTTAAAAGAAGAGTATATATAATGACTTTTTATTTCCTGTACTTTAGTTTAGACGACAAACATATAATTTCATGCAGTGAACTATAAACCTAAGTTGGTTTGAACATTTTATGGGTCAAATTGGTGTAACAGATTGGTTTATTCATCGGCTTTTGAAAGAAAAGAAAGTTAAGACATTTTTTGTCGGAAGTATAGGGAATAAAGAAGAGGTACGTATCTAAAGAAAATTAATTTTGCCTGTGATGTGACCAAATGGCCCATATGTTGATCTGCAAATCTTAGATTGGCCTCACAATGCAGCAGGAACCTTGCTTTAGTTCTTATAAAATGAGAATAACTTTTCCCTCCCTCCTTTCTGAGTCATTTTAGAAGCCATGAGATTCAAAGGGAAGCCAACTCATTTAAATATGTTATCATTCGGGCATCAAACGTTGCTTTTAAAAGGCTCAGGGCGTATTATCGCAAGGCCACCAAAATTGCTTTTCACAGGCTTATGATTAGATGCCACTCCTTTTTTATATTTTAAGAAAAAAAAAGTGTAAAATGACTTAAAAATCACTTTATTAGAGGTTCTATTGCAATTTGATTCCGGACGCACCTTGACTACTTTAATATCTTATTGAGGACCGTTTTTAATAGTATCATAATTTTTCTTACTTGTACTTATAGACTATAATTGTTCAAAACAGTCTAGAATTCATAATTTTAGACTCGTAGAATAATATGTCTAATCTGATACCCGGCCATGAAGTTATTATCACCTTCAACTAATGTAAGTGACTCCTTTTAATCTTTATTTATAAAGTAAAAAGCTATCCTGTTGCTATTAAACCAATTTTAAAGGTATATTTAACTTTTTCTAACCCTGAATATAGAGAAAATAAATTATAATCTTTTATTATCAAATTAATCTCGAGGGTACCTTACATAGGACTCTTTTAACCAAAATGGAACACCGAATTGGCAATAACGTTTCTCGCTTTGCTATCTACGTTAATGGGCAATGGCATTGATGATGAACCCATCTGCTGTCTCGTGTATGGTGGTTCCATAAACACTATATTTCCTAGGATTTGTCCTTGATAACAACTCCAAGATCACAATCAACTGCTTTGATTTGTCCCGTTAATGAATGGTCCCTCCTTGTTTAGTTTGTCCTAGATCTGCCAGTAGACAACAAAAACTTTTTGCTTTAGTGTAACGGGCTAGTGGGGTTCTACAATGCGTTTGGATGTTGAGAAAAAGCTAGAGAAAGGGGAGGAAAATGATTCATTTTGCTCACTCTACCTTTGTTCTTCTCTTTCACTATGTCAAATTACTTCATTATTTTTTCTTATTGCCCCTCTGAAATTTCTAGGAAAAAGTTATTCTTGTTCTTGCACAAATACTAATGTCGTTGTTAAGGGATTGAGTCCATGGGCGATTAGCTAAATCAAAAGCTAATCTCTTCAAGGACTTCCATCTTTGCATACCTATATTGAAGTTAATTAGGGGTTGTTAGAGAGAACTCTTTGATCTCTTGCACATAAGGTATGTTGGAAAAATAATTCTTATTATTCTCTAATCAACTACAAGGGAGTATTTATAATCAAACCCTAAAAGATTTCTATTAGGAATCAAATAGCAGCTAATTGAAACAAAGATTCCTAATCCAATTGAAGTAATGAACCCAAGAGTAATAAGAAACTGAGTAAAATAGGGAAACAATTTTCTAATCAAAATAAGAATAGAAATAATCTTATTCAAACCCAGATAGGAGTAGAAATAAGCCTATTCCATTTTTATTTTATTTCTATGCTTGTAAATTTGGTTAATTGGATGTCTAGTAGTATTGTCCATAACATCACCCCCTGCTTCGGAAATGTGTTTGTCTACAAATTCAAAGGAGGAAAAATTAGCCTCAAGGACCTCCTCTTGCTCCCAAAGAGCTTTAGTAAGAGGGAATTCAAGCCAATGAATGAAGAATTCCTAGGTCCCATTCTGTAGGAGTGAATCCAACATACCTTGCGGATGAAAATGAGATGTTTCCCCATATGGTAGAAATGCTAGGGACACTATAGGTAAGCCGCCATGAAAGCGCTTCAGACACGAAACATGAAACACAAGGTATACCTTGTTGTTCTCTAGCAAGGATAAAGCAACGTTGCCAATGTGTCAAAGCACCTGAAAAGGGCCATAGAAACACGGGGACAACTTTTTACTAACATGAAAAGTTATTGAGTCTGATAGGAAGATTGCAACTTCAAAAACACCAAATCCCCTATAACAAACTGTAAATCCTAGCGGTGTTGATATGTTTGTTCTTCGTGGTGCCCTGAGTTTGTAACAAATGATCCCTTAAGGACTTCAAAATGGTATCCTGCTACCACAAGCCATAATCCACAATCTCTAATTGAGTTGCACCCGAATCATAAGAAAGCATTTGGGGAGGAGCTCGCTCATAGACCATCTCAAAAGGTATGGCTTGCAAAGCGAAATAAAACCCTGCATTATAGCAGTACAACCATTCCCAAGGCTGATCCCCCACAAAGCATTGCAAATACATCTTAATAGTCTAACTAACTAGTTCAATTTGATCATTGGAATGAGGATGGTAGGTGGAGCTAAATTTGAGTGTAGTGCCACTCAATTTAAACAATTCATTCCAAAAGGCAATGGTAAAAGTAACATCGCAATCACTAACAATAGAATCAGGCAACCCATGCAGTTTGAACACATCGTTACAAAAATATGAGCCATCGACAATGTCGAAAAAGGTGGGATAAGGGAAAAAAGTGAGCATACTTCGAAAATCAATCCACCACTACAAAAACAAGGACGTTCTTGCCTTGAGATTTGGGTAAGCCTTCCATGAAGTCCATGGAGATATCATCCTAGATTTGGTGCGGCATGGGAACAAGTTGTAACAACCCCTCAGGCTTTAGGTGCTTGATCTTATTGCATTGACAAACGACATATGAACACACTTTTGTACATGATATTTCATCCTTTGCCAATAAAAGTTTGATTGCACTTAATGAAAGCTTTTCTATTATCCCTCATGTGTTTGATAATGAAGGGTGGAAACAACCATCTGTTGGAGAAGTAAGGTTGAATAGAGATACACTCATTTCTTGAAGAGAATAAGGCCATTATGACTTCCCATGGTAGGCCAAGGTTCTCATGTTGGATTTTAGTTAACAATTCCCTTAGCATTACTGTGCCTTGAATTTCGTCTCTAACAGAGTAAAAAATAGTCGACTAAGGCATAGAAATGGCCATAAGGACCCATACATCCTAATCCTTGCGAGACAAGGCATTGACAACAACATTTTGTTTACTCACGCAAAATTCAATTGAGAAGTCATAACCAATGAGTTTACTCAACCATTTCTAAAGAGGAGAATAGATGGTTTTTTGTTCTAATAAGAATTTAAGGTTATAGTGGTTAGTTTGGACTAGAAAAGACTTGTCTTACAAGTATGTTGTTTAATGTCGAGTTGCCTTTACTAAGCCCATCAACTCCTTCTCATAAGCCAGAAGGTAATTGTGATATTTTGCTAAAACTTGACTGGAATAAGTAATGGGATGTCCCTCTTAATCAACATTGTGCCAATACCAACATCAAAGGCATTACATTCAACCATAAATGGTTGAGAGAAATCTAGCAACACACGTACCGAGGATGAAGCCAAGGCTTGTTTGAGCCAAATGAAGGCTACTGTGGCATCTTGATTCCACACAACGGTATTCTTGAGTTACAAAGCTATTGCCTGTGTAGAAATAAGGTCAAATTTGAGGATAAACTTTCAGTAATAACCTGTAAGGCCAAGGAAACCGTGGAGAGCTCTGATAGTGTGTGGTTGGTGCCATTCTAGGATGGTTGTAATCTTACTATTGTCGACTTCCACTTCCTTAGCAAATATCACATGTCCAAAATATGCCACTTGTAGTTCTATAAACAAGCATTTGGATTTTTTAAGAAACAACTATCATCATGCGTACTAAATGCTTAGCTCGAGTTCTACTGTAAATTAAAATTTCATAAAAAGAAACTTTATGGGGTGGATGTATAAGAAAGCTTTTTATAGTTTTCTTCCACGGAGGTCGTTAAATAAATCAGTTTCGATTATTCCGCTACAATTTTGGTATTTTACATACCGTTTGCAATTTTATTAAAAGTTTTACAGTAGTATCATGGTTTTGTTTATTTGTCTACACCGTTATGATTGACCATTTGTAGTCACAGTTTTAGTAACTCGTGATATTTTTATGTGTAAAATTTTATGTTCTGTTTATTTCGATTTAGCCATGGCTGAGGTAGTTGCCAATGGTCGTGTTTGTCACAGCCACTGGGCTTGTTTCTTGTGGATCATCCTCGCCATAGCTGAGGCTCTGTCACCGACGGTCGTGTGCATTGCGACCGATAAGATGGACCATGCATTTAGGTTTGCCATGTCGTGGGTCTTCTGTGCAATCCTCATGGTTGTGAAGCGTCGTTGTCGTCTCTGACGTGAATGGGTGGTTACATACGTTGCGATCACAGGAAGTTAACTTGCGTCGCCAGTGAGTATGGGGTTGTAGTGACTAATTCGACGGTCACTGTCGTGGCCGATGGTTGGTCATTTTTTGCTTGTCGTCGATGGCTAGTGACTTGATGATTTAGTGGTCTTGGCACTTGGTCTTCTGGCCATGGCCGATAACCCCTGGTCATTGCCATAACTAAGATCTTGTTGATGGTCGGCGTGAATAGAGGCATCCATGCCGCCGTTGAAGGGTCGCAATTCTTGGCATGATGGATGGACCAATTATGTTGGGTCTTCCTAGCCGGGGAGGTTCGATCGAAGTGGCCGATTCTTTGTGAGTTCATCGTGGCCGTGGTCGTGGGCATTAAGGTTGTTCACTTCTGTTGCGACGTTCGTCAGCAACCATGGCTTGATGTGTTCACCATGGCTGCGACTCTTTTGTTTTTGGGTATGGTCGATGACCGATGGTGGTCATTGCGAGGCATTGATCAGTCGTCGAACTTCGCGAGGCAGACGGCCTTGTATGGAGAAAGAGATGGGGCGGTGCAGAAAGAAAGCAACGACGACGACAGCGCAAGGATGCCTAGAAAACCCTAAGTGATGTTTGGGGAAAAAGATGGGTTTTGACCCATCATGTGGTGGCTCGACCCACTAGGTCAGATTCAAATCAGTTTGGCTTGATCCATTAGAAGATCCATGGGCAGATATGAAGCAAGAGATTTGGCCAATGGATTTGTTCCAATTGGGCTGGGCTTGGGCTTGAATTTGGGCTATTTGTTTTGTTAACAAATTAGACCAGTTTTAATTAAAATTATTTGGGCCTTATTTTGTATTGGGCCATATTATGAGTTTTATTTAATTATTTGGATTATACTTTTGAGCCATGAATTAATTAGTTTAATTTTGAGCCTAAAATTATAAATTAAATAATAAACCCATTTTGAGATAAAAAAAGGGATTTCTAGAAAAAAAATTTAATATATCTAATTTTGGAATACTAATTTTTGTAATTAGTAATGTTATTTTCATGACATTTATTATGTGTTTTAATTTTTGTCATGATAATTGTTTGGATTATACTTTTAAGGCATAAATTAATAAGCTTAATTTTGAGCCTAAAATTATAAATATATTTGATGTGACATATTTTGCTCAATAGAAATTTACCTTGGTTAAATATTTATTTACTGTAAATATTTAGTTTTATTTGTTCATTGATAATTAATTTTGATTTAGTACCAATCTTGGCCCTTTGTGTTGGTCCTAAGATATTGTTGGATTTTGTGGATTTGTTCCACATAAACAATTGAGTCATAACATTTTAGTTGTGCATCATGGGAGATGAATTTGAAACTTGACGATTTGTTGATCCTGAAGTACATAACTAAATGTTTGATTTAATTGTTTGCCTTACATTGAATGTCTTTTATTGTCCCTGATTCAATGATCAATGGCCACTAGTTCAGTTGCTAAAAACTTGATTAGAATAGAAAAGTTAGATGGATCCAACTACTCCACATGGGAGAAGTAGATTTAGTATCTGCTTCAAATGGAAAAAGTATGAGACCTTTTGGAGATTTCACATCTCGTGCCTCAAGGGAAAAATGTTTCCTTGGTGACACAACAAGCCTAGGTGTCATTTGCAAGGCCCGCTGAGTTGATTGCCATCATCTCTCAGCTTCTTCTTCTAACATGAAAGTGACGCAATTAACTTTCTCCTCGTCACTGCATTGCAAATGTTGGAGCAGCTTCTCGATTTGCTCCATCCAGTACTCAACAACACTAGGGTCATCTGCCACATTTCCTTTAAACACTAGGGGCCTTTGGTGGTGATACTGATCCAATACATGGAGGGTATGTCTTGGTGGCTCGTTCCTTGGTACATGTGCTAGCATGTTCTCCAGGATCTTTTCCATTCGGTCGAGCCTATTCCCACCAAAACTAGATCTCTCTTCTTGCCGTCCATTGCTTGTGACATGATTTCTAGAGCGACCATGGTAATTGCTATCACTATCTTCTTCATCTCGTCCATTGAGATTCATGTTTCTCCAAGTATTTACCATCTGAAAAAGAAAACCAAACATTTTCTTTTGATGAATTCATCACTCAAAGAGATAAGGTTCTTTATCAACATTTTCCAATCATCTTAACCATTGCTAAACTCTTTTAAAGGTAACCTCAATCTCATTAATGGTTTTTGGGTCCCATGCGATTACCTTAGGCGTAACCTACCTACAAGTCTCATCTCAAGATTGTACCCAAACCTTTGATTATCACATGTCTTCTTCGCACGTATATACTATCATATACAAAATTCATACCATTATCCTCCAAATTCATAACGTCTCTACACATATCGAACCATTAAATCAAGTCCCAAATCGGGGATAACTAAAATTTCCAAATCGAAACTTTTCGAGGCTCGAGACTACACCTTTCGCCATTTCATCCTCTAAGTCAATACGAAACCAAATATACATGACTCGTTCTCATGAGTCGTTTCCTCGAGGTAACCTTACCTCAATTCCTATATCATCAATTTTGGGATCCTTATCTCAATATCCCTATCATCAAAATCTAATTTCAAAATCCTTAGATTATATTCCCAAAAACACTTATCAAACCATCCTAGGTTTCTTATTTTGGACCATTCCCTAGGATCCTCGATGATTCATATCACCTTCACAAACCTAACTCGACAGCTAGGTTAAGTCACATCAGACTAACCATCTATGACTCAATCATTCTCAATACCTAATAGTACCCTTGGGTCTCCAATCGGGGTTTTTGCTAGTTTGCTCTGATACCAATTGTATCAGAGCCCCTTAAGTCTCCAAGTCAGACTTTTTCTAAGTCTCCCAATAAAATTTCGCTCTGATACCAACTGTAACATCCCACTTTTCCCAAGCACGGCATTAACCCGGGATTTCAAGAATATTTTTTTTTTACACATACACTCAATCCAATACACATAAGCCATTTGCCAAAAATCTCGTTTCACATTCTCAGCATATCAAACTTATAAAGAAATAAGTTAAAACAAGTAACATCATCATATATGCAGAAGCAAGATCGATACCTCAAATGGTACATAACCGTAAATGCTTTATTTATAACATAGAACTTGTACCATTGTTTAACATCATATCTTCTAAACAAAATACATAAAGCCTTATCTCTCAAAAGTAACAACTGAGTACCTCAAACATAATCTAAAGATACGGTAAAGATAAATAACAACTATATCTCAAAAACCTATTTTTCCTTGGCGCCGCTGTTTTCATCTAGAACGTTTGAATATTTCAAGGACATAATTCAAATTAGATATTGAATCATCTAAGTGAAGATTCAAAACATTTTTATTAACATATGCAAGATCATGAATAAACTAACATATCTCGACATGTTCCAGCCCAAGAGAATCTCATACAGTGTTTAACCCATACCACGGAGAAAGAACAATCTCTCTAAAGGCAACATAATCACATTGGCATAACACAAACTTAGCTTAAGAGGGGCTACATCAATGCATCTCCCCGACACCATGGGAACAATTGTTACCACTCCCTTCACAGAAGGGTCAACATCAACTCAAGAACCCGGGTATCACATCACAATCACGTCAGGGATTACGTTCCCACTCAAAATCAATCCGGAAACACTATCCATTTCCAATACACATGCCAATGTCATAACCACAACATGTAATGATGCATCACATAAAACAACATTTCAATGCACGTATTTTAATGTACACAAATAAATATTTTGGATGAACCACCCATATGAAATCAACATATCACAAGTCAAACCATTTGTATAAAACAAACCAAGTTTTGGGTCAAACCACTCACATGAAACCAAGTTTTAGGTAGGAACACTCACAATAATCAAGTTTCAGTAGTGAAGCCACTCACCTTGAAATAAACTCAGAATACCTCGAATCTCGTGCCATGCCTCAAATAATTGTACTATTATTCAATCTCGAGTCTCAACGATCCCTAGACATCATATTTATTCAAAGGAATATCAATATCTATTTTTTCATAATTTTCTTTTATTTTCTTCCCATTTTTTCCTTCAAGTATTTTCTTAAATTTTCTTCCACTACAATTCATAAAATAATTTCAGAAAAATAACAAAATTAATTTCGAACAAAAATACCTCTACATGCTCTTCTACGCACCTTGCGCGTGCACTGCACGCGTTGGTTGTCTTCTCAGGCGAGCCTTTCACTACCAACGATCGAAAAATTTCCCCAATCCCACCACTTTGAAGATCTTTTCAAGTCAATCACAATGGTGCCTTCCTTTACTCGAAAAACCCACCGAAAAGCCCTCGATTGAATGACCAAAGCCTCGATTTCCGAGAAACTCAACTTTCCAGCCAAGCCTTATATCTCACTCAAACCTAGGGCCGACCCTAGGCATAGGCCGTCTAGACTGCCTAGGGCCCATGCCCATTTTAAGCCACTTAGAGGGTTCATGCCTATTTTAATTTTTAAATTTTAAATTAATTAAAAAAATAATTAAAAACAACAAATTTAAAAATTGAAGACTTTAGGGCCCATATCCATTTCAAATCATTGTAAATTTTTAATTAATCTCAATATCCCACATTTCTTTTATCAATAATTAATCCCATGAGTATCACTACAATTTTTAATTAATCTCAATATCTCCTACATTGCTTTATTAATAATCAATCACATTCCCATGCGCAGTGGCACCCATCATCTCACAACTATTCCATGTATTTTTAATTAATTTCAATCTCCTTTTTGTATGATTGTATCACAACTATTTCTATGCGTCTGGCAGTGACTGTGACTCCATTATCTTCCTTAGTTCCTCTCATTCTTAATTTTTTATCCATCCATTGTCACTAGCATCTGTCATCAATCTGCGCAGGCGTAGGTCCTCAATTCAACCGATTTCACAATTATGCCTTATCTTCAACAATTCCATTTTCGTTCTCATCATTCCGTTATGTGGCTTATCAGGTATATCTTTTGATTTTTTTAGTATCCCTCAAATTATCAATTAATTTTGTATATATATTTCAATATTTGTGATCCCTCTGTTATTAGTGAATCTATACTAATGGATTGACGATGGTGTCTATTAAATAACATATGTTGGACAAATTAATTGTTGATTTTTCATATAAAAATTCTAAAAAAAGTAAATTTAAAATAAAATATTATGAATTTTATATAATAAATTTTTTTATTCGTATTAATTTTATTTTTAAATATAATCGTAGGGAACCCCATAAAAAATTTCGCTTAGGGCCTCTAAAATCTGAGGGTTGACCCTGCTCAAACCTTGATGAACCTAGCTCAAATTCTCCAAAAATGACCCTCTAGACATGAAAAACAAAAGCCTCTTATCGTTATTTCTCAATTCTTCCTCAAATTCTCAGATTTTCGAGTTTAAGCTTTGAAGTTTTCGACCATCTCTAACCCCTATTTATACTCGATTCTTTGGGTGCAAAACGTCCATTCCTGTCAAATCCTTGGCCCTTATCATCATTACAGCCATTTAATAGGCCTTGAATTGTCCTAATTTAGCTGAGATTTGCCCCGAAATTCCCTCGATTTTTTGACAACCTCACAACTGAACATTCGTCAAATCAACCATCCCCGTGGCCAATTCTCGTCCAATGGCTGGCCATGATGGCCCTAGGCCTAGCCTTGAAGCTCCAACAACCCTTCTAACAGCCATCTACGATCAAAATCGGTGATGGGAGAGGCTGGCAGTGTTCACACTGCCAGTTTTTTGAAAATTACATTTTGCCCCCTTCAATTTTCTAAATTTCATTTGGGCATTTCCATGCAACCCCTTGAGTCCCTGAAAATTCCACAATGAATCTCAAAATTTTCTCTTTCACATTTTATCCCCCAAGATTTAGAAAAAATATCTTTCTGACCACCCTTAGTCAAGATTAATAATTTGCACTTAGGCCCGAATATATATAAGATCATGTTTGGATTGTGAATCCTTTTATTTCATCCCGAAACCACCTTAAGGTTGTTCCTTATGCCAACCTTAAATTCTCTCAGGGTTCCGTTGACCTTTTGGAAGTCTCTCACGATCATTCGATTTTTTAGACTAAATCATAAGTGTACCGAAAACTATCCCTGTTCCGATTTTTTTCAACGCCATAAATCTTATCTAGAGGTGCTCGTCAATAACATATCTTTTCCCTTAGATATTTATGTTTTGGGATACTACATTCCATTGATTCGACAATTAATTAGCTAAATTCTCAAATCGATTTTCAGTTCCTTCAACTTACTTAACACTACGAAATACGAGGTATTACAACATTAATTAAGATAAGGAATTTGATCTTTCTCACCATTATAATAGGAAAATCTAGCTTAGTGTAGCATAACACAATTCCCTTGCCTGCACCTACGCCCTTAACGAACTCTTGTTGCAGTTATCTAGTCCGATGAACACTCTTCTCTCTCGCATCCACCTTAATGGCGTTTAGGTTCCACATAAGGGTTTCAATTGACATGTGCTCTTGTTCTATTGTCTCGATTGCCTGGTATTCTTCTTGTTTTGCACATTCTCACCATATTTCTTCGTGAATTCCTTAAAAGCCTATTGAAAACTATTCACTCATGGCTAGCTTTGATACTAATTTGTTAATAAATCGAGTCCACTAACAATTAGCTAAATTAAAAGCTAATCCCTTCAAAGACTTCCATTCCTACGGACCTATGTTGAAGCTAGAGCTCATTAGGGAGAACCCTTTGATCTCTTGCACACAAGGTATGATGAAAAAATAATTCTTATTATTCTTTGATCAACTACAAGATAATATTTATAATCTAATCCTAAAAGACTCCAACTAGGAATCAAATAGCAACTAATTGAACCAAAGACTCCTAATCCAACTAAAGTAAAGAATCCTAACAGGAATAGAAATAAGTGTATTCTGTTTTTGGTTTTATTTCTACACTTGTAAATTTGGTTAATCGGTATTGCCCATAACAGTCGTCTTCTATTAGAACCAAGGAGACAGATTTTCTTAAAATAAGCAAATACCTTTTGATTTAGTAAACAATATGTTTACACCGAGTATTGTCAATTTGCCTTCAAGAAACGGAAAGGGAAAAGCTATAGCAGAGTGTTATTTGGTCTTATTTGCATTTACATGAAGCGTACTTCCAAAGAAAGCCTTCAGATTCCATGGATGGCCAGAGCCCAGATGGTATGGACTGTGCACTTGAACTTTCGAACCATCCTGTGAGTTCATATCTCTGGTCGAGTTGGGATGCTGCATCATTAATTTCAGCTGCAGACAGCTTCAACCGATAGCTTCTTGATGCTACCCGGACATGGGTCTCCGCCAAAAACTTCTGCAGCTACACTAACTGAACACAATTCCTTCCCGATGCAATTCTGCAGAAACCCCTCTTGGTAATTAGAGCGCACAATGTGAAAATTACAACAATGGAGTGACAAGAAATTTGAAGCAGTTAAATCATCATTTAGCTAGAACGCAGAAATTCAACAGAAACTAAGCTAGAATTCTTATTGCCTCGAATTATGGTTTGTGATCTAAAGTTTAGAAAATACCCTCTCAAGTGCATCATATGACTTCCGAGCGTGGCAGCTTCCCTCCCGAAAGCTTCCACAAGTTCCTCCAGGCAATCCATAGCTAGCAAACTTAATTTTAGAGATTTTCTGTCCTGGTGCACACCACAAATGGGCTTTTTGCTGCAGCTTATTGACTTTTCCAGAGGCTAGCATATGCCAATTTGTGAGCGTCGGTTGCCCTTCATAAATATCGGCACAGACAAATTTAGTTCTCCTCCTCCCCAAAGAAATCCCAGAAGGGTCACCACCCCATTCTTCAAACACAACCAGAAGATTCCCACTCGGTTTCAACCACGAGAGTGGAACATGGTACCTGGAATTGACAGCCTTATCACATACTAGAACTCATGCGAAACAACTGATGTTACCTACACCTTCACTTACCATCTCTGAGAGGCTTCTCCACAGTTAGTTTGGCATTTCCTTTCAGTGTAAGTCCCAGCATAGTTACAGCTTCTGCAATTGCCTTGAGCTATATAACCAGGCCAGTAACGTCCAATGCTTTCGCCATTTATCCATATTTGCCCTTTTCCCATGCTATTCATATCCAATGCCAATGGGTCGTTTCCTTCTGGTGCACTGAATGTAGTCTGGAAAGATCATTAGATGAATTAACGGATTGTTTAATCAATTCGTTTACATAAATTGAGTTTATACAATTTCAATTGAGCAACAGTATTGTGCCAGTTATCACCTTGTACCATGTCGTTGGTTGCTTTTTAGCCAACGAGGATCCTTCTACCCACTCAACAGAGGAACTTCCACCAAGAGAGTGGAGATTCAATGCTTCACCTCTCAGACCAACCTGCAAAGAAAAGTTCATGCAAGGATAATCTAACTTGAATCAGTCTTAAGTGCTTTCATTCAGGAGATAGATGCCCAATTTTGTTGACAGTGGTAATTATGAGTGTTCATGGTTTTGAACAACTTCAAAGTAAATTCCATTTATGCAGGCAATTTTTCAAACAGTAATGCATAATTCTTTACCAGTATCTTCCTTAAGTTCTCATCTCCACAGCCTCAACTTTTGCCCGATCTACTCTAGTGTTTGTCTAGAGTCATTGCCTTAGATTTTTACCTTCTTGACATGTAGACAGTATATTTGGAGACATAAAATTGGAGCAGAATCGCTGTATAAACATACCTTGTAAGACCACCTTTGCTTTGTCAAGTCTCTTGTTCCTTCATTCAGATTGCCCAATGAGACTGGGCCCAGAACCCCAGTATTCCATGTCTCAAAATGCAGGCCAACATTCTGAAAATGATCCAACATCATATTAGAAAGACTTCCCTACCATCATTGGCATACAAAACAGAAAACTTCTGTTGGAAAGCGAGAACTAACAGGAAGACCAACAGTGATGCTTAGTAAAGAAATCTTGTTAATCCCGGATCTCAGCTTCACATTGCCGCTATATGTCAGCTTCGGGTTCTCTAGTGCCCCATATGCAGTTCCTAGCAAAAAAGACATATCAGTAACTGGAAATGACACAACTAAACTTAATTCAATAATTTACTTGTCTATTTTATGCCAAATGCTTACAAATCTATTTACCTGATAGTTGTCCATTGATGAAAACATGCAAAGCATGGCCTGAAGACATAACAGTAAGAACAGGATTCTCCCCATTTTTTAAAAATCCTTCATCAGGTTGTATATTCACACTGGAGTAAGCACAAGAGTGTATGGAACAAAGTAATCAGTTTGAAGTTATCAAATGGACCATCATGGAGATTTATGAATTTGTAATAAAAATGTGCCTCAACAAGGGAAGAGATTAATCCGGTACATAATAGAACAGCACTCACTCAGTTAGGTACCACAGATAATCTGTGGCATCTCGGGTCAAATTTATCTGCTCCCACAGCCCATCCATTTCAAGTGTGTCTGAATCATCCACAGAGACAGTTTCTTCCTTGTATGACTGCCAATTAGAGAATACTCCACCATTTATAGGTGCAATTTTGGTATGCGAACTCTGTGAGTTAATCTGCAAACAGTATTGCATGTTAAAGCTCAACATTGAGAGGCTTCTAAAAGATACTATCAAAGAAACATTAATTTTTGAACAAAAAGCCAACCCAAAAAACTCTTGAGGAGAAATATTTTGCTGAAATTTCCATAAATTCCTCCACCCTATCATAAAAAACTATGGTTTTACAATTTAACTTGAATAGGAAGTGATTAATTGTTTAAAGACAGAAAAAAGTAAGAATAAGATAGATGCAAATTTGTTTTCTTTTCCTTTCCTTTATTTTTTGTCCTCTTCCAGGAAATAGTCTATTCCCTTACCCTTGCAGTGTTGAAAGCTGCGTTCTTGCAGTCAGGGAGAATGCTGATGGACCAAGGAGGCAGATCGTATTGCACATTCTGGAGCGATATTGTTGCCGATGATTTTGTGTCATAGTTTGCAAGGAATGCAGCACAGGCAGTCTTTGATTTAAATACACGAACCTGGACTTAGAGAAACAAAATGATATATAGAGTTAGTTTCAACTGTGAAAAAAGCAGCTGACTGTTTACACAATAAAGAGTGACAGCTGATATGCAGAGATTTCTCTTAGCCAGCAGAAGTAATGTAACCTCGAGGTTATTTCCGGGTGAAGTCGCCATAGGATAGGCAGAAACTAAAGCTGGTTCAGATAGCTTGATGGCTTTATGCAGATCTCTTAAATGTCCCCATTTTGGGTCCCTTGGTAATCCTTGCAGGTAATAAAGAACCCAACACAATCAATACAGAAAACATCAGAGTGAATGTACACACAAGGAACAGTGCTTTGCACTACATATTTATATTCGTACTGTACAACACTCGTAGGTTTTAGTAACTGTCATAGTTGCTTATCTAAAAATAATGTATGCCCCCAGTGTATGAGACTCCCTGTTTTTTGAGGGTTGGGGGAGGGTGTGCATACCATATTCGTCAATTGGAGCATCATAATCATAGCTGGTGGTGATGAAGAGACCCGAAGAAGTCCGGCCAAAATTTGTTCCTCCATGGTACTGGCGCAGGGAAAAACACAAAGAAAGAGATAAAACTAGACTTGATGTCATTCATAAGGTCCTTAATGGGCTGAATCATTTCATTAGAAACAGAGTTAAATAGGAATACACTCACCATGTAATAATTAACAAATGAGCCTTTATCTTGTATAAATCTTGCGATTGAAAATGCCAAGTCTTCTGCAGGTCTATAATGGACTGGACCTCCAAATGCCGTATACCTGAGTATCAAGCAGAGGAATGTGAAGAATGATGACTAAGAATCCAGACTAAAGTGTTAAACTATCTATGGATAAATAATTCCAAATTTACAAGAAGGGAAACAAAAAGAAATAGAAAAGAAAAGTTTTGGCTGTATGGGGACATCAATTTGAGATGAATGTTTCAATGGATGTGAAGCTGTGCAAAAAACAGGACAAAATTCAGAATGAGATATATGTAACAAGGTTAGCGTGATGCCTATTGAAGATAAGATGCAAAATGTGATTAAAATGGTTTGGGTGTTTGAGAAGAAGATCAGTTGACACACCTGTGAAACAAGTGTATGAAATGGAGGAAGTTTATAGCAGAAGAAGTAGAGGAAAACCACAAAAGAATTGGTGGTAAATTCTTAAACAAGGTATATGCCTTACAAAGGACATGACCATGGATACAAATGGTTAGAGAGCTAAAATTCATGTAACCAATCTCATCTAGTGGGATTAAAATTTATGATTATTGTTGTATGTGCTCATCAGTGTAACTTACCATCCAGTCCAAGCCTCAGTCCACATTTTGGGTTTGTGGCTATTATGTGGTTTGAAGCTTTCACAATAGTACCCATTGCAAGTGTCAATCTGTAAGATGATCAACAATTTATCTTGAGAAAGAGAAACAGGGTGCTTATCACAATAAATTGTCATTCCACAGTCAAATAAATTGAAATTGAACCCAAAAATGGCATTGAAGCAATAAGGTCACATTCTCATTCTTTTGATATTTTGCCAAGCTACAATGCCATTTTGCAGACAGGATGTTTTCACAACTTGAACTAATGACCTTCGGGCAAAAAAGGAGCAACCTTACACCGTTGCCTACCAAGACTTGCCCTTGATGTTTTAACTTGTGACCTTCTGGCCACAAAAAAAGCAATCTCAATGTTGCTACCAAAGCTTGCCCTCAATGTTTTGCCAAACCCTTGAACAGCACACCCCCCCACCCCCCCTCCCCACCCCCCGCCTAGGAAAAGGAAAAATATAATAATGATGAAAATAGGCCCATAATAACAAAACTTGGTCAAGACGATACAAGACAAAAAACCTTATTGAGGAAAGTTCTTGAAGGATGTGTACAAACACATACCAGGAACAGATAATGGTAGAAGAAAAATGACAAAGAAACAAACAAACAACTTGGGACTTGGGAGCAACTTACAATAGAATCAGGAGCATCCTCTTGTTTGCACATAATCCATGGCACGCCAGTGCCAAGACCAACTGCCATTTCTGCTGCCCATTTCACATAAGCCTTACCAGGGGGACCAATCTGCCTTTCTACAGATTCGTATTCATTTTCTATCTGTCATTTGCAATTCAAAAACAAAAAGCCAAAAGCCTCATTGTTGCTGGGCAGGCAAGTTTGAAAACACAATTAATAATCAATAAAATGATGGACGACCCATTTCTTGAATCAGAAGCAATTTCCAGACCTGGCACATAATAATTGGACCTCCCTGAGGTTCAAACAATTTCTCTGACTTCATCATGTTGACAATCTTCTTTGTGAATTTTTGCATTGCCGCCTTGATTAACATTGTAGTTAATTGGTAATCAGGACTCAGTTAATTAGTAAATACAACATCCAATTGGTAAATAGAAACCCGATGGCATTTCTAATAATGGAACAGAAGATTTCAGGCAAAACCAACCTTAAATGGCTCATTATCTGTTCTAAAAGAAATGCCATGAACATATTTAAGCCAAACAGGAAATCCCCTGTATAGATGACACAGCAGAAACAGAGGTTGGATGAATTTAACATACATTTATAAACAAATGTAAGCAATTACAGGACATATATGTGTATTGTTAAGATTATCTCTATTCAGGATATTTTGAGTTCAACTCTTGATTGTATTATAGTTTTATCTCTCTCTCTTGTATAGGTTTATTACGTGCACAACTCTCTCTATAACAAATACAATATTTATTGCTTGGAGTCTCCTGTTTCTTATAACATACATGTTCTATGGATATTGGAAGTATTACCCAAAGTTCCATTCAGCACAAACAAAGGGGCCAATCCGGAGATGAACATAAAGGCCTGCTTGTTGCACCAGTTTGATGAACCGAACCAGATCATATCTCCCCTCAAAATTATACTGAAAATAATCACAGAAGAAAAGGCTAAAGAAAAAGAAAAGGAAAAAGGGGGATTAAAGAAAGAAGTAGTGAAAAGGCAAATGTTTTTTTTTTTTCTTTCCCAATACCTCTCCAGGAGAAGGCTCATGCCCATTCCAAAAGACATAAGTCTGTATAACATCCAATCCTCCATCTTTTGCCTTCTGTATAAGATCAGGCCACATCTGCAACCAACCCAGAAAATCAAAATAAAAAAACTCCAATTCGTTTCACATGAAACGGAAATTCAATCAAAAGAGAATATACCCATTGGGCATTTTGGCGCGCGCTCACACACACACACACACACACACGTGCATGTAGAAAGCAGTGATGGGAGCTTAATTACCTGAGGAGTGCTCCTTGGGTAGTGAATGGAACCAGAAATGAGAATCCTTCTCTGGCCATTGATGATGAGAGACTTGTCATCATAGGAAACAGAAGCTTCAACTGAAGAACAAACCCACAACAATGGGGCTACACACAGCAAAATGCTGGTTCTCAACATGGTCTCTTGCAGCTCCTCTCAATCCAACAACTGGGCTTTTGTCTTTGCTCCAAACAAAATAGAAAGAAAAAGCAGATAGAGAGAGAAGAAAAGCGTTCTATCTTGTCTTCTCTTTATTTCTTCTTCTTCTTCTTCTTTTTGGGATTTGAAAACTGAATGTATGAAAAGAGATCGCAGAGTACAGTATTGTTCGCGTTTAGTTTAATGTGCATAGAATGGAATGGACAGCTGGTTGCGGCTTTTAAAGGCTTGGGAGGAAAGGGGGGACAAACTTAGACTATGGAGCGGATAGGAGCCCCAGGGCCACCTTCTTTGATTAGACTTGCAGACTTCTTTGCCGTGCCAAAGTTTTGCTTTTTTATTTTTTAATTTAAATTTTTAGATTTTGATCAATTCTCTCTTAATTTTTTTGAATAATATAGTTTTAAGGATGAATTTAAAAAAAAAAAGCCTAGTATTTTCAGGTATAAAGTGAATTAAAAATTAGAATTTTAGGAATAAAGTGAATCATTTTAAAAAAAATTTAAGAGTGAACTTAAATTAAAAAAATAAAAGTTAAATTGACAAAATTTGAGGGACAAATTTGTTATTTTTTTTTCCTTTCTTTCTAGAAAATGATTAAGGTTAGATTAACCCTACCAACTCTCAGTTATTTTTATTAGATTAGTTATGATAGGAAAACAACATTAAATATTTAAGATTTATTCGATTAACCATCCATTTCTAAAAGGCGAAATTCGAATTTAAAATTATAATTATGTATATATCCACTAAAATAGTTGTTTGTTGGTAGAGTATCACCTCAATGATCCAAAATTTAGAAATACCACATGACACAATCTTCTCTCAAATTAAAAATATTAATTGAAATCATTTATAAAATCTAAATAATATTCTTTAAACATTTTAAGATTGAGTTAAAAAATATTCTCATCGATAATAAAAAGAAAATGATTCGTGAATAAGAGATTAAGAATTAATCATCAATGTGCATTAAGAAAGGAAAACAAAAGTTAATTAAAAATTATAAAAATAATATTGAATAATTTTCCGTTAAAATATATCATTCTCCATAATAAAATATGATTAGGAACCATGAGTGCATGTGGGTTTTCAAAAGACGAGTAAGCAGTGCACATATATAGTTACTTACTGCCAAAATGATTGTATCTTTTTGCACAAATTAACAAGCCATCCCTAGAAATGGTGCCCACTAATGTTTGATTGTGAATTAATTATTGTTTCGTTTGAGTTTTAATAAAAGAATAAATAAGATTTATAAAATTTGAGTTTACTATGTTATTAATCAATTAAGTCACGACTTCAATTATAATAGTAATGTTTGATGAAATATTATTGAGTGTTAAATCATTGTTAACAAACCTTAATTTTATATATCTACGAATATATATGTTGTTTGGAATAAATTTTAATAAAATTTTGGAATGCATTAAGTGAATAATTAACGTATTAATTTACATAAAGAAATAAAAAGTTCAACACATTGTGGACATATATATATGATTGAAGGATATATATATTCCTAGGATGTTTGTTTCATGAATTAAATAGTCTCTCTCTGTGTGTGTGTAGGGGGTCCTCCTGCTTATAGACTTTTTGTCCCATCCGATGACTTATTTAACAAATTTAAATAATTAAAATGGAAAGGGTTTGATGAGAGCTGATCTGTCGATTCACGCGAATATTAAAATAAGTAAAATGTGGACACTATTCCCAATTTTCATTACATAAAGCCCAGATTGGCACAATCGTATCGTATATATGGTCACTCAATGCTGCAGGGTGCACTCTGTACGTTCCTATATATTTAATATTATTTTGATACAAATCATGCTATCAATATCATCAGCCCACCACTAATTAAATTAAAACCTAAGAATTTATAATGAAGATCAATATATAACTTACAATTCTGTAACTTTGAACTTGTAAGGTAAGAACCATATAAGCTAGTATATATTGGGTAGGGTATGGGTAGTGCCTTATCTTTTTCAAAATATTGTATTTTCTTTTAATATGAAACTTAACTCCCCCCCCCCCAGTATCTTTAATTTTTTAAAGAAAAATAATAACAAAAAAAACATGTGAAAGATATTGATGGACAGTACTCCAATAGTTTTGGTGTGTTAAAAAGATAAAAATAAAAATAATAATAAAAAAGTGACAATGAGGATGGGACCCATCAAATCCATTATTCTTTAATGGCTTGGCTTTGAATATAGACCTTATTATTATTATTTACTGTTTACACTGAGGACTTTAGCTTGGCAATTGCCATGACAAGAAAGGCCGGCCTTGGAGCTTTAGAAAGAAGAGACAAATTAAAGCAAAGTGGGAGATGGGTAGCTGCTTTGCTTTTTTTTTTTTTTTTTGCTTTGCTTGCTTTCTTTTCAATCAATAATTAAAATGTTTCATATCAAAGCATTTCCAACAACAAAGTAAGTTTCTCCAATCATGCTATAATAATATAATAATAATAATAATAACAGTTGGGATCCACTTTCTTGCTTTCTCCCAACGTCACTCCAAACACAAAAGCATGCAATTATTTGAAGCCAATTAATGTTTTCTTTATTTGATTCTTTCTACATTTTTCATAGATTGTAATTCAGCTGATAATATTATACTAACATATATAATATATAGAAATTTAAGATAAAAAAAAAGTAGAAAAATATAAATAAAATTATTTTTATTAGGTTGAAGAAATTCTTATAGAATAGTTATACAAAATAAAAATAAATAAAGATGTAAAAAAATATTGTCATTATTGTTGTTGAAAATTGAAATATAGGGTTTTAATTAAGGTGGGTGTTAAGCGTAACTAAGTTGCTTAACAGGTTCTATCGACCTAGACTTGTGAGCCCATTAAGAACTTGGCCTATCCATTTATATGGTGTCAAATGTATATTAGATGTAGGTAACTTAATTCATTTCAGGTGAAGTTAATTAAATTAACGTTATTATTTAAAAGCGTAGAAAGTTATTTTAATTAAGATTAAAATTGGAATTTAAAGAGATTTTAAAACAGATATATATTTTTCTTTATACGTAGAGGAGAGGAGCTGCATGTATATAGTTCAAATATAAAATTTTTGATTAATGTCTGGGTTTGTAAGCAACCGCCCCGCAAATGTTATTTAGTTAGGCAGAGGGAAAGACGTTGCTATTGAAGAGAATACAGTTCAAAGCTTGAAGGAGTGGTACTGCTCTGTGTGGTCAGGCTTAGCAGGGACATGCTCTGTGTGGTCTTCTAGCTTTGGGCCTTTAGCCAAACAATACACACACAGACCCACACACGCATAATTGTATATCGATCCTTTGGGATGCATATGAAGTAATGCCATTCAAAGAGATTTCGGGGGCTTTTTGTTAAGTAATCAAAATGTGATAGTAACATTTTGAGTACTTTTAAAAAATGTCAATTAGCCTAAATTGAAATGACTCAATCACACTTTAATTCTTCTTTGACTTGGTCTCCTTAAGTACTTGAAATTTGTCTTTAGCTATTTTTATTCATGTTCATCAACTCAACTATTCTAAGTAAGTGATTAAATTAATACTTGAAATTTGTCTCATATGTATTGCTTTAAAAGGCATGGGAGATTAATTTTGCTTCCTCCTTTAGAGGTGATAATTTCTCATATGAGGATTAGCCATTAATTAACTTGTGGTTGGCTAGATAAATGTACTTGGGTGCATAAGCATCGATCAATTAGATATTTATGAAAATTCCTTTTTTCATAAGAACGGTCTAATTCTCGTGTAATAATAATAAAAGAGAAATGAAGCCGATCACGAGGTAGGAGAATGGCAGGGGGCAGCTAAACAAATCAGTCACATTTTCTGTCGAGGTACGTAAGACGTACAAATGAATCAGTTCTGTTCACGCACCGGGGACTTACCAGAGAGAGGTGAAGGAAGAAGAAGATGGGTTAATTGCGCTGAGTGAGTGGGGGCTTCACTTCAGCCTCTGTCTGTACGCACTGCTCTTGTTGATGATTTCTTTCTTTCTTACTCAAATCTGCTCCCAGCACGAAAGGTTTTGATGAGCCAACACAGTCCAAAGTCATTGTTGTCTGCCCTAAAATCCACCAGATTAATTGATGATACATAGCAAGTACAGACACCCCCAGCTGGTGCAAAAAATTAATATTGCAAAACCCATTCAAATATTAAGGCTTGCGATATCTAGAAAACAAGACAAATGTCTGTGACAAAAAGTACTGATCTCTCCAAAAATTTAAAAGCTGCTGCCCTGAGGTGAATGAATCATCACCATCGTGATTGATGCATGAAAGCCTTATGTATACATACATACATATATATATATATAATAATCTTTTTTTGCTAAACTATACGTACATATATATATTGTCTGCTTGCTTTTGTCCGTCTCTCATGTCATGCACGATGCATGCAGCTTGAGCTTTGCCCCTACCCATTTTATATGAATCCACAGCTAACAAAGTGACTTAATTAACTTGCCAGAATGAAGAACAATATTAACAGAACGTAGACGGCTTAGAGGCCCTATTTCCCTTTAAAGGCCTAATCATTATTCAACTGAAGACCATCTATAACGTAACTTGTCTTTTATTAACCACTCGGCCAAGCCCTTAAACTGATCACAATTAATGAAAAAAAAAAATGCTGTGTTTGTCGTAATTAAAATTAATTTTCAGATGGGTTCTGAATTTTGAAAATACAAGTGCTTATTGTTTTATGGTTTTAGAAATTACTTTTCAGTTCTTCAACTCAGATGGTCCATATATATATATAGTGATTTGGTTTCAAAAACTATTTTGGAAAAATAGTTTTCGAAATACTCTAATTTTGTGGAACAACAAAAAAATATTTTCACCAGTTGAAAAAATTATTATCATACAACAAATATATATATACAAATAACAAACAGCTCCAGTCTTACATTAATTACGATTTTTTTATTTATGTAATACTACCCCCATTAAATTAATTAATAATCAGGCAGGGAGCACCCAAGTGCAAAATTCAGGTTCAAATTTCTACTTAATTTTCGAGTTTTGATCGTGTGTACGTAATTAATGTAAGACTGTAAAGCAGCAACTTAATTTCTGACTTTCTTCAAGACATGTACAGTAGTACCATTAGGATAGTTTTA
The DNA here is from genome assembly GCF_014633365.1 of Diospyros lotus. NCBI lineage: Eukaryota > Viridiplantae > Streptophyta > Magnoliopsida > Ericales > Ebenaceae > Diospyros > Diospyros lotus. The sequence continues at coordinate 9,460,049 of NC_068339.1, read as the reverse complement.
TTATCTGAACTGAATGGCTGCTGATAGTCATCTTACCATAATCCTGTATTCATGTTAATTAACTATCTATTTATTTTTATATAGTACATGAAAATTAAATAGATACCATTTTTTGAACACATAATGCTTGGCCATGTATATATGATCGTAGCCTTGTGGGTAAATTGCATAAATGGTCACTTAAGTTTATACTAAGATATAAAAAGATTATTAAATTTTAATTTATAACTAAAATATCATTGAATTTCAATTTAATATATAATTCTATTACTACTGTCAATTAGTATTAAAAGAGATTAACAAAATATTAATGTGACTAATAATGTGGACGACTAAATAAAATAAATAGTCACTGAACTTTATACAAAAATATAAAAAGATCATTGAACTTTGTATTAAAATGCAAAAAAAGCATTGAATTTTGTGTTAAAATAAAAGAATATTAGTATTTCGTTAGTCTCTTTTAATAACAATTAACAATAGCTATAAAATTATATATTAAATTAAAGTTCAGTAACTCTATAGTTATAAATTAAAATTCAATAGTTTTTTTATACCTTAGTGCAAAGTTCATTGACTATTTATACTTTGTCGTCTTGTATAAGCAATCAACTATATATACGGCAACGCATACATACATATACATATATATATATATAAAGTTTTGCAGACAAATTAAACTTCAAAAAATTTATTAATGAAGAAATCACAATATGATAGATTGATAATGAACAAGAGATCCATATTTCGGTTATCAACCTGTTCAAATCCACATAACTAAACTCACCCAGGTCACAACGCAAACTTAATTATTTCTGCTGTCACATAGAAATTAATGCTAATTGATTGGCTCACACGATTTTATTCACCTCTTCCCAATCCGATCCATCTACGACACAAAACTATCACACAAATCTGCTCAAGAAAAGAGACATATGCACCACCTGAAGGAGGAGTGGTTGCTGATTCTTATCATTATCAAAAAAACAAAAATAAAAATTAAAAAAGAGAAGCACCGAAGCCTCAACCATGAACAAGGCCACAAGATAGAGCCATTAGCAGGATGGCAGCTTCCTTCTCGTCTTGAGGGAAAACATGGTGGAAGGCCAAATTCTTGCTCATACTGATCAAGAAGTCCTCAAAGCAAAGCTTTCTTCTTCCCTGCGTTGCAGCGGCAAGTTTAGATCGTTTCTTGTACTGTGCAACATGGCCGCCATTGTTGGACCTCTTCTCTTTCTGCTGCGTCTTACTCTTCACTGACGCAGTCTCAGCTTCAAGAACTGTGCCCCCATTTGCAGCTGCCGCCGCCGCGGCCATGGCCCTCCTCGCCTTCCTTTGCCGTATTCCACAGGCGTTGCAGAGTGACTGCACCATCATGTTGTTAATTAGGATCAGATCACGCAACTCACGAATAGAAATTAAGAGAAACCACGGGTATATAGAAAATTGATAACAATAAGATAATTCACTAGATCAATAAAAATAAAGTACTACTGCATATCCTAGGGAAAATTGGGTGAGCTTTAAATATATGATAAGTTTTAATTTACCTTAGGGCCTCTAGGTCCACTTCTCCAAAGAGGGGTCTTGGTAGTGTTGCAATCTGCACAAACCCTAATAATGGGGTTGTTGCTGTTGCTGGAGGAGCTGTTGCTGCTATTATCAGTGCTTCCAAGAGGAGATGAAGAAGGTTGTGGTTTTTGATCTTCAAGCTTCATTTCAGCTTCTGCACTGGCTCGAGCCGAGTTCATCATCTTCCGCATCATCCTCATCTTTGAGGGCATCCATTTTGCTGAACCATTGATCTTCTCACTCTGGTTTTCGTTTTGATCTCCTCCTAATTCTTTCTTCCACAAGAAAAACTTCAACCCATGATGATCACTCTCGCTTTCGCATATCGGTTGGCTGCTTGATCCACTTTGCCAAGCAAAATAACTCGCCTGAGAGATCAAACATATACAATTGGAATCACAAAAGAGAACTTGAAGGATAGTGACAACCGATTTTCATCCAGAGTTAAAAAAGAAAAATAAACAACCCGGATTATTAGTACTTCATGTTGAATTTTATAAGTACCTGATCTTGTTGATATTTTAGCTGGTGTACTTCCCTGTGATGGGTTCCTCCATGATCTTGAACATTCGAGCAGGCGAAAACCTGGCTGGAGAGAGAGGAAGACGAAGAAGAAGATTGCGCCTTGGAGATGCTGTTATAGAATTGATGCTGCTGCTGATCTTCCTCTTCTTTAGGCGAAGGAGAAGTTGACGGATTTAGGAAAGCTGGAGTCATGGAAGTGTGTGTGTGTGTGTGAGAGAGAGAGAGAGAGAAAGAAAGAGAAAAACGTGTGGAAAAAAGAGCAATCTTCTTCTCTTTGTTGTGCTGCTAGCTGCTAGCGAAGATGATGGAGAGAATTTAGAGAATGAATGAAGAGACAGAAAGGGTTGAGGATGATGAGGAGGGGGAGGAGATCTAAGAAGGAAGAAAGGGGTAATTACAACTCTTTAAAAGGGGGAGCTTTAATTTTGAGGGAAGAAAAGGGCTGAAACTGAAGGGGCATTCACGTGATCAGTTCATGACACCCAAACAAACTTATAAAGACAAAACGAAAAGGAGAGTAGTCGAATGCTACCACACGACCCATTTCAAACAAAACCCTATCTGCTGAAATTTTACCCCACACCCCCCATCTCACCTTTAAAATTGAGCAATCATGCCCACAACCCATATGTAGTACGGAAAACGCCTCAAAACATATTATAATCGATCGTCGTCTTTGCCCCATATATATCTAATTAGGGTTTAAATTTTTGTGGTAATTAAGGGTAGTGCATGCGTGGCTGCGTAAGTAGATCGAGTATGTATATAAGCGGGCACATAAAACTCTAATTAATGTCAAGATTTAGTCACATCGTCAACTTGTCAATTAAAATTTTATTATATTTTTATCTGGCAAGTTCAGGAATAAATTTGAGCTGTTTGATAAGGTGCGGCTAAATTTTGATTTTCAAAGTGTACGGATCTTCTCAATTTTTAGTGGCTGTCTTTTTATATATATGAAAATTTTGAATATATTAGAAAAAATAAGGGACTTAGAATAAAGTGGCAATTAAAATTAAATATATAAATTTTATATATTTGGATGAAATAAAAATGCTATCTTTGTACCAGCAAGCTCTGAGAGGTTGAGAAAACGAGATGATAGCCACAAATATAACATTGTGATAATACCTCTGCATATCTCATCAAAATCAAGATCAAGTTCAACACTTGGCTTGGCTTGGCTTAGCTGGCTGGCCTGGGCTTTCCACACACACACACACACAAATATATATATATATATATATAAATTATAAATGATGAGTTGTATTATAATTAAATAAAGTCGTACGCTTTTTCGTATGTCTTCGTGCAAATACAGATGGGTACAAACCTGCAGGCTATGGCTACAACTAATTGATATATCAGTTTTCGCTGTGATGCAAAAACATGCTGCTGCTGGTGCAGGTGCAGGTCGGATTGATAGAGCTATACAATACCCATCTTTGCCATTGAGAGAGAGTGGGCTCCCTTGATGGAAAGGAAATCCCACTTTCAATGATGCCCCTCAGATGCACCATAACATTTCTCTGCATGCAACCCTGCAGTTAAGGTACATGCCGTGAGTCTACCACACTGATTAGAGCTAGGCTTATGTTTTGTCAATTTTTTTCTCTTTTTAAGAGCATCAACTCCCTTAATAGTTGGTCAATTTATTGGATGTGCATAACTCGTGGGGAATTGTGAGCACCTAGAATTTATTTAGCACGTATTAGTCCAAAGAAAATTAATAATTTCAGATTTCATGTTAACAAAAATAATATATACGGGCCTGTTTGTTGTAACTTAAAAGTTATAACTTTTAACTTTTAACTTTAAAAAAATTGGGATGTAGTGTTTGTTTTAACTTATAGAATTCTAACTTATAACTTCTACTAGCTTTTAGAAGGGGTAGAAGCTGGCTTTTTCAAAACTGAGGTACCCCAATTTTTACAACTTCTGCTTAAATAATTATATTTTTATGATAATTTTGTCCTTATTTTTAGTAAAGAATTACCCTCTTGTCTACGCAATCATGGGTTTTTCTTTTTCACCGCCATCTCTATTTTCAAATCTCTTCCTCTCTCTCGTCATCTTCCTCTCTCTCTATAATTTAATTAATTTTCTTATAACACTTGAAACTTATATATATACACTAATTAATTTTTAAATTATCATTCTATAACTACTAAAGGTATTATGGACAATTATACAAAAATAAGTTATTTTACAACTTATGGTATCAAACACTACAATTACTTAACTACAACTTCTAAGAAAGTGCAGCAAACAAGTTCACAACTTATTCTAAATTTTAAAAATTATAAATTATAATTTTTTTAATTAAACTACAACAAAAGTAGCCACTATACATCACGAGCTGTATAAGAAGAAGGGCAGAGCTTGGATTTGGAAGATCAGTTTGCATGGGAACAGTTTCTCATCACCTTAGTGTCGCCAAAAGGCATTGGATGCTTTTGCAGGCAAAGGACAGAAAAACCCCACCCCACACACCAGCATGCCCATCCAACCTTTCCTCTATATAGTATCTATCCCATTTTTTAGTTTTTATTTTTTATTTTTTTCTATCTTCTCTTCTTGATATGGCTATCCATCTTCATTCAAATGTGTTAATTAAACATGATTTAAAACCTTCCCAATAAATAACTCTCCTGTAACTCATGACATATACTCGTAGATTAGTAAAAAAAAATCATATTTCTTTTCTGTTAGGTAAAATTTATTGAAACAGATAGTAGTTTAAGTGACTTTACAGACTAAAATCTTGGGTCTGTAAATCAAACAATATGAGAAAGAAGAAAATGAAAGATCAGAAATAGATTCAATCTCCAACACAAAGTACGTAATCGATGCAGATGAAAAGCAAATCACAAAAATGGCTTACAGCCACACAATATTAGTTCTAGATTAGTTATGATATCACTTGTAACATTAAAAGTTTGACAAAAAAATGTTAGTTAAATGTGATTTTTAACTCATGAGATTAAATTATTAATGAAGAATTGGGTTTTGACGTTTTCGAAATGTAGAATTGGGTTACCACGTTTTCTGAGTGAATAATTTTTTTTTTATTTATTTCTCATGAATTAATTACTTTCTATTATCGACCTGATAAGCCATTTTCTTTGATTTTTTTTCTCTTTTTTTGTTTTTGTTTTGCTAAATACCATTTTCTTTGTTCTATTGCAGAGTAATGATGTATAGAAGAAGACAAAAGAGAACAAGAGAAATGTGATGCGGAAAAAGAAGAAAACATAGGAATGATATCCCTAAAGCTGCACACACACACACACACACACACATATATATATATATGTTATGTATGTATGTAAGAAAGACCCAAATTAGTAATAAGGCAGCTTCTTCGGAAGAGCCACCAAAAGGAGTAAAAGACTAAAAATCTTTGACAGTTGGAAATTCGCAACATGAAAGGAACTTGTCATCGGCGAATGTTGAAATATTTAAGGGTATCGATATGTTCTTTAATGTGAATGATATTTTATACACAAATATATATTAATGTCTTTTTTTATTGTTCATCACTCATTCTATTATTATATAATACATCTTTTAAATTATACAATTAAAACATCTATCAGATTATATGAAATACCGATGATTTTAGATGCATATCCTACCATTTCCATCTCTTTTCTTTTCTTTTCTGGACGAATTTTCCTTATTCTTCTCTCTCTCTCTCTCTCTCTCTCTCTCAGAGGAAGCTTAAGCTAAGCTATACATGTACTGTGAAATTCATGGAAGATAGAGAAGATTACTGAAATTAATAATGCAGCAAGAAGAAAACTCAGGAAATAATCGATGGCAGAATTAATTCAAGAATTATTAATGTAATATAATTTGGCTAAGTGGTGATGCATCGTGGACCAAGTATTGTATCCAATTTGCCCATTGGATCATATCTACGGTCGCGTTTGGCCTTTCTTTGGTCACTGCGGGTATGTGTTATATTTGTTTTTAGGACCACTACAGTCCTCCAATCGTTTTACTCTCAGCTACATGATTTTCTTATTACATAAACACACACACACACAACAAAGTAACATAATCAAGTGATCTAATTCATTTTTACGAGCCCCTTAAGACATATAAGGAAGAATAATGCTAACTTAGACCATATAATGGGTGGAATAGGGTGAAAATTTCATTCACCTCTTGTATAAACATATATATAAGGGCATTTCTTAAAGTACTATAATAAATGTATTTTTCTTTTAAAATAATATTTATTTATTGCATAAATTTTTCAAACTTAAAAACAAGTATATTAGTTCATGAAATATTTTAAAATGGTATATATATATATTTACTATCAACTAATAATAATAAAAATATGAGTAAATTTCACATATTAGATTTAGTTAAAGGGCATCAATCACTCCTGTATTTTGAGAAATGTCACTAACCTCTCTTGATGTTAACTCCAACATAACACATATCCCTTGACATTAACTAATGACAGTTAACTTTGTGAAAATTCTTAAAATGCCCTCTCCTCTATCTTTTATCTTCTAAAATTACAAAAAGATAAATAAAAACTAAAAAAAAAAAAATCACCATTGGCCGGAAGCTACTGTGAGTTCCTTACGTACGTACGGGTTCATTAGAACCCACTGTGGATTCTAAATTTTCGATGAGCTCACACACAGCGGGTTCCAACAATTTTGTAGGAACTTATTGGTTGGATTAATGGGGGTAATGTTCAATTTGAGTGTTGGGGCCAAATAACAAATTGTTTAAGAAGACTATGTATTAATTTCACAAATATCACCGCGATATATTTATAAAGGCCAGAGATGGGTCAGGTGATCATTGGTGCCGGATAAAGCTTATTTCACTTGAACCATGAAAGCTTGACTGAATTAACCAACGGAGAGACAAAATATATATTCATGGTACAAAAACATGACCATTTGTGTAGGGAAAATATTCTACAAGCACGCGCACACACACACACACACACATATATATATATATATCTCAACTTGTTAATATCCACATGGATGGAATAAAATTTCAAAAATATATTTATAAACACTTCATATATATGAATATAAATATAATTTTTACGATCACGAGAGGAGCTACGTATGTCGATCATGAATCACTCTCCTGAGACATGGATGGAGACGTCAAAAAATTATCAAAGATTGCTGTCAGTAATATGGGGTGTGTCCAAGTGAAGGTAGTTTTCACAGCTGCTTGGAAATCTTAAGGGCCAGGGCCATTTGAGCTACATGACACACCTTCGCTCAATGTCAAAAGGCCCCATCCCGCGCCCCCTCCCTTCTCTCTCTCTCTCCAGCTTCATGGGCAGCATATATATACATATATATATGTATGTATGTATGAACAACTGAGCATGTGAAGAGGCTGGCAGGGCCAGCCATTTTGAGGGGATACATATACATACAATTATATATAGCAGCTCATTAATTGTCAGCATTTATGTCACATATATATATATATATAATATATATTCACAGATAGGTGAGCTGGGACGTGCTATGCATGCATAAGTAATATATAGTTTAAGGTTTAGGATTTAATCTCATCTTATATAACAAACCTACCACAATCACAGCATCTGGGCATGAGAAGTAAACCTGGGGAGAGAATAACTTTGGTATTTTACGGATGTAATGTTTTCTATTTTAACAAGTAAAATATTGAAGGGCATTATTAAATAAATATACTATATATCTATTGATGTTTATTTTTATATTAAATAAATTATTATATATCTATATATATATATATATATATATATCAGAAAATACAATCACTCCCTTGACAAGTGTTCCCTTATCCATATGTGGATCATACAAATTCATCTTGCTACCAATCTAATTAAGTTTTTCAAATCTCAACACAAGTGTGGTGTGGCTCTCTTAGACATCAATACACAGCCATTGTATACAAGATGGCAAAACAAATTAATCTACTCAAGTTTTGTGACTAGTCTTTGACGTTTAATTTAATTTTAGTTTTTTTTTAGATTGACTTTCTTATTAGGTGGTGTAGACTAGAGTGCTTCTCTTTCTAATTATACATGTTACCCTAGTGGAAACCTTAGGATTTCGCAACCATCAGGGTTGTTCAACTTCTCTAATTGATCAACCCGGTCATTGACCTTCCCTCCATTTGCCTCCCTCCTTTTGCCATCCTCCCTCTAATTAATTGTCCTCTTCGTCCCCTAAACCTAACCCCTTCTCCCCTTGGCTGAAACCCAAATGAGCCTGCGATTGTGTTTTCAAATTTGGTCACAAGAAAGAGGTCTACACTTTTTTCTCTTCATATCTTTTCTTTTGAGAATAGTACCCGACCCCTTTCCTGAGTTCTTACCCATGATAACATGAGTGAAGATGACGGTGAAGATGAAGAGGGCCCCTTAGCACCAAAGCTTGGGTATCAAGTTAATGAAGTTTTGTACCTTCAAACTATTTCTTGTGAATTTTTATTTTCTTGTTATATTCTAGTGTTTTCTCTTTGAACTCATATTGGCTATTTTCTGTATATCTTGTGTCTTTGTGTTGCTTTCCAGCTTGGCAGGACATATTGGCTACAATCCTCTTCGGATCTTTCCCACCCTTATTTAGGAGACAAATGCTAATTCAATTAGCCTCCTTTTCCCATACGACGGCTATGTGTGCTTAATTGTTTGTTAATCCTAAAAAAACCCATGATTTGCTTGCATTTGCTTAGAGCTTATTTAGTTGGTGATTAAAAGCTCGTGCTTGCTCAATTTTCTGTTGATTTAGGCCTCCCCTTGTTTATTATAAACTTTGATCCATCGATATATTCTTTGATTTAGGAAGAACTTGTTCCTTGCTACAAAGTTTTGTAGAGGCCAACTCCCTATGAGATATCTACATGTCCCCCCATTTTGGATAAAGTTGGGAGCCAGGTGTGCTCATGGCGTAGTTGGTTGTTGTCCTTTGGGGGTAGGCTTCCGTTGGCTTAGTCAGTCCTTAATTGCTACGATTTACCTGTATTGGGCGTCTGTCTTTTTGTTACCTAAGCGAGTGATTAAGGAGTTAGAGCATCATCGGGAATTTCCTTTGGAGTGGGTCGGACGGGGGTTCCCATAAAGTTAAAGTTGCATGGTGAGACGTGTGTTGTCCCAAGGAGCAAGGGGGTCTTGGATTGAAGCTAGCCCCTTTATTTTTGGAATTAATCAAGCTATGGTGACAAAGTTAATTTGGAGACTCTTGTCGGGTGAGAGCGAGTCGTTGTGGGTTAAGTGGATTCATACGTTTCCAATCAAGAAACAAGTGCTTTTAGATGCTTTCAATGCCACCACATTCCTTCCCCCAGTACTAGAAGAAGCTCATATCTATCTGTCATGTAAGTTTGGTTGGAGTGTAGGGGACGTGGCAGTCATGTCTTCTTGTGGTATGATAAGTGGCACTCGCTTGGGATTTTGGTCAATCATTTCTCCTATCAGCTCCCTTGGCAGATGGGTATCCCAATTATAGCTTATGTTTCCAACATCATTGTTGATGGTAGGTATGTTTAGCCATCGGACTGTGCCTTTCCTTTTTTGGAGCTTATTTAGCTTTGGATGCTGAGACCCTCTAGGGTTGGGAGTCATAATGTGCTACATTGGACTCTGACTTCAAATGGTGCCTTCTCGGTTAAGTCTGTCTTACAGGATTTGTTGGAGCAATGGGATCAGATTTTATGACATTAGTTGGTTTGGTTTGGGTAAGGGGTTCTTGTCCATTCTTTTATTTTATGATTAGCAACTAGAGAGCGATTATATGCTCTTGATTGTGTTAACTTGTTCTTACCTTTCCCCAACAGATGCTTTCTTTACAGGGTAAATTCTAAGTGGCACAACTATCTATTTTTGTAGTGTTCTTATTCTAAGCAAGTATTGTCCTTCTTTCGACGTCCAAAGAAATTTGGATTGCCTTAGCGTCGATGGGAGACAGGAGTTTTATGGGCGACAACTCGATGGAAGGGTAAGAGCCTATGGCATGTGTCTAATCGATTTGTTTTGTAGGCAATGGTCTACTTCTTGTGGTGTGAGCACAACAACTGATAATGGTAAGGTACCAAGCGGTCTGCAAACTAGCTCACCCATTAGGTATAATGTGTTGTGTGGGCACGATTGGTCACCATGCCTTTTCTCCCTTTGTTTCAGAGTTTTGTATTGCAGCATTTTTGGAGGTTTCCAGCTGACTAGCACTCTTGGCTTAGTTAAGCCATTTTGCTTAGTAACTTAGAACAGGCTAAACCCCTATACGTCTCCATAGTCAAACGATAGATAGCTCTTAATGCTAGCCATGAATAAACGGTATTGGATCTTTGTGTTGTGTCAGTGAGTATCCTAGAGTTGCAAAACTCTTGTGACCAAAGTTGATACTTTCATTCGATCCTAGCTTTTACTTTGTACACGATGTCATGTAGAGTGGTTTTGTTGCCTCTTAATCTTGTTTGCTCAGGTTTGTCGCCTTCTTAGTAACTTGGAGCAAGTAGACCCCTTGTGTATCTCCATAGTCAAACAGTATGTCGGCCTACTTAGTAACTTGGAATGGGTAGAGCCCTTGTGCATCTCTATAGTAAAACAGTAATTTCTGAGCGAGATTCGATTTGACGGTTAAGGCCCCGAGTGTTTGTTTCAATTCATGTCCTGGGGTCGACTGCTCAGCAGCAATCTTTGGTGACTCTTGCTAAGTCATCCCTCTGGTCCTAGTTTTTCACTTTGTACACATTGTCAGTTTGGTGGCTCTATCCGTGGCTACCTACATGTTCACTGCATGATCCTGGTCTTTGTGGAGCTTCATTGATTCAGAAGACGTGTTTAAAGTGCCAACGATTTCTAGAGGTGACACTTTGATCTAGAGCTATAACTTAGCATTTCTTTTGTGTTGCTTCTTTGTTTCTCTATGTTGTGTTGATCTTGTTTGTGTGGGGATCTTGAGTGTTTTCTTTATTTCATTTGCTATGTCATTGTGCGCTAGGGAATGTCTTGATTTGGGTTATGTACAGACGATTTCTCTATCTACACATCTTTTTACTTTAAAAAAAGATATATTATTAATTTGATTGATTTCATGAATAATCTTTATTCTAAACGCTAAATAGTATATAAAAAAAACACCTTTCTACATATTTATATGTTGGTAGTTAATTTAAACAACACATCTATATTCATGTACAGAGAGAGCATTAAGAGAGAGAGAGAGAGAGAGGGGGGGCTGACAGACATGCATATATATATATATATATGTATATATATGAAAAAAAAATATGGAGAGTGATTGAAGAAGAACATAATTTGTTGGTGCAAGAGTACTTGGATGTGTATGTGGTGCTTTGAAGGCGATTTTGAGGATCACTACGTACGATAATTAACAATGCATATCTCAAATTCAAAGAAGAATGTGGAGAGTGCTGGAATGAAGTCGATGTTGTTCGCCGCCCAGCATTGAACGGTGAAATGTGAAAGAGTCTTGGGTTGATGATGCACGCATTTGGAAGAAGAGTGGATTAATTAGTAGTTGAGAGCTACTCTTAATTTTAAGGTACAAAATTATCAAGAATCCGTGATGAATAATGTTGTCTTTAATTGTTCTACCCGTTAGTAAATATATAAATAAAATAAAAACATGTTCTTTTTAGTAAAGCCATTAATATTCCTCATCCTCATCCTCTAATTAAGAGATTGCTATTGTATATATAGTAAAGCTAATATTCCTAAACTTAAAAACCTTTTCCATTAAGTAATATTCATCATATATATATATATGGTACACAACCACTTTTTACTTTGAGTTAAACCATTTAACAAGAGTCTTAAATTTACAAATATAGCTATTAATTGTGATGTGGCATTACCTAAAATTATAAGAATACCCCTACGCACTAGTGGCCTCGCTCGCCACATGGATTACCCGAGAGGCTGACACATGGCAAGTCAACAATCTTGTGCAGAATCTGAAAGATCCGAGCCGGTCCTCATCAGGTATAAAAAGCTCTACAACTCTCACAGTTGCTACTACTTACATTTATTCTACTAATTTGAGCGTCGGAGTCCACCCCGGGGGACCCTAGCCCCGCCACTCCATTGTCTTGCAGGTCTTATCACCGAGGTCCGACATTGCCAAGTCCGGGGTCCGATTCCCGAGGTCCATTCGTAGAGGTGGCACGTGGTGGTCGGTCCCAAAAAACCATCATCATTTGGCGCCCATCGTGGGGCCGACGTCCAGACTCGCTAGCCTCTTCTTTCCCTACCTCGCGCTTCGGACTTCAACTCCTTACCTCGGACCTCGGTCTTTCCACCAGTATCACACGACTTTCGCTCCTGGCCATAGTTAACTACATGACTCCCCGAAGAGACGTGACTCGTAGCCAAGCTAGTGCCAATCTAGAGGCCCAGCCACAAGGGAAGAATCCACCACCTCCGGCCAATCCAATGCCAGATGACCGACTCACCAGGCTGGAAAATTAGGTCCAACAGTTAACTGAGTTGTTGACTGATTATCTACTCCAGAATGAACAACATCGTCCGCATGTGGCCTCTCAGCGGGAGGAGCACCAGTCACCTCCTCTTACTCAGGAGCCTTGTCAATCGCCAGTCGAGCCAGGAAATCCATCCTCCTTATGAGAAGGAGGGACTCCGTAGGAGGGGCAATTGCGTTTCCTGGAAAGGCAAGTCCAGGAACTCAAGAGGGGAAAGGAAGAGCTGCCTCATCTCGGCTCTAACCAACCCCTGAGCAAGTGCTAAGGTGCAACTTGGATTTGATGGATGAGCCCCGAGGCCTGGCACGAATTCGACAAGCCGCGTATAATCAGCGCATTGCTAGATACTACAATCGACGAGTCCACGCTAGGAGTTTCATGCCAAGAGATCTTGTACTGCGACGGTTTGATATGAGTCATCCTCGGGACGCGAATAAACTAACTCCAAATTGGGAAGGACCGTACTAGGTGATGGAATCCTTAAGTCCGGGGGCATATCGACTAGAAGACATGGAAGGTAAGCCCTTTAAGTATACCTGAAATGTGCAAAACTTATGGAAGTTTTATCAATGAGCAGGGGAATTTCCCGAACCTCTTTGTACTCTTTTTACGACTAATGGTAAGACTTCAGATTCTCTCCATCAAATAGCAATCTCACAAAGGCCAACATTTCACCAAAGAAAAATCCAAGGGTCACGAACCCTAGGCCGTCCCCAAATGTGGACTAATGGCCATGGAAAAACCCATCCAAGGGTCATGAGCCCTAGGCCTTCTCCAAAGGTGGACTAATGGCCAAGGAAAAACTCTAGCCCGACACCCTTCTTCGCGAGGGAGTGGCTAAAATCTAATGGCCAAGAAAAAAAATTCAGAGCCCAACGCCCTCTTTCGCGTGGGAGTGGCAACAATCCAAGGGTCACAAGCCCTAGGCCGTCCTCAAAAGTGGACTAATGGCCACGGAAAAACTTTAGCCCAACACCCTCCTCTGCGAGGGAGTAGCTAAAATCCAAGGGTCAAGTACCCTAGGCCGTCCACAAGCCAAAGATGGACTAATGGCCGGAAGAAACTCAACACGCTCCTTCGCGTGGGAGTGGCGACAATCCAAGGGTCACGAGCCCTAGGCCGTCCTCAAAAGTGGACTAATGGCCACGGAAAAACTCTAGCCCAACACCCTCATCTGCGAGGGAGTGGCTAAAATCCAAGGGTCACAAGCTCTAGGCCGTCCTCAAAAGTGGACTAATGGCCACGGAAGAAACTCAACACCTTCCTCTGCAAGGGAATGGCTAAAATCCAAAGGTCAAGTGCCTTAGGTCGTCCATAAGCAGAGGATGGACTAATGGCTGGAAGAAACTCAACACCCTCCTCGACGAGGGAGTGACAAGAATCCAAGGGTCAGGAGTCCTAGGCCGTTCCCAAGCCGAAGGTGGACTAACAGTCGAAAAAAAATTCAAAGCCCAGCACCCTCTTCTGCGTGGGAGTGACTGAAATCCAAGGGTCAAGAGACCAAGGGATCCCAACCTGATCAGGGAAAATCCCAACCTGATCAGCCAGACTAAGGGATCATAGCCAAACCAAGGGAAATCCCAACCTGAACAGAGGAAATCCTAACCTGACCAGGGGAAATCCCAGCCTGATCAGCCTGACCAGGGGAAATCCCAACCTGATCAGGAAATCCCAACCTGACCAGGGGAAATCCCAGCCTAATCAGCCTCACCAGGGGAAATCCCAACCTGATCAGCCAAACTAAGGGATCCCAGCTAGACCAGGGGAAATCCCAGCCTGACCAGGGGAAATCCCAACCTGATCAGCCAAACTAAGGGATCCTAGCCAGACCAAGGAAAATCCCACCTGACTAGGGAATCCCAACTTGACCAGGGGAAATCCCAACTTGACCAAAGGAAATCCCACCTGACTAGGGAATCCCAACTTGATAAGGGGAAATCCCAACCTGATCAGAGGAAATCCTAACCTGACTAGGGGAAATCCCAGCCTGATCAACCAGACCAAGGGATCCTAGCTTGACCAGAGAAAATCCCAGCTTGACCAGGGGAAATCCCAACTTGATCAGCTAGACCAAGGGATCCTAGCCAGACCCGGGGAAATCCCAACCTGACTAAGGAATCCTAGCTTGACCAGGGGAAATCCCAACTTGACTAGGCATAACCAAGTTCGAAGTGCAGGCTACAGATCCGAGGCTAGGAATACCCAAGTCCGAAGCTTCCACTCGCAAGGTCCATTTGTCGAGGCGATGCATGGTGGTTGGTCTCACAGATCATCATTATCATTTGTCGAGTTAAAAATACTCTTATGCACATTGGGAAAAATCTACAGTCAAATAACTTTAGAAATTAAGTTACTCCTAAACTCAGCGTGATTCTCAGCTCAGCTCAAGGAATGGGGGGCAAGTGATGTAGCATTACCTAAAATTACAAGAATACCCCTACGCACTAGTGGCCTCGCTCGCCACATGGATTGCCCGAGAGGCTGACACGTGGCAAGTCAACAATCTTGTGCAGAGTCTGAAAGATCCGAGCCGGTCCTCATCAAGTATAAAAAGCTCTACAACTCTCACAGTTGCTACTACTTGCATTTATTCTACTAATTTGAGCGTCGGAGTCCACCCCAGGGGACCCTAGCCCCGCCACTCCGTTGTCTTGCAGGTCCTATCACCGAGGTCCGACATTGCCAAATCTGAGGTCCAATTCCCGAGGTCCATTCGTAGAGGTGGCACGTGGTGGTCGGTTCCAAAAAACCATCCTCAAATTGTGTCAATTTCAACTACCCATCCATTACTTTTGGCTTAATTAACCTCATACTGTTAATTAAATACTTAATTTAGTCGAATGTAGCCTACCAAAATTCATAAATAACATATGAATATTGTTTTCCATTAAATATTCTTAAAAATACACGGTAACATAAAGTGCTATAATTTCATGACACCTATGGTTAAGGTATAATAAATATATCTTCGTTTTAAATATATGCATTATCATACTTTATTTTTACTTTCTAAATATTTTTATTAATTAGTGATAAATACGTATAATAAATATATTTTTATTTAAAAGTAAAAGCAAATTTATTAATTTATTAAATCAACAAGCCAACCCAACCCTCCAAGGGGAGAAATGCACTGGAAGCACAAGGCTGGCTAAGAAGAAAGAAAAACTAGGAGCCATGGCAAAGCAAGCCAGGAAAACTAGGGATGTCCCAATTGATAGGTTGATGTGAACCAGATAAAAAAAAAAAAAAAACTCCATCTAGTCTAAGATCAAAGTGTAATCAAACCCAATTCGGTCTCAATTTTAAACTGAAAATTAAATTAATCAAAAAGTGAGAAATAAAAACTAATAAGTACTAATAACCCAGTTAAAGAAACCCACACACCTGCTAGCTGTTCATCTCTATAAGAATTAAGCAAGCTTCTTAATCTTCTTTTTTTTTTTTTTTTTTTTCTTTTTTAACTTTTCTCGACGTGAAACAGAAAAAAGAGAAAATATAACTTCTTGTGTCTTTTTGATTTTTTTTTCTGTTTCATAGTTTTAGTATGCTCATAAGTATTTCTACCCTTTTTTTTTATATATTTATGTTCTTTTTTACTTTTCTTATATCATAGTACGCCTCATTTGAAATTGGAATAAATAGAAATTTAATTTTTTCCCCTCAATTTTCAGTTGCATGAAGATTTAATTTATCACATCATTTTATATGATGTCACGAATTGCAATTCTAAGATTTTATAAAAATTCAATTCTGATCCAATCGGATTAAACTGAGGGCCTATTTGATTACACTTATTTTCTATGAAAAATGAGTATTTTTCACTTAAATTTTAACTTTTGTAGTGTTTGATTGCACTTATTTTCTAAGAAAATAAAGAATTGAAGACACTCACAAGACATAGAACGATATAAAGGAAACATGTGAGCTTAAAAATGTAATTGAGAATAGTTGTCCCAAGAGAGATCCTCCTATACTTATACTACAAAGATAACCCTTTATTTAAGATTATGTATCCTTATTTAACAAGGGTTAGGAGTGGTTATTCAAACAATTTTAAGAAGATTAGTTTTATCCCATATGAATCGTCTTGTTAGGATTTAGGAGAGAAAGGTTTTGTCTCAAATTTGTCATGATTAAGATAAATTACTAAATTGTAAGAGGTAATCCATAACCATGACTTTATCTCTAACTTTAAAAGAGAATCCTAACCAAATAATGTAATTTAATTCTAAGTAAGATTGGTTCGTGCATGTGTCTTGTGAAAAATCCCTTTACTCAAGTCAGGCTACACCTGAGTAGAATATCGAGATTGATGATGACCTAGTCAAATGGATTGAGGCCAAATGTGGCCTGAGGGAGATACACACGTATTAATTGAGCTGGAACTTGGATATTATTAGAAGTCCCTCATATTCTTTATTCAATGTAATTAAAGTAAGTAGAAGTAGTGTCGTCCTCCCCGCTCATTCTTTGGAGTCGAAAACACGCTTTAAATGTCTAGACCAAATATGATCTTTAAATGCCAAGGCTGAATGTGGCCTCTGTGCATTGAGTTGGAAGGAAGCCTTCGAATGTCTAGGCCAAGGGTAGCTTTCGTACGTGCCTTTTGGATAACCTTCGACGATGCCTAATAAATCTCCTTTGAAATCATGGGCCCCTCTTTATAATTAAGGCAATTAAAATCCTCAAACATATATGCCAAATACATGCCTAGACATATAATGATATATAAACTAAATCTAGATTCAAAGGTAAAATCGGTCATTTGGAAGCGCCAACCATTCTTAGCAGAAAGCAATTGTCAATGACGTTGTCAAAACTTTTAGCTGCAAGCTTCATATGAGAAGTCCATTCCCCCAAGTGGTTCTCCAATGTCATCATTATTGTTCAAAAACATGCAGAGCCTAACGAATTTGCGTCGATTTTACTGACTTGAATAAGGCCCCTTCGAAGGACCCATTCCCTTTATTGAAGGTAAACCAGCTTCTGAATGCAACAACCGAAAACAAAATTATGAGCTTCATGGATATATGCATACTTTTCCTAGAATCAAATCAAGATGTGGATGCTACATGAAGAACACATCCTCTATTGTTACAAGGTAATGTCTTTGATTTAAAGAATGCAAAAGACTAGTGATTGGTAAACATAATATTCAAAAATCAATGGGCAGAAGCATAGAGGTGCACATTGACGGCCTCCATATAAGGAGTGTAAAACCCAAAGAACATATTCTAACCTCAAAAAGACCTTTTCTGCCTTTTGAAAATACAATTCAACCCAAGGAAGTGTGCTTTTGGACTCAATTTCGGGAAGTTTCTCCCATAGATGCAATGCCGGCCCAACAATAAAGCCATATATGTGGTGATATAAGGTTTCCAAAATTAGAAGGCTCCTAATTTTAAACATTTATAATATATATTTTATTTTTTTTAATAATAAATATTTTATTAAAAAATTAAATACAAAATATTATACATCAAAAGAGTCAATTAATTTTTGAATGCATATATTACTTATAAAATATTATTAACAATTCCAGTTTCAGTAATTTCTGCAGAAAAAAGTTTTTCAAAATTGAATTTAGTAAAATTATATTTGAGATCAATTATGTCCCACAAAAAATTGAATAGTTTAGATATATTATCTATTGAACATGATTTATTAAATAAACTTGATTGTGGAAATTTATTGAACAATTTTACATCTTAAAAGACAAGAAAAATTAATTTTTACATAAAGATGAACATAGTTCAACACATATTTGTAGAATAAAAAGTTACTCATTATTGGTGAATTTTATCTTTTTAATATTGTCAATTTAATATTTTATTTTATTTCCTTTTATAAGAGAATCAAGAATGTATAGTTTTTTATTCACACTAACATTCTTAGAGTTTTAAGAAAAATTAGTTTTGTTTTTCTTTATTTATTATAATAAGTTGTTTGGATTTTTTTTTTTATCACTGAGACATTATATTTTAATTGAAAATTTATATTCGTTAAGAGATTATTATATTTTATAGTTGATTGAATTTTAATTTTTTTTATTTAATAAAATGATGAAATATTTGTGTAAAAAAATATATTATTTATTTTTTATAAAAAAACAATATTCTTTAAGAAGGTCTTGACAAATCTTTTCGTTTCAAACTCTCAATTTCGTTGAGTCGACTTTGTATAGATGATCAACCATTGAAGAATTAAAGCAAATCTAAAAAAGATAATTTAAACGATCCTCGACATGTAACCCACTCGAAGCATTCATCATGTCCAAAAACTCAACGGTAAGATAAACGTGTTAGGGTGATTCATAGCTCTTTTAACATACCGACGTCAACCATTTTTCCAACCCCTAAAGCAAGCCCAAGCCTTCTAGTGGAATGAAGGCTTTTAACAAACCTAGAAAAGATGATTTTAACTACATGAACTCGTAGCTTTCTGAAACAATGTACCTTTACTACCAAGCTCCCACTAAACCAACATAATAATAATAATAATAATAATAATAATAAATTCAAAAAAAACATTTCAACATAATAATAGCAACACTTATCAAAAGATAAGTCAATGTAATAATAAAAGAGCAACTGTACCTTTACTGCAGAATCTCCCCACTAACCAACATAATAAAAAAAATTCAAAAAAAAAAAAAACATTTAACACCTAAATAATAAAAAAAAATTGCATTTCAAATCAAATAAGAACATATATGGAAAAATTACATAAACATAATAATAAAGAATATCGTTAATGCACGAGATTCTCCACTTTGTAGAGATCAAGCTAGGCAGCAGCATTTTTGTAAAAGCCTTAGCCTAACTTTACAAGGAGGTTTTATTCACAAGTCAAACTAACTCACTTTGTTAAGCTCAGGAGAAACCATTATGTTGCTAAGAAAAATTAACAACAAAGGCAGAAATAAAATCAATAAATTTAAGTAAAATCAAAAAATATGAGACATAAAGCATTGCACAAATCAATCTATATAGTCAATAAAGATGGTGAATAAAATATATACCTTAAATCAACAATGATAAGGCCAATAAAGAAAAAATAACCTAAAAAACTAATAAAGGATAGGCCTCAATGCACGTGATTTTCTCATTTTCTGCTGGCTGGTCGGAGACAGGTTATTTTTTTACGAAATTTTCTTTATTGCCTTGCAAAGAGCCTATTTCAACTACATGAATCTGTGACCTTCTATTAACAAATTAAGGAATAAGCATACCATTACAACCAAAACACACCCACTAAACCAACATATTGATAACAGTAAAGTTATTAGAAAATACATAATAATAAGGGGCATCCTTAGTGCATGCACAAGGTTTCCCAGTTTGTAAGAGTTACGGGAGAATTATTTATGTACAAAGTCTTCGCCCAGGTTTGTAAAGCTGTTTCCAAAACTCAAATCCAAAACCTTCCTTTCATAAAAGAGAAACCATTGTATTGCTACCAAGGCTCGACAGGCAAAGCTAGCAATAAATAATTAAAGAGTGTAGTACTGCAAAACCAATTTGTGCTAACATATCTAAACAAAAAAATAAAAAAGAGTAAACGAAGCATTAATTATGCAGAGTAAAGAAAAAGCATGAATCTAACAACATATATAAAAAAATCAGATGATATTAAATCATAAAGAGAAATGTTACGATGAAAAAAAATTACAAACATAGCTAGGAATAAAATAAAAAAATTGATATAAAACTAAGAAATCTAAGTCATAAATCATTACAAAAATAAAACTTTACACTCGATCAAAATGATTAACCAAAAGTACACCTAAAGTCAACACCAATAAGGCCAAGAGTTTAACTACAGGGTCAGAAAGTCTCACCGAAAGACTTACAGAATAGGGTCGAAAAGATCAAAATATTCTCGCTCCAAATACAAATTTGCAAGGGATGTCATTGCCTAGCCTTCACCTCTCTCACTTCTCCCATGGTCGCGAGACCACCGACCGCAGCGCCTCGTTGCGCCTCGCCTCGCCTCGTGGACCATCATTATTGCACCCAACCTTAATCTCTTTCTTTAGCCCTAATCTTAGAATTAAGAAACTATTAACGAAAAATAACCCTGCACATATGCTAACAAAAAATTAAACAACCCATTAACAAATATGAAAAAAAAAATCTCTAGTAATTAATATTAAAAAATAAAGAAAATTAAATACAACATAAAAATCTAAGTTATAAAACATTGCACAAACCAATCTTTATAGATGGTTAACCAAAAATAGTACCTCAAGTCAACGTCAATAAGACCAGTTACGTGCAAAAGGTTTCGCTCTTGAGGTGCCTTCAACAATGTGGAGGGAAAGTAAAGATGGAAGGTGAGTGGCTTGCTTCCAAACTGTGCCTTCTCCATTCGTGAACTTCATGGTCACCTATTAGAGATTAAACTTTGCACGGAAGCTGATAAGGACAGAAGTATCTGGAAGGAGCTGGACGCTGCGTTCAAGACTCAAGCAAGGAAGGTCTGCACAATGAATCCAGATGTTTTGGAGGATGAAATCGGGAAAATCCTTGGGATTTCAATACAACTTGTTGTGTTCCCCAAGTAGAATATAAGGGTAAAATTATTATTCTGCAATTAATTTCCTGTTTAATGTTTTCTCTATAAACAAGCCTTGTATTCAATCGTTAGAATTTTTACGACCGAGAGAAATTGACCTAAGATTTCTTTTCACTGAATCCATAACAAACACAAGTGTTTGGGAGAGTGAGAAAGGAGTAACAACACACTCCAACAGATGGAATCAGAGCCCTGGGAGGTTCGGAAAGATCTTAAAGCCACTATGAAGGAGGCGAAGCTGTGGTGTGCAGATTTCAAGAAAAACAACTAAAATCTACTGTCTCGACAGAAGCCTAAGTAGAAGAAGTAAGACTTGAGGAGAAGCTCTGTTCAGAAGAAGTGTTCTCGGGATATAGAAGCTTTTGAAAGCTTCAAAAGTCTTGGATGAATGGAGCTTCAAAAGCCTTAGAAGCTTCAGAAGTCTCGAGTAATTAAAGCAGAGAAGACGCAGGGAATGTATGCATTTTGGAAGGAAAAAAGTAAAGGAGAAGGAGAAGTTGAAGCAAAGAGTCCTTCGGAGGACAAACAAAGAAGGCTGTAAACTAGTGTCTTGAGCCAGGTGATGGTATAAAACGTGGTAGAGAAAAAAATAATTTTGAAAGGAGGAAAACTAAGCCGTGGTAACGAGTTATAATTGTTGGCTCCAGGAGTTGAAAAGTCGATATTGGCTTTAGTGGATTTGAAAATTTAGTGTTCAAAAGTCAAAGCTTAAAAGGAAAATGGCTAGAAGTGAGTTTTAACCTCCAAAATTTGCGAACCAATATTATGATATTTAGTGTATTCAAATGAAGCAATTTTGGGATCATTTTATGCATAGGAGTTTGTTCAACATGAGCTAGCTAGCTAACATCGAAGCTGAAATTAAAAGAAAAATAAGTTTAAACATTCTCGATAAATGACAAAAAAATGCTATACACAATCTATCAATGAATGATGAGACAAATGTTCGAATTAGTTGTCTTGACAAAAACTTCAAGAAAGCACGGGGTCTACTTTAAAAATCCTTCTATACAGTTGATAAGACTTAGAAAATTTGCCTACAAGCTTTAAGATCACAATTTGAGGCATTGCGCAAAGAAAGTTCAAAGTAAATGTCCGATTATTTTTCACAACCAATTGCAATTGTCCATCAAATTAGAAGAAATGGAAAGGACAGCACTAATGTTCGGGTCAGGTCATAGGAGTCGAAATACAAAATGGGATCAATAGCCATTGAGGATTTGAACGATTTGGAGCAAATGACTGTGGAACAGCTTATGGGTTCAATTCAAGTGCATTGGAGAGATTGAAGGAAGATGATAAGTCCATTGATCAAGCACTACAAACAAAGCTGGCAGTACAAGAGAAGAAAAGCAAGTTAAGCAAAGGAGACTCTTAAAAGAGGAACAGGTGGTCAAACCAAAACAAGAAGCAAGTCAATGGAGGTGAAGTTGAGAACTCATCTAACCAAAAACAGATGAGATAATGGCAGAGGACGAGGCCTGACATGCTAGTCGATTGGAGGTACAATAAATTCGAGATCCAGTGCTATAACTGTAACAAGTTTAACCACCATGCTTCCAAATTTTGGTCCAAGAAGGAAGAAGATAAAGTGAATTTCACTAACAAAGAGAAAAAAAAGAGATGAGTGAGTCTTATTGATGGCCAAACGATGCGAATCTCGATGGTTCAAGTACTTGGTATTTAGACACAATTGCATTCAATCAAATTAATGTGTGCAATAAAAGAGTTCCTTGCGGAGCTCAATGAAGGATGCATTGTCAGTATCACTTTTGGTCAGTTGCCACAAAGACCAATCAAAGGGAAAGAGAAGATCTTGTGGTAGCTAAAGAATGGTGATCAAAGGTACATTGCTGATGTTTACTGTCTAGTTGATATGAAGAACAATATATTGAGTTTGGGACGATTGCTAAAAAGAGGATATAATATCCATATGACAAATTCCACTCTCATGATTCATTACAAAAACAATGACTTGGTCGCATTCGTGAAGATGGCTAGGAATTGGATGTTTCCACTCCACTTGAGTGTATGCAATTCAAAGTGTTTCAAGGTCATTAAAGATGAATCAACACTATGGCACCAAAGATATGGGCATCTAAATTTTGAAGCTTCGGAGATCTTGAGGGAGAAGAATATGGTGCTATTTTACCTAGAATTGATCACTCTATCAAAATTTGTGAAATGTGCATCATGAAAAACAACAAAGGAAGTCTTTCCCAAGCAAAGGGTCAAAAAAGAGCATCACATCGCCTGAATTTGGTACAATCAAACGTTTGCAAACCTTTAATTTCTCTCCTACTACCATTGGTGGCAATAGGTATATCATTGCTTTTATAGATAAATATAGTTGAAAAACATGGGACCATGCATTAAAAGAAAAGAGAGAAGTCTTCATCAAGTTTAAAGAATTCAAGAACTTGGTCAAGAAGCAAAGTGGACGTAGTCTTAAAGATTTGAAGATGGACAATGGAGGGGAATATTACACGTCTTTAAAGGGATTTTCAAGCAGAATGACACAGTTCTTCAATTCACTATGCCTTGTACCCTTCAACAAAACAACACAAAAAAGAAAGAAAAAAACCATTCTTAACATGATACGATGCATGCTAAAGGAGAGTAAGATGCCACAAAAACTTTTAGGGAGATCGATTATGTGTGTAACATATCTACTAAATTGATTTCCCACAAGGATTGGGAATTTCACATTGGAGAAGGCATGGAGTACAAGAAAACCAAGTTATCATCTTAAAGTCTTTGGAAGCATTGCTTACCTTGAAGTACTTGAAGAGGAAAGGACAAAGCTTGAAGATAAGAACCAAAATGCATATTTTTGGGATATGCTAAAAAATCAATTAAGTGGTTATAAGCTCTACAACCTAATCCCTGAAAAGCTTGTATGCTCAAGAGATGTTGAGGTTAATGAGAAGCAGTTTTGGAATTGGAATGTTGACAAGCAAAAGCAAAACATGGTAGAACAAGAGTCACCATTTAAATTTAGAAATGAAATAAATTAGGATTTAGGAGTTACTGGATCTGGGCTATTTGACCTAAACTTTAATAGAATAATTTTGGATTGATTTTGAGAATTGGGTTTCGATTAAAAGTAATATAAAATTAATTTTTTTTTTTTTTTTAGATTCGGCCTAGTGGGGGTTCACCTAGCTCTGCCCTTGGTTGACATTTTAAATTCATACAAAAGAATAAGGTTGTAAAATTAATTTTTTTTCTATAAATAAGATTTTTATTGAATAGAAAAAAAGAGAGAATATAATAGTCATGTTATGGGGATTACAAGGGCATTATATATAGCAAAAACTAGGGTATATCTCAGTCTCACAAAGAAAACTAAGTTAAAAGTACAAAGAAAACTAAGTTAAAAGTACAAAACACCATGAACTCAACAATTAAAACAAAAAAACACATTTCTCATAACATATTTGTCGCTCACTAAATAGAGGCTTAGTACTTGTTAAAAAAAAATTAATGTTACTCTCTAAATAAATTGAATTTGTTAGATTTTGTTGAGGTTGGAAAAAATTGTCATCAAATTAGTTTGGTAGTATAGCATTTAAGATGTTAATTAATTTTTACAAGTCATATGGAGAATACAAATTCATATAAAGAGCAAGGTGGCAAAATTTGTGGTTTCAGTATTTGCTAAAAAGAAATTGATCTATGAGAGATAATTTATTAAATATTATTGAGGTCGATAAATATTGTCATCACAATAAATTTGATGATATGAGACTTTTAAAAGTCATGCCAAAAATTTAAATTCATACTAAAAATAATATAACAAAATTTGATTTTTGGTACTTGTTAAAAAGAGGAAATTAGTCATTGCCCATTTAAATGGATTGAATATTGTTCGTGTAGATAAAAATTGTCATCAAATTAGATTTGATGACACATTCGCAAGTCGATTGTCTTCTAAAAGTTACATTTTATAATAAAAATTCGTACAAAATAATAATATGATAAAATTTAATGTCACTTGTTGATAAATTGTTGGAGTTGAAAGTAAAAATATTAACCGTTAATCGATGTATGAGTTTTTGTTTCATTTTTTTTTATCACAATTTCAATTTTATTTTATAATGATTTGAAAAATTTGAAATAAATTGATGCCAACTATTTAAATTATCTACATATTTTTCTGTTAATATTTTACTTTCTCTATTTATGGTAGTAATTATTATTATTATTTTATTTCATTATTCTTATTTTATATCTAAATTTCAATTAATATGTAGGGAGAATAATGGATGGTGAAATTCCAAATTTAGAAATTGAAATTCCAAATTTAGAAATTGTTCTGTGCAATTAAACAAAACCATAGAGTTTGGCAAAAATATACTAAATCTCCTAAATTATCATAAATGACAATAACCTCTTTTGTCAGTAATAAATTATATAAATCAACTATTTTGATATTTATTTTAAAATATATTCTCTCTCTTTTATCCCCTCCTTTCCTCCCCCTTAATGAAAAATTACAAAACATATGCTAGTTGGAAAAAAAAACACAAAAAATAATATTAAGTTTATACTTATAGTTACCTATAGTTATATTTGGTTCATATGTTTAGAAATACATTTTTATATATATTTAGTTTAAGTTTTTATTTATGTATTTTTATATATATTTTCTGTAAAAAAAGCATAGTGAAACATAAATTATTTAAAGGATTAATGGTATAATTGTGATGATTTTAAAGATAAATGATGCTCCTGTATTTTCATGAACACATGAGTGTTTTTTTTTTTTTTTCAACTAATAGTGTAATTTACCATTTTTAAAAGATTAACAATTAATATTTCTTAAATGTTAACTAATATTTCTTAACCATTTTGGTTTGTAGAGGAATTTGAAGTGTTTTTTTAAATCAAATTATTAATGATAGTTTGACTCATAATCAAACCATGTTTCAAATTACCTAAATCGTCACTTAAAGGTTTGGTGGTTTAAAAAATATAAAAAAAATAGTTATTAAAGTTTAATGCACATATAATAAAATTAAAACAATATTATTAAATATAAAAAAAGAATGTTAGTATTTGTTAATAAAATTTAACAAACAAGACTAAATTATAATAAAAAAATTAAAATTAATAACTACAATATTGAAAACTAAAATATAAAAAATAATGTAATATAAAATACAATTTTCAATAATTAACAATGCAATTTACTCAATTTATCTATATAACAACATATAATTGACCATCTGCTGATATCAAATTTGCATTAAATATTTTATTCAAATCTGGAAAGTTGTTCAAATCCTCTCTTGCGTATAAATAACATTCAGATAGCAAAGAAACTAGGATAATCTAAATTGAAAAACAAAACATTAGGGCATATTATCTTTGTTGTTTTTAGGTTATTTTTAATTTTTTAAAATGATGAAAACATGTTTATTTTGTTATTTTTAAAAATATATTTTAAAAAAAATGCAAAGAAAACCCAAAATGCCTAAAAATCATTTTGGTTGTTTTGAGTCAAAAATAAGTGTAAAATCTAAAAACGCAAAAAACAACTTTCGACCGATCAAACGTCCCAATCTTGCACAATAACAACCTTTCTCTTCCTTCTATCTTTTATTTTTTCTGGCACAACAACAACTAATCTCCCATAGCAGCTCTCATCGTCTTCCTTATCTTGCACAACAATTTGCGTCCACCACCGCCATCACCTCTGTAAATCACTGATTCTGTGTATGGTTGAAGGTTTAAGCTTAGATCTATAGAGATTCAACCATTGAATCTTACCAATTTTTTGGTATGTTGGTCGATGGGAATAAGGGTGTCGGGTGATTGCATTTGATTGTCAGAAACGACCGACCATGGTGGCCGGTGGTGACTACCAGTGTATTTACCTGAGTGTTAGATTTGGCTGAAAGTTTAAATTTAGATTTATAGAGATTTGATCATTGGATGTTACTGATTTTTTGGTATGTTGATTGATGGGGATGAAAGTGTTGGGTGGTTACCTTTGATTGTCGAAAACCATCAACCACGATGGCTGATGGCAATGGATAGTACGTTTTTTAATTTTGACCGAAAATTAAAAATTATATATATGAAAATCTAGCTATTAAATCTAACTTATGTTTGTGTATGTTAAGTCTCTTATCTTGGCAATTTTAATGATAGGCTTTGATTATGGGAATCTTTGGCTGGCGGTGGTCGTCGACGTCACTAGTGACCGCAGTTGTAGTTAGTTTAGGCTATTCGTTGAATAAAATATTATAAAATAATTTTTCTTAAAATTTAAACGTAAATATTTTTTTAATTTTTTATTTTGAGAAATATTTTTTAAATATGACCAAAAAATATATTTTTAAATATTTTAAAATAAATATTTAAAATATAAAATTCAAAATAAATTAAAAATTAAAAATTAAAACACAAAGCTAATATATGATAGCTTGGATATGGAGAGAACGGAAGATAAAAGGTAAGGCTAATCAGCAACTAAATGATAGACGAGCGCAAGGCCTAAGAAGTGGGACGCCCAATCAGAATGAGAAAGATCGACGTTCCCGCGTCTCCGCTCCCACCTCCACGGCCCCTTCCACAAGGATTCCTTTCTCGCCGATCGAAAGCCATTTGGCGTGTTCTCATCATTTCGAATCTTGCCCTGGGAGGTCTCTTTCTCTCTCTCTGGATCGATGTATACATTATGCATTTGCGTATACATTTGCATACACATGAGAATGGAAATCCCTGTCGGGTTTGCATCAGAAGATAAAAATGCGAACTGGGAATTGATTTTATTATTGTTGCGTTGAAAATGAAATTCGGGTTTTATGCTTTTTTTAAGGTTAAATGGTGGACGCAATTTGGTAAATTATGTGTTTGATGTTTTGACTATGAGACGGGTTTTTAGCTTGTTCTTGGATTGGTGATGAAGGTAGTGTTTTAATGAAGTACGTTATGGTTGAAGAGAGAGTTTTGATGAAATACGTGCCACATACCGATGACTGAAACATTTTTCTGCTGTCCGGTTCACCCATCAATGTGCATTATTTTTTTTTTTTTCAAAGCTCTGTAGATTTTATGGAGAGTCATCAGGCCTATACAAAGAATCATGTCTGTTGATATCTTGTATTGGGCTTGCTTTCAATAAAGGTTAAGGATGAGTTAAGGGAAGAATTTGTCACAAGTATTCTCAGGTATTTTTCTCAGAACTGCAGTTGCCTAAGCTGTGAATTGTGTTTTCTTCGGGGCTCAGAACTATGTTTTCGTTAAGCTTTTTGTCATGAGTTATTTCCTCTCTCCATGTCTGTCCAAATATAATGTGAATTTAGGTTTGGGCGCTATCTGCTCATTTTTATGTCAAAGTTGTATAGGAATGGGGAAGAGATTGATAGAAGGATTAAATTTTTGATAGGTAAATAACATTAAAAGAAAAGTGCCGAAAGAGGACAAATTAGGGTAAAAAAAAAAAATCAACTATAAACAGGGCAGATAAAAAGATGAAATTTGCTTCCAACAAGAGGTCCCTTGAGAAAATGTGTTGGGCTCTCTTTAGCCTCTAAAGCTCTTCTATTCCTTTCTAGCCAAATGCTCTGCATTACATGTAGTGGAGTGAAATTCCAAATGCTTCTCTTCTATGGCTCCTCCTTGGACAATTATATAATGAAGAGTGTAAAATACCTGAAACTAAATCTGGGACCACTCAACTAAGTCCATACAAAGCAAAGATGGGGCAACACTGGTGATGCGGAACTCAACTGAACAATGTAGGATAAGGTAATCTTCTGATTCCCCAAACTTCTTGTAACGAAGCACCAGTGAACTCAAAGGGCCTGCTCTTCCTCAGATTATCAATTGTGAGGTTGGAGCCATATGAGTAGTCCGTGTAAAGAAGATTGTATGTGAGACACTTAATCTCCATTCAACCTTCCAAGGAACGCATATCTCTCCACCATCATACAACACATCATAATAAGACCAAGAAATACAATGCGCTAATCATGAAATAAACCAGTAAAAGTTGTAAGGTATTAATGTTCCAATCAGGAAGATGATGCCTAAAGTATGTGATCACCAGACAATGCCCTCTTGATAAAAGGAATAGAAATCCTCCATATAAGCAATTTTATCCCTGCTCAACCCACAAAGATATACAAAACCTGGCAAAGGTACCCATCCCCATACCAGCTGTTAGGCCAAAACTAAACCTTTGATCCTACCCTGACTATGAAATATTTTTCTGTGTTTGTTTCCTTCTTACTTTCTTTCTATGTATTTGTTTTCTCAATTTCTTCCCTTTTTTTGGATTATAAAAGGAATAAATCACTCCACATGAACATTTTTATCCCTGGTCAACTCAAAAAAAGATATGGAAAAAATTCACACAGACAACTATGCCCATGCCTACTGTTAGCCCAAAACTTTACCTTTTGGCCTATCCTGACTATGAAATATTTTTCTCTGTATTTTTTCTTCTTACTTTCTTTCTATTTATTTAAATCTTCTATGTATTTTTTTTCTTCCTTTTTTTTCACATTGGTGACCATCTTTATATTTCTGCAGGAGTCTAAATCAGAATGCTATTTATTTGAACTGAAACTATGAATTTGGTGAAATCTATTTCTTTTATTAGATTGTTTTTGAGCAGGTTATGAGGAATTAAGATGGTCGATCCAGTCTTCATAATGAACTTGGAGTTGCATAATGATCCTTACCAACCCAAGCAGCTATTAGAGATGCATCTTGTCATTCCCTTCAGTTTTGGTAAACTTTGGGCAGTATAAATTCAAAGTGGTAGCCAATGAGTGATGGCTGGGTGCTTCTTTTTGTAAAGCAATATTTGGAGTATTTAACTCTGGAATCTTAATATAATAGGTATGATATGACCATCAGATACAGACAGAAATAGCAATTTTGAACATAAACTGGTGTTGCTATAGTAATGTGGTTCAAACAAACTAGTCATTTAAAGTTCCTGGATAGACGGAGGAGCTCAACTTTTGCTGTTTTAACACAATCAAATCTATCTTAGAAGTGCCCACATGTTTTGATTCAATAACTTCATATCATCACATTGTCTCGATCTGGAATCCAGTCCTGCTAACAAAATTCAAGGAGTGGCTATATCCACTCTAGTAACAGATAGTGTTGTCCCTTGCTGGTAATTCGTCTTCAATTGATCAAACCATAGTTTGACTAATTTTTGAAAATTTTTGTTATTCAAAGTTGCATTGTGCGTTTGAGCAAATATTATTGCTAGTTTACTGTAATAATTCCATCAGTAGACCTTCTTAATTTGACTTTGTGCAGCTAGTAAGTGAAATATTTTATTCCTGAGAAATACCAACTTTATCTATTAAAGCAATCAAGATCTGCACTTTCTTCAGAATTCAATAGAGAAATGAATATCTGCATGACAATCTGAAACTGATTCTTTTGCTATAAGTTGCCTCCTCACTGAGCTGGTTAGTGATTACATCTCTATCATCTTCTTACTGTCCCAGTGATATAATATACTATGAACTTTTCTTGTTCTCCAAATTTTTTATGTTAGACAAAGACACAATGAGCACATTGTTAATACTAGGGAAGAGATTATTATGAGATTTAGGAGTATGCTCCCTATAATGTTGTCAGCCTTTATTTCGCTCTCAGCATCATCCTTCCAATGTCACTTGTTACAAACTGTGGGAAAAAAAAAAAAAGATTTGAGACTTTAAACTCATCTCTTGACAGTCTCCGGACAACTAACCTACCTTCATTGGTGGTCTCCAGCCTACATATTCATGAAGCCGAGAAAGAAAGATAAAGCTGAAGAGGATAGCAAAGCTGCAGCTAACATTCCCTCCGCTACAGTTGTGACTACACTGACTCCTGAGGAAGCAGTCCTCTCTCCTTCAACCACTGAACGTGTGAAGGTGCACCAGCCCATTCCCGAGGATCAGCAGCGCGAACTATTCAAGTGGATATTGGAGGAAAGGAAAAAAGTGAAACCCAAGGATTCTGAAGCGGAAAAGCGAATCAAAGAAGAAAAGGTCATTCTTGAACAATTTATTAATGCAGAATCCATCCCAAGCATCTGATTTCTGTTGTATTTCCTTAATTGGTGAGATTACTAGAATCTTGTCCTCCTCTATTGATGCTGCGGGAGGTCAGGATTTCAGAAATTGTGTACTTCAATGGCTTGTCCTCCTCTAATTGACAATGAACTTACTTTGATCCTTGCTCAAAGAGAAGGATTCGTTTTAGAGGGGTTTACCTATGGTTCTTTCAGTGAGTTGTAAGATCAATCTTAACTTGAAATCATTGGCTATATTATTAGTGTTCTTTGGTTAGAAAGAAAGGGAAACCCCATGGTCAAAGGACACTAGCAGGCCATCGAGGGGCTTGAGACACCTGGCCACCCCTTTGGGTTGGCTTGCAGCCTTCACCCATGGACCCCTTTTAGGAAAGATTTTTCAGGCTATCCACACGCTCTATTGGGTAGAACCCTTTCTAATGTTTTTTGTGAAATGGTAACTTAGTTTCTTTAGTCACTGTGATACTCAACCAATATAATTCTACAGCGCAACCTTTTTTTTCTAGTTATAAGCTACTATTGATTTAATATTATAATTATAGATAATTCTAATACAATTCCAAAATTTTGATTAGAAAGCCCAATTCTTTGGGTGGATACTAAATTTCATTAAGATCTCATTTTCAATTTATGTGTTAGAACATATGATTATATAATGTAATTGAAACAATTATGTTAAATAACGGTGGTTGAGGACTTAAAAGCCCTCCAATTAATACACAAGTGAGATTAAGCAAATTGCTCCCATACCAAGACTAACATTCGACCACAACCCAAATCGTAGATTGTATTATCCTAATCCTTTTTTGGCTTAAGCCATTCAGACTGTAGTGGTAAGCAACAATTTCAAAAAATATTTTATTTTTTTGGGTACCATGTGTTTGAAAAAGGTACACAAATATGGACAAAAGTAGAAGTTTGTCTTCCGGACATTTGAGGTGGTTAATATATGGTTTCAAACTTGATGGAGCCCACCCCCAAACTCTACCTCTTTGAAGGCCGCCTACATCCACATTCTTCCATCCAATCCTTCCTCGGTTTTCTCAGGCACACCCGCAAAAGTACAGCATGCATACCTTCCAAATAGCCCATCACCTTGCCCTTATTCATGTTGATTTCAACCTTATTGTCTTCAGTAACTGGCTCTTCAAATCAAATCTTGGGTTTGGTTGATTTCCATACAGAGTTCCACCTTCAATGCCAGGCGCCATCCATGTTTCAGGTATAAACAGCTTCCCTCCTATGTTCAACTTTCACCCAACAACACTTCCTTTACTGTCATAACTTTTAAGAGTTGTATTCAATCTCCTTCCAGTTCTGGACTTCAAGGATCTTCCATCTTCATCAATTTTAGTGAAGGCTAAGTGGGTAATTTCTGTACTTTTATTTCCTTCGTTCAATATTTGAATGCGCGGAGTTGGCTGGAATTTGATGGGGTTTCTTTCTCTTGGTTGTGAAATGCAGGTTCCATGGGGAAAAGAGAACATCAAACATGGGACAAGGGCGAATTGTCTTTGTAATGACTGTAAATTTCTTTCCAACTTATATCACTGTTACTTATGGTCTTGGTAACCAGGTTCTGTTGATGTTGATTTTAGTACAGCCCGTTGACAACCCTTCGTGATAATGTGACTATTACACTTTAGGATGTTGAGGGGAACGAAATGTCACACAGAGGTTGAACATACTGTTTAATTTTTAAGTGGCAGAATTTGAATTTATCTGTGAAGTGTATTGGTTTTTCTATCACAAATTAGGCTAATGGAGCTAATCTTCTGGTCTAACAGTTGTTCAAACCTTGTTGGTTCCGGAAAAAGGTTCCTGGGATGATTTTATTCCCCTTGAAGGAGGGGGACAGGTGCATATGAATATGCAGTTTGTCCTCAGTGAAGAAGAGCGCAATCGGATTCGTAGCACGGTACGGTTTCCCTTTCTTATTCCTCGTTCCTTCAGTTAAGGAGTTGGTTTTGCAAGATACAAGAAAATTTTATATAGTAAATAACATATTAATGGTTTAATATCCCTAGAACCAATATTGCAAATGCATTTTCGTTGGATTGGTTAAAATAAGTGTGTTTGTAACCTCACTCTTGGTAACCTTTTATGGACTGGATTAAGAGGTAACTCATGGAACCTCACTCTTGGTAACTGGCTTTGATGGCCCAAGTTAACGATTTTTAAAGATTATAACTCCTTTTTATTCTTCTTTAGGCCACCATGTTGTTGGGATTTATTGGTTTCCTATTTGAGGGATATTTTTATGTCTGTAGAGAGAATCTGCAATGAAGAAGAAATATGATGAACACTCTCAGGCCATAGGTCAAGTGGCGGGCAACTGATACGCTGGAGTTAGCACTAGTAGGTCACGAGTTCTATACTCGGCCTAGGCAAGGGCCAAAAGTCTGTTTGTGATTTATCTCTTCTGCCAAAATTGAGAGTACGAGCGATGAGAGACCACGCAAAGGTAATAGTCCCAAGAAATATGATGAACAACTTAGTAGCGGTCTTAGATGTTCAGAGATGGCTAGTTCTGCTGGTGGTATTCCCGTGTCTTCTTCATTTGCAAAGATTGAGGTCTCAGGTTTGATCAGCTACTTAAATTTACAAAATAAGGGAAAATGGAAGGAAGAAGTAACAAGAAATGCTTTTAATTTTCAACGAACTCTTCTGTTGCATTTTTACTGAAAAGGCCTTGATGTTGAGTGGTCTGTCTTCTCAAGATTAACCGAAATGTGGGACGCACAATGAGGTGGTGAGTAATAGAGATGTATCTGCTCATGCTGGCTTATTGTCTAATCCAAAACATGATGTTGGGAAACATGAACGAAAATTTCCTGTTACACAAATTCCTCTACTACATTGAAGACTTCAGTTGCCTCCATTCTGAAGAATTGGCAGGCTGATCAACTGGAGAAGCAGGAACCACTTCAGAAAACTCCTAACAATGTAATGAAAGTAATAAGTGCCTTTGAAAGTAGTCTAGCTAAGGTATATCTGTTTTGGTGCTCCATGAAGTATTCTCCATGACTATTGCAAGTTAGTTACTTTATGTCCATATGAGATTCAAAGACATATACCTATCAAAAAAAGGATATGTGAGCTGGAATGAAACCATCGCCTTCAAAGAAGCTCCCAAGGAACCAGATTTGAAAAAATTAAATCAGCCGGGCAAACTGACTTCTGGAAGGCTCAAGAACCCTTTTCTCACTGGAGAGTTGCAACATATCCAGGTATACAAAACATTAAGGGGGTATTTGGTATAAGAGAAATGTTAAGATTCCTAGGAATGTTAGAGTGAAAATCTGTATTCTCATGTTTGGTACAACTTTTTTATAAAAAGAATCCTGAAAAATAAGGTGGTGTTTTCTTTGTGTTTTAGTTTTGTGTTTCGAGTTTTGAATTCATTTTGAGTTTTGTGTTTTGAGTGTCTGTTTTGAAATTTTTGAAAATGCGTTTTTTTTTGTCATTTTAAAAAATTATTTCTCAAAACAGAAAACTAGAAAACGCGTTTGTTTTGAAATTTTAAAAACGGTTTTTTTTGTTATTATGATATTTTATTTAATAAATTATAAATTTGATTCAAAAATTTTAAACTATAAAATAAAATTCAAATAAAAAAAATCAACAACCTTAGAAATATCATTTAAAAAAATTAATACAAACAAAATATATCACATATTCAGTTTAATAAATAAATAAAATTAAATAACACAAAAAAAAAAATCAAATCAGCCGCAACCCATCTTCTTCGTCTAGGGTTTTCTGTGGGGGGAGGGGCTGGTCGCGGTGGAGATGGCAGTGAGGGGCGTTGGTCGTGGTACTGTGGCGATGGAGATGGAGGGCTGGTCGCGATGGCCGTGGGGGGCACTGGTCGCGGTGGCGGTAGCTGTGGGGTTGAAAGTGGCGGAGGGAGGTACTGGTAGCGGTGGCGGTGGCTGTGGGGTTAAAGGTCGATGATGGTGGTTGCGGTACTGGTCGCGGTAGCGTTGAAGGGCGCTGGTCGTGGTGGCGTTGAGGGGCGCTGGTTGCGGTGGCAGTGGAGTTGAAGGTCAAAGGCGGTGGTGGTGGCAATGGCTGTCGATGGTTAGAAGAGAAGATGAGAACATAGAGAAGATGGGGGGAGATAGAGAGAGAAAGAGAGGGGGGGAGTGGGTCTGCGTGTGCCCGTGGGGGTGGGGGCCTATTTTTTGCGTTTTCATTTGTTTTGTGTTTTCAGTGTATTTTCATTGAAAATGCCAAAAACAACAAAATGTTGTTTTGAGTTTCTTTAACAAAATTTTTTATTGTTTTTGAAAACGCGTTTTGAAAAATAATAAAGAAAACGCATTTTCAATGTTTTCAAAAACTGAAAACAAAAAACGGCCTGAAAACGAGAAAGAGAACAGGCCTTAAGATTTTCGAAAATTATTTTTAAGCAACTTTTTCACAAAAAAATTTTTATGGAGGGTTAGGAATCCAAGTTTCCCATGGACTTGAAAATGTTTTTAACAAATAAAAAGACTAAAACACTTCCTACCTTTTTATAACTCTATATAAATATATTATATATATTATATATATGTAATATATTTATATTAAATATAAAAATATATATTATAATATATTTATATTATTTATTATAAAATATTATATATATATTAAAGTAGATATTCATACAAACATATATATTATGTATATATATACACATGTATATATATAATATGTAAAAAAATGACATTTTTTTGATTTCCTAAAGATGTTGTGGGTCCTAATATTTTTTATAGTAGAAGAAATTTATTATTTTTAAATAAAAAATTAACTAAGGATAATTTTGAAAAAATAACATGAATTCTCAAGAATATTATATTTAAACCAAATATAGGAATGTAATATTTTCAGAAAAGAATACTCAACATTCCTGAAAATGTTTAAATCTAACCAAACATAGAATTGTATAAATTTTGGGAATCAAATATTTTCAAGAGCATTTTCAAAAATCATGAATTCCAAGAATTTAAAAATTTCTCCTGTATCAAACGCCCATAAGGGAAGATTCACACCAGAGCAAATTTTCTCAGGATTCTGGGCAGTTGAAGAAGCCAAGTGCAATACAGACTGAACCGATGACGAAGCACAACATATTATTGTGACAAATTTTGGCAAAGAACAAATTTAGAGGGCTTTGATAGTTTTTGTTTCAATATCATCAATATTATTGTGACAAAGAATATTTTGTCACAATATTTTGTTGTAAACCGCCTTATTATGATAAACTATTTTATTGTAAAAGAAAATATTTTTGTCATAATAAGTACTATTTAATTATAGTAAATCCAAATTTTAGATACAAGTCATATGTTTTATCATGATAAATTATATGTTTTTGACAAAAAAATATTTTGTAAGAAATTAAAATGGTTACTAAATTATTTTCTCATAATTTAAATAGTGACAAAACTTATTTGACATAATTTTTAATATGATAAAATAAATTTTGTCACATATTAGCTAATTTAACAATATGTTTTTGTTTCTCATTTTATAATGACAAATAATTGTCATTATTTAATGTTGTGATAAATATTTTTTTGATAAAATAAAAATGGTGACAAAATAAATGGTATATAGATAATATTAATAGCACACGACATACAACATTAATAGATATAATTAATTTGTATGTATTAAAAAATATAAAATTAATTTTCATATATGAATTAATATTTAATAAAATTAAAATTTGAACAAAATATTAGATGATTTGCTTAATAATATTTTTTTTCACTTTGATTAATCAATTTTCTTTTAAAAGCTCTTTTATAAGAATTTGTTTAAATTCATATTAGGGAAGTCACATGAAATTTAAAAATATAATATAAGTTTATTTTAATATAAATGATTTGAATTTTTTTAAATTAAATAAAAATATGAATCTAATTGTACTTATCTGTTTAAATCATTAAAATAAATAATAATTAATTTTACATTAAAATTAATATTTTATGTACTTAAAAATCTACTATATTTATATATATTTATTTAAATATTTTAAATTGTAAATTATTTTTTTGATCATGAATACTTAATTGATGTCGAATAAATTTAACTAATATCATTAGATATTTTATGGAATTGTTAATATTGCATAACAATTTAAGAATATTAAGCTATAAACACATATCATCTTTTTTATATATTAAAAATTAATTTATATTGTAAACATAAATTTTAAATTATATTATTGTAATTATTTAAATTCATAATTAAGAAATTAAATTTAATTTGCTATGATTGATAATTATAATTATATATGTTAAAATTAGTGGAATATATATTATGACTATGTAAAATAAAAAAAAATATATTTAAGTTAACTTAAGCTTACTTAATTTGCAACATTCTTTCTTATTATTATTATTTTTTGTTTTTCAATTAATGAAGAGTTTTTATTCATCATATTTTTTTATATTTTTAAATTGTGACTTACACTTTAAAAGAAAAGACATTAACGATAAAAGATTAATGACGATAATAATTTTGATAGTTAATATAATATTATTAACAATTAAATATAAATCTTTTCGTTATACAATAAATTTTAAAAATAAATTAAATAAATCATCATTAATATACCACTATTCTATTGTTATTGAATAAAATTTTTAATTTTAATTATAAAATAATTATTAAAATTTAACTAACACTTATATAAATAAAATATATAAGTAAAATCTAATATAATTATATCAATATAATTATTAAATTAATATAATTGAACATTAATTATTTATTAATAATACAATATATTAAAAAATTATGGACATATTAAAAATAATACAATATATTAAACTAATTTATTATAATTATTAGATTTATAATATAATTAAATTTTAAAATAAATATTAATTTGATGTAATAATTTAAATTATTTTATTATTATATTTTAAATTATTATTTAAATTATTTAATAATTATCATAATTTAAATTATTTTATCAGTTATAATAAATTATTTTATTTTTATTAATTCAATAATTATTAATATTATTTTCATAAATAATTATATTTTTATTTAACAATTAAATATCCCCATTCCCCATTGCCTTCATCTCCAGCCCCTCTCTCTCTCTTCCATACTACCGTCTTTATCTCCCTCTCTAATACTCCCGCCGTCGCCGCCTCCAGCCCATCCCCTCCGCCGCGTCCAGCTCCATCGCGGCCTCCTCTCTGGCTCAACGCCGCCGCCATTGCCGCCTCCACCTCCATCGAGGCCTCCTCGCTGCCTCTACGTCGCCGTCGCCTCCAGATCCATCGCCTACTGGTCGCCGCCGCCGCCGCCTCCAGCCCATCGCCTCCGCCTCCTCAAAATCACAGTCCTAACACAAACTTCACAGCCCTGACCCCTGAGACTAAATTTGGATAAACGCTAAAAATCCCCAGTCGGACCCGATATCAAGCTATAAAACCCTGACTCCAAAACCTTCCCCCTCTCCTTCTTCATCGTCACTTTCTTGCTCGTTCTCCTTTCTCCCAAACACAAACTTCAGAAGATGGTTCGAAGCATCAAAAACCCTAAGAAAGCCAAACGGAAAAACAAGGTCTGAATTTATACTTCGTGCTCTACGGTTAATATGTTAGCTAGGGTTAGTAAATTGAGATTTCTGTATTTAAATTGTAGGGTTCAAAGAAAGGAGAGGGGTCTTCGTCTTCGAGTTCGATACCATCGTTGCCGGCGAAGGTATGGCAACCAGGCGTCGATAAGATTGAGGAAGGAGAGGAGCTCCAGTGTGACCCCTCTGCTTACAATTCACTCCACGCGTTCCACATTGGCTGGCCCTGTTTAAGGTCTTTCAATCTTTCATGCACACATATATTTGTATGTATTTATATATGTTTTTGTGTTGGGTGGATAGGTAGAAGAACAGACGGATAAGTGTGTGTGTTTGATTTTTTGTTTGTGATGATATGTTTGGGAACTTTCAATTTCTAATTTTATTGAATTCGGATAATTGGCACAGCTTTGATGTGCTTCGTGATTCTCTGGGGTTGGTTCGGACCGAGTTCCCCCACACCGTGTATTGTGTTGCAGGCACTCAGGTGAGCGAGTCTTCATATTTTATTTGTATGATGGCTGTAACTGGGATTTGATTAATCTTTCCTCATGTTGGATGGGCTTAATTGAAAGTTGCAATATTTACCATGTTCTGTCAAGGCTAATTCGTTTCCAATGTATACTATTTTTGTTCTACTTTCTCTGGCTATCCTGAAATATTAAAAGAAATAGGTATGGCCATAACATGTATATTCTTAATATATTTGCAACCGTAGACGAACCATATGTTTCATTCTTTCATTTTTTTCTACATACAGAGTAGTTTAAGTTGTAGCTTTTCTAAATGTTAAGAGAAATGGAAGTTTACTTGCATATGGTATGCTTTATGGGAGTTACCTAGCTATCCTAAACATAACTTTGGTTGAGGTAGCTTGTTCTAGTTGCAAATTTGTCATCCTAGTGCCAGCTATGTGCTCCTATGTTCTACAACTCACTTGAAGGTGAAGATTAGCTTCTTAGACTTCTTTCAACACCAGGTTGGTGTCTTTTTAATTTTGATGGTAGTGACACTGGCTCCTCATAACTCTCAATTTTTTCTGCTATCAAATTTAGTTAACTTGATATGGCCATGGATAGAGACGATTGGAGTTCTAGAATTCATGTAGCAAATCTCACATAGTGGGATTAAGTCTTGTGATTGTTGTTGTTGTCGTCGTCGTTTGTATCTTTCCTACTCTTTGTAAGCCTTGTCTAGATATGCATACTCCTGAACTAATGATCCATTGGCTTTTGATGTTTTTGTTTTTTTTTTTTTTTGGCAGGCAGAAAAAGCTTCTTGGAATTCTGTTGAGATATTTAAAATTTCCAACATTTTGGGGAAAAGACGAGAATTAATCCCTTCAAAATCTAATGCCGATGGCTCTGATATGGATAGTGATAGCAGCGATAGTGATGAAGATGATGAAGTTCAGGATGGTGGATCCTCAATACCAGTTTTGCACGTAATAGTTCATTTTTTAACTGAATTTTCAACTGATTAGCATTTTTTTTATATGTAGTAGTAGCGTTTTAAGTTTTTCTCCTCTTTGAATTGCTTTTATCTTTTATGCATCTACAGCTGCGGAAGGTAGCTCATGAAGGATGTGTTAATCGGATACGAGCCATGTCCCAAAACCCCCATATATGTGCGTCCTGGGCAGATACGGGTCATGTGCAGGTTAGGTTTACATGGAGTTATTTTTTCCACGTTATATATTGCAAATTTATAAGTTGATGAAGCATAAGGTAATTAACATTACCTTGAGTTAATGCCTAGGATATCTTTCTTAGATAATTGTATTGTAGTGGTCTCATGAACTAAATTAGATAATACAAATTATATTCTTCTGTTCATCTTGTTGGCTGCTGACTATGCTAATAAGTAAGCTTGCTTCCAGGCAGCTAGTGGAAAAGCTCTACATGCACCATCAGCCTTTTATGTGCTTAAGAGTCCGCATGGGGCTCTTTTTATAATCCAATCACAAGTGCATTGCCATTTTTCAAGGGGATGTTACTTTTAACTTCGAATCCATGACACTGGTGCCTCAAACATCGCCACAAATTTTGTGCCAACTGGGCTAAACTTCTGGGATCTAGTCAATTGCTAACTTAGAGTTTTTTTTTTTTTTTTTTTTCTTTCTTCATTTTGTGTGTGTGGGCCTTTTATTTTTTTTTTTGGGGGGGGGGGGGGGGGGTTGTTATTGAAGCTGTTTAAATGATGTATTGATTTAGTAGGTACATGGATTCCAGATTTGATAGAAGTAACTCTATGCAGGTATGGGACTTTAGCTCTCATTTAAATGCTTTGGCAGAATCAGAAACTGAGGTTAGCCGGGGATCTTCCACAGTTTTCAATCAGGCTCCATTAGTTAAGTTTGGTGGGCACAAAGATGAAGGCTATGCCATAGACTGGAGCCCTCTTGTCCCTGGGAGGCTTGTTTCTGGTGCGTCTTAACAATTTGTTTATTGCTGTTTGATCTGATTTTTTTTCCAAGGATATCTAGAAGCTATTGCTGCATGGTGGTATATCTTCTGATGTTGGCTTTCACCTTTCATCATCAAAGGGGACTGCAAAAATTGTATTCATTTGTGGGAACCGACATCTGATACAACATGGAATGTTGATGCTAATCCCTTTGTTGGACACACTGCAAGTGTTGAAGATCTACAAGTATGCTTCTTAATT
The DNA here is from genome assembly GCF_014633365.1 of Diospyros lotus. Classification (NCBI taxonomy): domain Eukaryota; kingdom Viridiplantae; phylum Streptophyta; class Magnoliopsida; order Ericales; family Ebenaceae; genus Diospyros; species Diospyros lotus. The sequence continues at coordinate 9,418,566 of NC_068339.1, read as the reverse complement.
GCAGTGAATAGGATTGACCTTTTTGGTTTTGCATATATCATGTATTGAAATATAATGCTGTAACATTAACAGTTGTTTTAAAATTGTGTCCCTTTTTAACTGTGGCTTTTCTAACTTTAATATTTGCAGTGGAGCCCTACAGAACCTTATATCTTTGCCTCTTGCTCTGTGGATTGGAACATTGCAATATGGGATATTCGCTCAGGGAAATCACCAGCAGCTTCTATAAAGGCACATAATGCAGATGTGAATGTTATATCATGGAATAGGTATTCAAGTATTTTTCATCTACCACTAAGCAGCTGTCTCTGATAGGCTGATACTGATTTCTGCTTGTGCTCCATTGATTTTGAGTAGGCTTGCTAGCTGTATGCTGGCATCTGGATGTGATGATGGCACATTCTCCATTCGTGATCTGAGATTACTGAAGGTAAGATATACAAGGCATCTTATGACAAAAGTACCAGATAGTGGTGGGAGATAAAACATCCTCTTTTTCTATAAATCGTGAATAAGAAAAATTGATGTTAAAGACTTTTTTCTTAATTTGATTGGTGGCATTCCTTGTGCACTCTCATTCATCTCTTCCCTTTAATATGGATTTACTCTAGTACATGGCCATTTGCTAGAGGGAACAGCTGATCTTGGTGGCTTCTAGTTACCCGTCCCCTCCTATATTTTCAATCTCTGGATTAGACTGTTTAGCTGTAACGTCGTAGCAGTTATCTTAATTCTATCTGCCAAATTATTCTAAGAGTTAACTATATTGCTGTCAGTAATCTTGTGTATGTAAGAGAGAACTGGATGCAGTCTCTGGTCTAAATTTTTCCTAATGAAGAAAGCCGCATCTCTTGTTATCATGTGCCTTACTGCCTATGTTTTTATTATTTATTGGAGCCCCAGATTATTTTGCTGCCAATGTAGTAGATTGAGTTTTATCATAGTATCTATGATCTGAACTTACTGCTCTTTTCTGTGGCAGGAGGGAGATTCTGTTGTAGCTCATTTTGAATATCATAAACATCCCATTACATCAATCGAATGGAGTCCGCATGAAGCCTCCACTTTAGCAGTTTCTTCATCCGACAATCAACTAACGTAAGATATCCTCTATTGCATCATAAAATTTGGCTGAGAAAATAGATTTCGGTCCAAATTAAAAGTCCTGGATAACCCTATGCTCTTTTTGTGGGTGTATGCCTGTACGTGTATTATAAGATCTGTCATAAGAGGTAAAGAAAGACCGTTAAACCTTGGTAGGAGACACTTACATTTATATGAACTATTAAAACAGATCTAGAATTCATATCGCTGGCCCTACGTAGAGGGGTGATGAAAGGCTTGATATGATATTGTATTTACAGGATATGGGACCTTTCTCTAGAAAGAGACGAGGAAGAGGAGGCCGATTTCAAGGCTCAAACGAGAGAACAAGTAAATGCCCCTGCAGATTTGCCACCACAACTGCTATTTGTTCATCAGGTTACATACTTTCCAAAGAAGAAGTTGTTCCTTTTATACAAGGTGGTCTGTCATGTTAAAACACAAATAACATTTGGGAGTGTTTTTTAACAGGGCCAGAAAGATCTGAAAGAACTGCACTGGCATTCACAGATCCCTGGAATGCTCATATCAACAGCTGCAGATGGTTTTAACATTCTGATGCCTTCAAATCTTGAAAGTGCTCTTCCCGCAACAAATGCTGCCTAAATATGCAAAATAGTTTCGACTACTAAATTATTGCCTCCATGGGAAAGATTTCCAAATGGCAGAGAAATGAAGAGAACAGACTGTGGATCTCTGAATGATCTGGGTTCTACAGTGATAGCAATTTTGTTTGTTTTTGTTTTGTTTTTTTTATTTTATTTTTATAATTTATATATGTGGGGGATTATGTTGTTTTCGTATTTTGTGCTGTGAATGCTTTTAAAAATTTGTTTAGTCGTAATATTAGAAACCACTTGTTTAGTTACACAAATAATTTTTTTGTTTTTTTACTTGGATTTGCAAAAGGTTTTTCTTCTTATTTTTTGGTTAAAAATTAGTTTTTTTATTAAATAACTAGAGAGACAGGCAAGTAAATGAATTATATATTATAATATTAAGCGGTCGGTTTCTTTTCATTTGCTGGCTCTTTTTTTTCCAATAAAGTTTTTCAGTTGAAAACTTTTATAATTTATAGGTGATATAGGTTCAGTATTTGTTATTTTGTTGTCTCACAAATTGAAGTTTGGATTTAGGGTAAATTATAAAAATGTTTTTTGATTTATTATAATTTTAACAATTTATTAATCAAACTTTTAATTAATTATAATTAGTTAGTTTTTATGGTTTAAGGTATTTTTTTTGTTTTTATGGTTTAAGGTATTGGTTTGTTTTTATGGTTAAATAATGATTTGGTATTAGGTGAATAATGAATTAATTAAAATAAATAGTATATCTATCTGATTAATTGAAGTGAAGTTAATAACATGTATTTATTGAAAGCTTATCACTTTTGGATAATTATAAAATACTGACACACTCAACGTGAACATCGGGAGCACCTTGGGTTAATTACATCAATAATAACTCAATTTTACATTCTATTACTGTTTGATCACTAAACTTTGAAATGTTACTTATTAGTCATTGATATTTCAAAATGGTTATTACTTAGTTATTGAACTTTGAAATATTATTTGTTCGTTACTAATATTTCAAAATTATTACTACTTTCTCACTGAACTTTAAAATATTACTTATTAATCACTAATATTTCAAAACTATTATTATTTAGTCACTTAACTTTAAAATATTACCTGCTAGTAATTGACTATTTCAAAATTATTTTTCACCCGTCACTCGATAGTCATTGAACTTTAAGTTCACGAGTGACGAATGAGAAACAGTTTTGAAATATTAGTGACTAATAGGTAATATTTTGAAGTTCAGTATAATAGTTTTGAAATATCAATGACTAATAGGTAATATTTTAAAGTTCAGTAATTAAGCAATAATAATTTTGAAATATCAGTGACTAACAGGTAACGTTTCAAAATTCAATGACTAAATAGTAACCGTTTTGAAATATCAATGACTAATAAGTAATATTTTAAAGTTTAATGATCAAATAATAATAAAATATAAAATTAAATTATTATTAGTATAACTAACCCGCAGCCTCTTCAATCCAATCCAAGGCCATGGATTCAGATTTTGTAGCAACAGTAGTTCCAAAGCCAGCAGAAGACGATCTTCCCAACTCAACCGCCACTGCTCCTCTCCCATTCTTCACCCACCATCGCCCTCTTTTTCGTCTCTCCTCATCTCTGTCGGCGTTGTCATAGCCTTCGCTTTCCTCTTCTTCTCTTCGCCGCCACCCTATCCTCACCACCCTATTCGGACCACGGATTCCACTCACCCGCTTTCCAAACTCCCTCACCCAGTCGCCCTGTTGATTTCCTCCTCCGACTTCCAATTCGGCTACCAGCACAAAACCCTAACCCCCAATCTCCACCGCCTCATCAACAACGGTACTGAGGCCGACAACAGCCTGATTCCGGTCTTCCTAAACCACTACTCAATCGTCACCGGTTTGTACCTTCCTTATCACGGAATCATCAACAATCATTTTGTCGATCCAGAAACCGGTAATGCTTTCATGATGAGAAGCCATGAGCCAAAATAGTGGCTCGGCGCGCTGCTGTGGGAAACCGTGGCTAATCACGGCTTGAAAGCCGCAACCTACTTCTGGCCTGGCTTTGAGGTCCGCAAAGGTTCCTGGACTTGACCTAAAGATTTTTTCCAGTTTCACAATGGCTCTGTTCCTTTCGAAAATCGTGTTGGTTTAATTTTGCAGTATTTTTGTAACGCTTCATTTTTTAAATATGTAGTTTTGTTAAATATAAGTTATTTAGATTATTTATGAAGCACGGATGTTATTGAAAATCTTTTGTCAGTGAAAATAAGGATCGAATTTAAAATGCTAAATAACAAGGATTTTCTTAAGTTTAAATAAAATTTATAACGCATCAACATATCAAAAATTAAAATTATAACAACCTCACGAATACATGAATTTATGATACAGTCGTAGAACCACACACATACACCATACATTTTTAAGTATCTTAACTATTATTTACAATATAATATTAGAAATACAAGTACTATGTTTGGTTACAAGTATAAACATCAATTTTGTAAACTAAAGACCTCAAAACTTCAAAACTAGTCAAACATCACCTCTTCGCCTTATCCGAATTGGAATATGGGATATCTATCATATCTAAAATATCTGGAACGTTGAATATTTTAGGAGCATGAAAATCCCAAATTAGATTATTACATCCAAGTGAGTGGTACAAGAAAAGAAAAATTTATGCATGCAAAAACAATACTCAATATGCCATGAAATATGTAGAACCAAGTATAAAATCTCGTCAAGATCATGAAACCTCCCATGTGATACTCATGCTAGGACGTTACAATCATTCTTGCTGGTTATCATGTCTACATTCTTTAGCTCAATTACACAAGCTCAACCCCGTTACACGGGCTCTGCCCCATTACATAGGCAGGTGACCTTCACCCATCAATTAGCCACAATCTCCGCAATGATAGAAATAATATGCTCAACCAAGAAAAACATGGAACGTAAAAAGGATATGCCTAAAACAAAGGAAATCACGAGACATAAGGCACATACCACACATAAAATGAATAACAAGTGATCAAGAGGAAGTAAAGCACATGCATGAATAGTTTACATGCACAAAAACCACTCATTTTGGTTGTTTACCTTTTGGGTGTATTGTTTACTTTCATCGAGTTAGGTTTTCTACATAAAACACAAGTTTTCATAAAATAAAACTCAAATATTTTTATAAAAACTTATTATAACTAATTTATACTAATTTTCTAAAAATTTGCAGGTAAAAATGCGGTCCCACGTGCCCTAAGAAGACCGGCCATGCGCTTGTACTCGCAACCCTTTTCCTACGCGTGTACTGCACGTGCCACTATTTTCTTCGATGACGACAAACAGCCTCTCGATATTTCAGGCATATCTCCATCGTTTTAGTTTTAATTCGACTCCTGTTTTTTTTTACACACTCATCTTTCATCCCTCTACAAGAATATAAAGTTATATCGGACTTACCTCACAGATTTTCTAACTATTCTTCGACACGATCTTCAAGAAAGGATAAAAAATTCTGGTGAGGTCCGTTTCTCTCTCGTTTTTGGCAAAACCTCCCCCATCTTTTTTTGCAGAGTATTTCTCTCATAATATCTTCACTTTTGATTCTCTTAAAACCACCATAATCCAACTCAAAATTCACTTCGAATGCTTTGAAACCTTTCCCTCAAAGCCTTTATTTATAGAACTCCTTGGCGAATCATCTTATGCCACGTGTCACCTCGAGATTTGAGCTCATCATTACTTTCACCACTTGTTAAGCCACTTGGGCCTTTAGGATATGTGCACGTCTAATAGTTTTTTTCCACGTTGAGGTCTTTTATGAGATTTCATCATGATTTTTCAAATATCCAATAATTTTGTGATACTTAAATATCTTCCTATGTACAACCAATCAAAAGTTTCCAAATATGCATCCTTATCATGACTTCTCATGTGTAATTAATCAAAAGCTCTCAAATATTATGCCAACTCATGCCTTGGTTTGTGTGCCTAATCATTACCTTTCAAATGACCAAATCACCTTGCGCCACATATCCCAAAACAAAATTAAAATATAATTTGAAGTTCAAAACTATATTGGAATGTGATTTGGAATCTAAAGTTATATATAAATATAATTTGGAATTCAAAACTATATTTAAATTAGATTTTAAATAAAAAACAATCCAAAGTTATATTAAAATAAGGGTTCGCATCCGTAACCTTTGTGTTATTGTTTTTTATTCTGAACCTTTCAAATATTGCACCTTTGCCCTAAACTTTTTGATAATTGCACTTAGACCCCTGTAACTTGGTCCTCGAGCCATCTTAAAATTTCATTTATGCTCCTGGAGAAAAGGTTTATTACGGTAATACCCTAGGATTTTAGTAAATTACACTTATGCCTTGAGTTTTTTAAAAATTGCACTTTTACCTAGATTTCGATAATTACGACTTTACCCCTAGCTCAGAAATCGAACTTTTGTTTCAGGACTTTCATAATCCTTTGAAGTGTCATATTTCCTCAAACATTTGAGTCTAAAAATCTTAAGTATTATAATTTTGATATGTTGAAATTTTTGTGTTTATGATACTCTATTTCGAAAATCCTAATCACACCAGGGCCACCAAGTTGGGCCCGATTATCCTGAGATTACAGAAGCGGTGATTGAAATTGACGCCATGATTGGGAGGATGATTCTAGGGTTAGAGACAATAGGGGTTTTTGAATATGTTACTATAATCATGGTGGGTGATCGTGGAATGGTGGGTACATGTGATGGAAAGTTGATCTTTCATGATGATTTAGCTCCATGGATTGAAATTCCCCACGACTGCGTTCAATGCTATACTTCATTGCTAGCAATAGGCCTCTACCTGGCTTGGATCCGGCGGATGTTGTGGCAAAGATGAACGAGGGATTGAGTTTAGGGAAAGTAAAAAATGGGGAGCATTTGAAGGTTTATCTGAAGGAAGAGTTACCTGGCCGACTGCATTACTCGGGCAATTACATAATTCCCCCGATAATTGGATTGGTCCATAAAAGTTACAAGATCGAGCAGAAGAGATCGAATAGCAGAGAATGCAGGGGAGCTCATGGGTACGACGACGCCTTCTTTTCCATGCGGGCCATCTTTATCGGCCATGGTCTTCAGTTTGCTCGCGGACGGAAGGTGCCATCTTTTGAGAATGTTGAGACATACAATTTGTTGACCTCCATTCTCAACATACAAGGAGCCCCAAACAACGGAACCACCAAGTTTCCAGAGTTTGTTCTTCTGCCCAGAAACTGAAATCTACCCGGTTACTGTTTGCATGGCGGGTTGGTGTTAGACTTGGAAGTCTGTTCACGTGAGTGAGTACAATGATTTGATTGGTATCTATCATAATGACATTGAATATTTAATTTGCAAGGAAGGAGTGCTTTGATCAACCAGAATTATGTTTCTAATAATAATTTATATCCATTTTCTTGCCATTAGGTTCGCGGGCAGCAGATGCAAGTGCATCTGAATTGAATTTAACTTTGTATGATTCCTGTTTAGAAAGAAATTAGACAGCTCCCAGTTAACATGGTTGTATCGTTGTCTGTCTTTTCTTCATCTTCTTAAATGTTTATTGAAACTGGATTCCCATTTGCAACGCATCTTAAGTTTGGATAAAGAAAGGGGCTTGTATTAATTAAGGAGTTGATGATGGTCAAGGTAAACTTTATCGAATTTAAACAACATAAATATATATAATAAAACCTTGATGGGGCTTGTTAATGGAGACCAAACCACCTGAATCTATATATTATTTGATTGCAAAAGGGGCATTCTAGTGATTAGCCTTTGTCAATTTTATTATTTGCAGTGAAACTTTGACCTTTTTTCAAGAAAAATATATTAAATTAATAAATTTTAATAATGTTAAATTTATAATTCATAAATAAAAAATAAAAATAAAAATAAAAATAAAACCCTATTACCTTTTTAGCCTCCCTTTAGTTTCAGTTCACTAATTCAATTTTTAAAAATTGGCAAGAAGAGGTAAACATTGAAACCCTATTATTCACGAGTTTTGTATTTTCAGGAAGAGGTAAACATTGATTTTTGTTTCAAGATTTTGTTTATCTCATCATCTATGTCTTTGATTGACGACCATTTTCAATTGTTGCTCAGTTCATCATGCATCAGTTAATTCTGACTCCTTCTGAAATTAACATTTCAATTGTGTTTATGCAAGATTTAAAAATCAATCATTATGTTGTTTTTCAATATATTTATAGAGATAGTTTTGGTCCAATTGAATTTAACAGGGGAATTTTTTTTTAAAAAATTTTAATAGACCATAGTGCATCGTCCGTGAATTAGGGGACTTTGTGCGGTTTTATTTAACTATTAATAGAAATAGCACGTGAGAAGCTAGAAAGAAAAAGATGATAAAGAGCTTTTGGTAGGATATTCGTTTCATGAGATGAGATAAGAGAAAAAAAAATTTCTTGCGTTTAGGTTTAAATGCTATTGTTGTTGCTTCCTTGTAGAATGATGTAAAATGTTGGTTCCACTTTATTTTAAGATGAATTAGTTTGATTTTTATTACGAGTATTTTTCACACTATTTCTTATGGGCTGGGTTCAACCCAACAGGCTGACCCAATCGCCTAAAGCTCAGTAAGCTCCAAACTGAGTTCGTTGGAGCAAGTTCACACATCGTTAGAGCCCAATCTCATATCACAGAACCAAGCAAGCGTTAAACGAGCAAACTCCCGACAATACTTCAAGCGAGTTCCTGACGATACTTCAAGCGAGCTGCCAACGATACCTCGAGCGAGCTCTCAACGATACTTTTGGCGAGCTCCCAATAATGCTTCTAACTAGCTGGCCTAACTAATCAGCTCGCGTAACAAGAAGATCGCAGAGTAATCAAAGAACAACTGTGGGCTAGGAATTATTTTAGTTTGGCAACCCAAGCCCAACTTGGCCCACCTTCTCAGCCCATCTTTCTGGCCCATATCGGTCTCATCTTGGCCCTATACCCACCTGCAACAACATCATTGCAGTCACTTCTGAATTTTCATACGCTCGCCTCAAATCCCATCCTCATTAATGGAAAATTCCATCCACATTAATGAAGGTCTTGTCGACACCATAATGCCACTTGGGCGCTTCCACCGACGCTGTATATTATGTCCTATCACTCGCAGACGTATGACACATGCAGAAGGATATCTCCTCCTCATATATGTTAGTTAGCTCTCCTCAGAGCCATAATATGTTTTTTCCTAGCAACTTGAGCTTCGAAGTATCTGTAAGGGGCCAACCGGCCAGCAAAGCAACGAATCAAATCATATCACACACCATTCTCCTTTTTGGATTCATTACATCAGTGCGAGCTAACGAATCACAATCGATCAATTTCGAACGTCAACATTTTAAAGGTTTTAAAATGTTGATTGTGGATTGTGTTGGAACTGTATACACTCAAAAATTTAGAATCATTTTAAATTTTAATAAGGGATAATATGGTAAAAATAAAATAAAAAATACAATTTATTTATTTTAGAAATGAAAAAAAAAAAGAGTCATGTAATGGACCAATCTGGTGAAAGGGATGAAAAGAGAGTTGGGCCAATCCTACTTCGGCCCATTTGAGAAGGATTTGGGCTGAATTTTCCCTATAAAAGGGAAGAAAACCCTAGAGTTCTCTCCTTCTGCCCTAAGAAGCCGTCCCCTTTCTCTACCCGAGTCCGACCGGCGACACTACTCTGACCTGAATTTCGACCGTTCATGGTAGGATTTCCGTTGATTTCTGTTTCTGATATATACATATATATATATACACATGCTTGGGATAAGGATTAAAAAAAAGAACTAGATCTACGAGGACCCGACAGTCGGATCTGTTTGATTTTCGGATATGTGGTTCACTGGCATGAGGCAAGTCCGATGGTCGCTTCTGATTGTCGGAATCCGCTGTTGGAAGTGGCCGGCGCCGCTTTCCTGAAATTGTTTATGTTTTGGTAAAAAATTGAAATCTAAATCTAATATGATCCAACCGTTAGATCTTTTTGATTTTTGGTTATGTGGGTCACAAAGCGCGATTCTGATGGCCGGTTCCGATCGTTGGAATCTGTCATGGACGGTGACGGGAGATGCTGTACCAAAACGGGATTTTCTGATAAAAATTAATTTTCAAATCTAGTCAAATTTAGCCGTTGGATCGACTTGAGTTTTGGATATCTAAACCGCCGCAGTCGAGAGAATCCGTTGACACGTCTCGATCGTCGAATCACCAAGCGGTGGCGACAATATGTTCGAAAATTAATATTCTGCTCTACGTAAATCGGGCCATTGGATCGCTTTAATTTTCAGCTTTCCAGCCAAGGGGCTATTTGGCTATGCTAATTAAATTTTAGGATTTTAAGACATTTTAGAAACAATGTGGGCCTTTAAAGTTTTGAAGATTGTGAGTGACCCCTAAATTTATAAATATTATGGATTTGCCCATAAGTTTTAAAAATTATAAATTGACCCCAGAGTTTCTGTAAAAATTATAAATGATAAACTTCTGAAAATTTTAAAATGACCTTCAACCCACCATTTGAACTTAATGATTATATGGACAGATTTTTCAAGCAATCCGAATATAATATGCTACAAAAATATAAATATACTTTAAATGATAATTTTAATTCGGGAGTTACAAACCTAAGTTAAAGGGTGAATTCATGATGTTTTAGGCCCAACTATTGTAGGTCTATCAATCTAATCTTGTGTTACCAAGTTTGACTGCACATGTGATCCTTGATTTTCCATGACCTGGTGTCATCCTGAGGATCTCGAAAGATTTGAACAAGGTATTAAGGAGCTAGTCTACGAAGGGCTTAGCTAGGCAAATTTTTTCACCTGTCAGATAACTACTTCTGTCATGCTATGAAAAATAATATTTCTGTCATATATAAAAGTATATATACTATCGTGAATATGTAACTGCATTATTGTTCTCTGATGATTGAAACAAAGATTTGTTCATGAAATCATTTTAAATCCAATGGGAAAGAAAAGGAAAAGTTTGTTACTGAGAAAAAGCATGATGTCCAAATTGGGTTATTGGTAAAAGGGTTTTGGCAAAAATCTAGTCTGAAGGGCATCATGTTTCTGCTTCCATGAGTAACTATTTAGTGAGAATCTTGGATGCTTACAGCAGGGATCTATGGGTCATGGTACCATGTAACTGTTATATTTGAGAGGCCACTGTGTTATCTCAACTACTGATTAATTGCTTAACACGTAATCCTAATTAGGGTACAGTCTCACAATTGTGCATGTTCTCCTAATTAGGGTACAATCTAACAAATGTGCATGTTCTTCTGTTGTGTGAACTATCAGTTTTCTTTGGCTGGTAAAGTAAAAATTTGTATACATGTTTACATGAATGTGTGATCATTCATTGCAGTTGTCATGACATGCTTTTGTTACTTGAGGGTCTCTTATGAACTTACACCGTTGATATTAACATTTTTCAGATTTTGGCCTGGCAAAGTTGTGCAACTATTTAGGTCATTTAATGTCATCAGTTTTGGGTATTAACATCTTTTTAGACACATTTCATGTGGATACATTGACACTTGTCAAATCTCGAGTTCTGTATTTCTTTGTGTTATCGTTAACTGAATTTTTGTTCCAATTAAAAGGATTGGATTTAAAGTAATTCTGTTATTGGATATTGGTTAATACATGATACCAATTATTTTTGATAACGTGATGAAAACTTAGAATAAGCAGATTGTTGGTCTCAAAGGTTAGGGTCACCCTAGCACTGGGATCAACGCCAGTCATGGTCCTAATTTTGGGGTTGGAATAGAAATGTTGCTGGTTGTGATTGTTGTTTTTGATTGCTGGTTGTGATGTTTTGTAAGGATGGTGAATATTTTATATGTTTTGATGTATTTTTGTTTTGATTGTTTTTATTTTTCTTGTAATGAATAAATGAAACTAAAAGTAGTGTAAAAAATTGTTAGGAAATCATTTAAACTGTGAAAAATAAATGATTTATTTATTTTTTTGCTGTGAAATTTATTGAGTACTAGTATCCAATTGGCACCCATTACCCAATGGGGATGGAAACGAGGAACTAAACAAAATATGCCACAGGGATGGGGGATAGGGATTGTCTCGCTGGGGTGGAGAGTCTGGAGACATGGGGAGGGGTCTTTGGTCAAAACCCTCCCCATTGCCATTCGTAGTCGTGATACCAATACCATTACCAACAAAGGCTTTTTTGGACAATGGAGCCGCCTAATGCCAGCTGCTTCTGGAGTCTGGACGCTGAAGCTCCTCTGCTTCTTCTGCGGGCTGCAATGGTCCGCTGCATCACTGTCCTGGTAATCCTCCCCCCGTATCATCTTTCTTCCCGTGATAATCTGTAATCTGTTCTCATACCTGTCAAATCACGATTTACCATAAAAATTATGTTTTTTTCCTTTCTGTGCTTATACATGAATGCTTAATTTGAGATTGTTTTATTCTCTTGTAATTTTTCTTAGTTTCTCCTAAATCTCGATTGCAATCAGAAATTTGCTTGTGTGCTCATGGTCATCCATCACGTTGACATAATATTTTTGCCACAAAGAAGAAGATTGAGAGGGATATGTAGAGATACCAAAGGAAGGGGCCAACTTTGTCACTTCAAATCTCTTAGGGGCTCCAGAAAAATTGATTATCCATAGACTGTGATAGACATATCTGAAGGAAAAGATTTGAGCGTTTCACAGAGGGAGGGAGGGAAAGGAATTTTAGAGCTAACAGCATCTTAGCTGATAAGGCACCTAGGCATCCAACGAGAAAGGGAGAGGAAAAAGTTTGGAGCCAATGCTGTCTTCATAGATGAAGCGGCTGGTGGATACAAGGAACTACTGGTTTGACTCTAAGCATATAAAAGCCCTCCCAAATTTCATTGTTTTTTATGTTTGAAATTTAGACGAGGATGTTATGAAATATGGATATATGCTATGAGAAGTTACATGTGAGTAGTGCAAGAAGAGGCAAGTGTAGCTTTTCCAATTATGAGTGCTTTTCAGGATAAAGCCTTCAAGTTCTTTACTTGTTAAGTTGATTGTGGAAGCACAAAGACTTCCTTTCTTCAAATCATCTAAGAGAGTCAAGAAATTAAGGAAAGTCATGTGGCTTTATAGCTCTTATGCTTGGAGAAAAATGATAAGATGAGTAGGTAATGGAAGACGAAATAAAATTCCCAAAAGTTGTGAAAATACAACTTCTTTTAAAATGATTGAATAAGTCATTCTTATTTATTTTATTTTAGGAAGTGCTCTTTTTCCATTTCAATAGCCTTGAAATTGGTTCTTGATGCCTTGAATACTACAGATGTAGCAAGCCATTGTATGAGAAGCTATATCACGCCCAATAATATTTTGTCCTGTGCAAACTGCCCCCCCTCCTTCCCCAAGTGAAATGGAAGAGAAACAAGAGCTGTTAACATTTTTACCCGGATTTGCTATTTTTTTTCCCTTGGACAGGATTCGCTAGTTGACAAAATAAATGGTTTTGTCCTCAGTGGAATGAAACTTAACAATAAGCTGCAGATTGTTTCCCTGAGAGTTATGGACGTTCTTAGTTAGACTAGTAATAATGTCATTTCTTTTATCTTAATATAACCAACAGTTTCTAATTGCTTGATCTTTTTTTAAATTGATTGCCTCTTTTATTTAATCCACTTAGCTAGAAGCGTAGAACTGATTAATTAGTAGATGTCCAAAACTTACCAGCTAATTGGTCTCTATCCTATAAATTGTGTTAGTTGGAGACTGTTAAATGGTGGATTGTACAACAGTAAACGTGTTTCTTTTCTTTTGTCCTTTCTTTTTGATTGTGTTTCAGTTATTTATTATTACTGTTATTATTTGTTTGTGTGTGTGTGTGTGTGTGTGCGTGTGCGGCGGGGGTTGCAGGGTGAGATGCATAAACCTGTTTCCATTCTTCACATTTTCTACTCTAACCTCCATAGTGTATAAGCTGTAAAGTTCCCTTGTGCAGCCCGGGGGAGAATGGCAAGTTATTTGTGGCGGAAATATGCAGATTATGTGTACTCAAAGTGGGAAAAGACAATTCTCTGGGACATGGTTGAGCCGTACAGGCGGCCCAAATCTTTCACCCCTCTCGTGACAATCTATATTGTTGCTTTTTATACCGGGGTAATTGGAACTGCCGTCACAAAGCAACTTTATAAGGTATTATTTAATTGTTATCTTATGACATTCAGTTGAATCAAATATGACGATTGTGACATTCAGACATTTAGTACATGCCTTGTATATCTGTTTTGGCTTTTGATATATGGAAAATTATAACAGAAGTTATTGCTGATCTTTATAAACCAATCCTTAAACTCAACTCTGGGTCCTCAAACTCCTTCATTCCTAAAACAAGGACTTTTACAGGGGCATTTTAAATATGCAAGTTTCTCACATTTTGTGTCTTTCAGGCTTTCCGTTTTTAATGATGTTGGGCCTCCATTAGGAAAAGCCACGTTGGACCAAACCCAAATGCTGAGCCGTGGTTTCTGCTACTAGCAAGGACTGAACCTAAGATCCCTGAGTTTGCAATGGGTCCGTACTTCACTGTACCTGTCCAGGTTTTATGTTCTTTTATTGGGCCTTGTTGGAGGTGATTAGAGTTATGCAAAGAAGTATGTCGTGATGGGCGAGGCAAGTCATAAATAAGTTGATTTGATTTTCAGGGTGGGGGCTGCCTAGTGCAGGAGTCTTCCACAACTACAGGACCTCGACCTTGCCTGCACAAATGAGACTCTGTTTTTTTTTTACTCAGTTGCATCAGCAGCTCAAATCGGAGCTACCAAGTCAATTTGACTTGAGGATCGGGGAGAATTGCACTACTCGTGTGAAGCATGAATTATTTATGATTTAGGAGGGATGGGCTGGAAGAATGCACAATCTGTGCATTGTTGGATGCAAGTGCACCTTGTAATATCTCTGAGGCACTTATGCTGTCAGCTGCTGCAAATTTGTTTAAATTGCACACTTCACCTTTATGGGGACCTTATCCTACTAATCTGTATAAAATCCCTTATAAATCTGCTTTACTTTGAGATGTTACTGTTACTTCCGTTGCCTTGTCACGTCCTGTTAATGGTTATCCACGGGTCATATTATGGGAACACTAGTGAACTGGATTTTGCCAAGATTCATAGGTGTCTAGTGTGTCTCAGCATGTTGTCTCTTGATCTATGGTGTACGGAAATTATTCACTTGCAGAAATATATACTCTTAACTTGTAAATTATATCTTTGAAAAATTGAACAGGAGAAATACTGGGAAGAACACCCTGTCCAAGCAGTGCCTCTAATGAAGCCAAAGTTCTATTCTGGTCCTTGGAAGGTAATGAGAGGGGAGACTCTTCCTGCCACCCAGTGAAATACAGTCATCTATGTTATTTTCTTCATATAATCTTACTGATTGAAGCAAGCAAATATCTGCATGTCATTAGCTAGCTGAATCCTGGTACTGCTATTACTTCATATTTCACAACAAGGATCTGTGTTTCATATGCATTGAGGAAGCGTTCTAGTATTTGTGCGATTCTGATTGCATTCTTTATGCTGATACTGAGATGGTAATAATAATAATAATCTGAGAGGTACTTTTATTCTTGTTCTATTGCTTTCCTCCTTTCCTTCATCTGTTGGTAAAGACGAAAGAGGTGAAAAAGAAAAAATGAATGAAAGTTATTTTTCCTTCTTTTCTTGTAAACTAATAAATTCAAATTAATACCCCAAACCAGAGGATAACACTTAAAAAGGAAAATACCAAAAATTCAAAGACAAGGATAGAGAAAGCCCCGTTACTTTGTTACCCAGGAAATTTGGTAGAGTCCAATGACTAACAGAGTTGTGAACTATCAAAATATGCAGTATTTAGTAGTAACATTCTTTCTTAACGTGGGGATGGGGAATCCCTTTCTTCACAAAAGCCCTTTTTCATTTCTTAGTATTAAGGAACATTTCTTAAGTTGCTCCTTTGTGATAGGGTCACATGTTTAAGTTAGAAGAAACTCTTTTTGCAGAGTAATTAAGAGAAACAACCTTGGTAATCTTGACATTTTAGGAAGCATTGCTTTCCAATGAGATATCTGGGTTACGGCTCAAACCTTTTTGGTACAATAAAATTTTCATAGTCCGGTAGGCAATTTAAAGAACAATTATTTGACGGATCCTTTTTATGTTGGAATATTTAATTCCAATACAAAGTGGTGAGTTGTGATGATCCAAAATAAGTGGATAAAGCTTTTATAACGTTGGAACCTTGGAAGTCTGCCACCAACCAATCATACTGCAGGCATAGACAAAACAACAGTACCAATTATCTTGTTCATCGTCATGCTTCTTTTGGCCATCACCCTAATCGAAACAACCTTTCATTACCCCTAGTATGACCGAAAAATATGCAATTGCCAGAGCTTCAAGGATCAGGAATCGAACACCTTATCATCTTTAGGTTTGGGTGCAAAATTTAGAGAGAGTTTGTAACTTGTACGAGCCAGAGCATGAGCATTCTTTTTAAAGGTAAAATCGGACAAACAAACAATATCATCTCTAACTAAAGTGAACACTATGTTTGTGAAAGATAAAAGCCAAATTTTAATCACTTCACAAGCTTGCTTGTCAGTTTATATATTCGTAGGTTTTGAGATCAATTCAATGAGAGGCGAAACGAAACATTTTGAACATTAATAAAAATATCTTTACTTTTTTAAATTTATTTGTTTTGAGCATACAACAGGGAAGATTCAGAACTACACAATGAACATGCAGATGATGAATAGCTACGAGAAAGAGGGACGATTAAACCACCACCAAGACCATTGATCATCAAATTGAAGCCTTCATCCGACCTTTTGGAGTCGAAGCCGAGACGCAATGAAACACCCGAAGCTTGCATTTAGGCGAAGCCAACTTCAGCAGTAGCCTAGCCGTGTCCTCTTGCCTCACCAAAACCCCTTCCTTCTCCACCAAAACTCCGGCCACTATCTTCTCGTACCCGCCGCCGCCTCCCGCCATGTACGCCACCAGCGCCGCCTGCACCGGCCCCAAGCTGGGGTTATATGCGGCGGACTCCGTATACGAACCCTTATATATATTCCCTTCCCAGTCCATCAAAGCCACCCCGGACGGGCAGCCGCTGTACGGCACGTGCGAACTGTTGGCCGCTTCGAGGGCCGCCGCCTCCAATTTCGAATCGGAATCCGATTCGCATTCACCATTACAGGCATTGGCCGCTATGAGCAATCCATTGTCGTGGGGCTCCAGAAGGAGAGGGGTTTTCTCGTCGAGGAGATCGAAGGGGCCGAATGGCGAGGGGAGGAGGGAGGAGAGGGGCTTGAAAGTGGGGGATTCGTCGGAGGCGATGAGGATTCGGAGGTCGTCGGAGGCGTGGCGGAGCTCCTGGAGGAACTGGCGGCAGTGGCCGCAGGGGGCGGCGGAGACGGCGAAGGCGATAAGGCGAGGGACGCCGTGGACGGCGAGGTTGGTGACGAGGAACTGCTCGGCGTGGACAGAGTGGTGGAGGGGGACGCCGGGGAACTCCAGGTTCACTCCCAGGAAGATCCGGCCGTCGGAACCCAGCCCTGCGGCGGCCACCTGGAACTTGGAGATGGGCGGGCGAGCCAGCGGCTGCGCCGAGGGGAGCAGCGTTGGGAGGAGCTGGAGGATAGAGAGGCCGGAATCTCTGGCCATTTGTTCGGCCTCTGTGGCCTCAATCACAAATTTGGCTCCATCCATGTCAATGAAATCTCTCTCTCTCTCCCTCTCTCTCTCCCTCGCTATATATATATATATGTGTGTGTGTGTGTGTGTGTGTGTGTGCGTGTGTGAAGAAATTGAACAGGAGAAAGCAGAGGGAGGAGGAGGAGTAGTAGTAGTAGTAGTAGTAGTAGGATCTTCAATCAGAGTGAGATGTGTCTCTTCTTTCCTCTTGATTCCTTGCCAATTTATAGGGGAATGAGTAAATAAATATGATTATAAAATGGAAATCAATCTTATCTTAACTCTGGTTTGGGATTCCGGCGGAGGAGAGGGGTGCTCCTGAGATGTTGGGGACGGGTGGGGAGGAGAGACGGAGGAGGAGGGCATATATAGGGGCCGTTTGGGAGATTGGCTTTCAATTTGGATAGTGCCAAGGAAGCACCCATTTGGTTAAGGCTCCTTGTCTCAAAACTACTTTTATTTTATTTTATTTTATTTTATATACAGATATAATTTTACTTAGATCTCCTCAAGGAATTAGGAGTTTTGGAGCACCTTGCTGTGGTTTACTTTTAATATTTTTTTTATTATTTATTTTTCTAGAATATGTTTGAAAAAGAGATTATATGACTTAAAAATATTTATTAATATATTGGTTGGTTACCCTTTCTATATTTTTGTTTGTCCTTTTAGAAGGTTGTTTTCATCAGGAAGGAGAGTATTTTTCAGATGAATTTTGCTATTTGCATATTGCTTCTTTGAATAGTCTTTCTCTTACCATTCTTTTGTTTGCTTTGCTTTGATATTCAATAGATCTCTAAATATTTATGCGCTTTTCTCTTTTCTTTCTTTCTTTTTTTTCTTTCTTTCTTATTGAATGAGATCATCAAAAACAGAAAAAAGTTACTTTTTGGCGTAGAAATTATAATACATAGAAACTTCTTGGGTACCATTTTAGTGTTTTTGAAACTTTTTTATTTTTAAAATATCAAAAAATATTTTTGAGTCACTTTTGTAAATTTAAAAGTTTTTTGTGACCGTTTTATAATATTAGAATAATATTAATTCAAGAATAAAATTTTTTTTTGTCTTTAATTCAAAATTTTTAATTTTTTTAGAATTTATTTTAAAATTTTGTTATAAAATTTATGTTTATTTTTAGATTACATAATTATTTTTATAATTTTTTTATTAAAAATTATATTTATAAAAAAGATCTTATATATTTTTTATTTATGTATTTCTCTCACTTTGTTATTTTTATTTTTTTAAAAATATATTTTCTTATTTTTATTTTATATTATATTTATTTTTTATTTATATTTTCGTGCTATCTATTCACCATAGGAATGAGACACAAGGAGGTACTTGGTATAATTTAATTAATTAAAAGGAAAAGACAACCCATTTCTACCTGCCATTAGCAGAAGTTGCGTGGAACTTGCAAGTCTTTCTTCAACTAAAATTAGGCCCTCATCGAATACATAAACTAAATCACTCAAAAAAATAAAAAATTGAAAACTCACATCTTGAAATTATTATCCTTGCATAATTTTTCATCGCTTGTACCCTCAATTTTGATAAAAAAAATAAATTGTAAATAAAAATTTTGTCTCATTGCATAAGATAAGAAATTGAACTTACAATTTATTAGTGTGAGTCTCAATTTATAGTGATCCAAACACTTGACCTATACCTTGAGACGATGAAAACTCAAATCTTAATATTACTTTTCGTAGCGTAATCTAATGATTGAAAATAATATTAATATTATAAATTTTGAATAATAAAAATAGTGCATGTATTTATATTACACACGAATAAGGCACTATACAATATATATATATATTTTTTATGACTCAGGTTTTGAGTTTCGTTCGATTAATTCTAAATGAGATTAGTCTTTCTCTTAGTTCATTGTCCAAGTAAATCTAAATGTGCACTCGGATTGGACTTTCGACAAGCAACTATTTTTTTTTATGGATCCTCTTTTACGTCGTGCGAACGAAACTTTCGAAGGCATAACAAGGCACTTTATGACCCTACTTTCATACATATTCAAATCTCTAATATCCTTGCTATTTTTTTTAGTACTTTACGGTTGCGCCATGTGGGCGCATACTTTTCCTTTTTTGTTTCATATGGAAGACAAGGGAGCCACAATAATGAAACAATAAAGCAAGGGAGAGGGGCCATTGTTTATTTAGCAATGGAAAGATTATTTGAATGTAAAAGATGGGAGAAGAAGGCCTTCCTTCTTATTATATTTTGGATTCATCATTTCAATTATATAAATGTCAAGTCCATTCTTTCATGCGAGGATTGGCCTTCCTTGTTAATATTTTAGATTCATCTTCCAATCATTCAAATGTAACGATGCGACATTAAATTATTTTTAAATCATAACGTCATAGTTGATGGTAAAATAAGATTGAATGTGAATGAAAAATTAGTTTTATAATTGACATTTATAAGACAAGGGATATAATTGTTTATAAAACACTTTGTAATTGTTTTTTGACATTTGATAATGTATTTGATAAAAAATAATTGATGAAATATAAAGAAAAGTAGAAGAATGTTAGTTCTTGAATTTTGACAAATACCATAAGATTGTTTGAAGTATGAGATGTAAAAAATGATATATGTAGTATGAGTTATGAATTGTTAAACGTTTGTCTTTAAATCTAAAAATGATAAATGTCAAATAACTCCAAGATGTGAATTATGTCAAGATTCGAAGAGTTCAAAGATTCAATTTGCATTATGCGAGGTTATAAGTTGTGGGTGCCTTTAAAGTTAGTAAAATGATTTGAATTAGTGGAGACTTATCCCAGTTGAAACAAAATTATAGACTATTTGATTGAGTTGGATCGAATTCAAAAAATCTCCAGTTATCATCCTCCTCGTGTCGTTCCTTGTCCCAACCCCTTCCCCAAACACATTTCCATTCCCATTTCAACCCCAATACTATATATATATACTTTATTAAATATATAAAAATACAAAAAATTATTTATTCCCTCTATATATATGAATATATATAAATTTATGTGAATTCAAATTGAAATGTATTTTTCTATTTCCACATGCACATAAACCATTTTCTATTTACACATTGGATCAAATTGAAAATATTGTTATGTAGTTAAACTTTGGATATAGATGAATTGAATTATTTGATACTTTTAGAACTTTGGATTGATGGTTTTATTGGATGAAATTTATTACACAAATTGATTTTAAAATTTTCAACATATATTGAATATGTAACTATATTATGTTAGATATTTTGTTTAATCTCGTGACATAATTATCTACTAATATTAATTATATTTCCACGAAAATTGTTATATGATATGAAACTCCAAATGATGTAACTGTTTAGACATCATAAAAAAATGTTTCCTCCTTAATATTTTAGATTCATCACTTCATTCATACAAATGCTGAGTCAAACTTTTCACTGAGAAGAGGCCTTCCTTGTTAAGATTTTAGATTCATCATTTCAATCATACAAATGTCAAGTCAAAACTTTCTACATGGATTGCATCCAAGTCAAATCATCCCACAAATCTTTCTTTTAAAGTAAAAGAAAAAGAGTACCAAATATGATTATAGAAAGAAATGGAGAAGGCTTTGAGAGAGAGAGAGAGAGTCATATTTATATATAGTTTTATTCTTAAAATAAAATATTATAACAATTCAAATAGAGAAGTAAATGGAAAGTAAATCAACCAAGGAGTTGTGGTGATGGAGGAATCTAGGTGATGTGGAGGGGATAGGCTTTGTTAAATAGAGACAGTGATGTTTTCTTCCTCTCTTTATTGGTGTTTTAGACATCTTGGACAAGTTGGATTCATCTGCCATTCACTACCGGAAGAAGAAACCTTCAAGCAAAGCTAGATGTGACCATGTTTGTGTGGCCAACCAGGGGATGAATGTGGCCATCAATTATCAATTTGATGCCTTTCCCTCTTCTTTTCTCTTCTCTGCACCAAATTAATGTTTCTTCTTATATGCCCAATGAAGATGCATTAATTTAATGTTTGATTTTATGATTTGAGATCTGAACTAGATGGATTTTCAATAATTGATCATCTTTCTTTGTTCCTTCTCCTCTGTGGGGGGGGTACTTCCAATAATTACTTTTTCTTTTTGATAATTTAGTGCTAGGTTTGGTGTCTAATTTTTTATACTAGACGTTGACTGTTATTGAGTTATTCTATCACAGCGAGCCAAGTAACAACATTATGATATAAATTTATTTATGAGTTGAGAGGCACATTTCAAATGTGGAAAAGATTTTTGTAGTAAAGTCATCGTGCATGATTTTACTATTTTATAATGGTCACTGTGATGCATATGATTTGAAGATATAAAGTTGATAAGAAGGGGAAAAAAGTCATGCAATTTTTTTTTATCACGTTTTAAATTTATAAAGAATTTTGTAGTAAAGTAATCTTAGTAAAATTATAATTTTGCTATTTCAATAAGATCATTGCGAATAGTGACAACTATGATTTGAAATAGTCTTATAAAAAATAAGGCAACAAATAAAAATAATTGACAAATTAAAATTTATGTAGCAAACCTGAAATAGTGAAGATAAAGACATAATATATTATTATTGCAACTTGAAAAAACTTAGCTCCGCGTCCAAATATCCAAACACAATGTTGCCACTTAATTGTCCTTTTGCCCTGTTGTTGGAGTACTGGAATAAAGCATGAATCATGATGGGGTGACAAATTAAGCACATAAGAGTGCAACGTACGGGTGCCACTACTTTCATATATATGCTTCATGGGAGGGGAAAACAACAAATCATGCTAACAACTTCCAGTGAGTGGTGACATGGGATTCACAGTCAGCCCCATTGGATTCTTCTGTCATTAGTTGCTGCAAGCTTGCAAGTATATATTATATGTGTGTGTGTGTATATATATAATACAATTGTGTTAATTTCTTTTTAGTATCCAATCCATAGTAGTACCCATAGTCCCTCTCAACCTAATCTTTGATGGTTCCATGAACCTTTTATATCCCTAATCTTATGTGGCCACAGCCATGTACCTCTGAACTAGAAGGACAGTACTTGAGTAAATGAAACGATAATATTTAGTCTATTTTGTGGATCAAATTGATAAGTACACTAAAGAAAATACTCAAAATGCTCTTACATTAGTTTTAAATGGATGCCAGCTGTGTTGTTGCTTAATATGACTAGCAGCTAAGAAAGAGGCTCACCTACAAAAACTAATGGCTAGCGATGCCCAGTACAAATATGTACAATGATCCAAGCAATGGGGAGGATTTAGAATGGGTGAGTGGTTGGAGGGCAAGATCTGAAAACACCCACTGATTTGCTTATGGAAAGAGAAAGCAGCAGCACGCACCTCTTGGACTGACTTGTTAATTTACGCTAATAAACGTAGTATTAAATTCAGTTATTAAATATTATTATTTTTATCAACACAACAAGAAGAAGGTGGCCAAAAAGGGATTGGCTTTGTCTGTGCCTAGCTAGAAGGATGGGACATGACAACCAAACACAGACAGCAGATTTGGCATCAAGTGCAGATGGGGAATAAGCCTACCTGCACTTCATAACACATGATTTGTATGATGTATAGATTTGCATGATTCAATGTGTATTTTGCTGATGGAAGCAACTCCGCGTTTGGTTTGGGAGTGGCAGTTGTTGAGCCTTGCATGCACTTTTGCTGGCTTTGTTATATCATGCTCGTGTTGTTGAGTCAATTTCAATTCTATATCTGTCCTGTGCTTGGATCCATTGCCAATCAATCTGCAGCCAGGGAGGCTGAGCTGTCGAGGAGTTCTGATTTTTGAGGTAAGTGGGGTGGGTCGATCAGAGATAATTTTCAAATAAAATTAAAAAGGAACAATTATTTTTCATGTTATAAACCCAACTTAAATCAAACCATTTCGTATTAAAATCTCTTGAATGCTGCATTCAGACCTACCCTCTGTGATTCATGTCATTTACAAGGATACTCTTTATAATTTGGCTAAATATTAATTTGTAAATAATTGTTATATAGATATTTCTTTTCCAAAAATAATTATCATTTAAGAATCTCAAACCGACATGAAAAAAGGGCAAAAAACATGGTGGAGGATTGATGGGAGAGATGGCCACGTAAACTGGTTTTGCTTCACTAAACTGCAACAAAGCCCAATCCACATCTCATCTGAACTTTCCAATCCAATCCAATCCAATCCTCCTCCAAACCAAACACGGGCAATCCATGAATGAAACTACAATTCTATACACAAAATATGGCCAATCGTTTGGGACTTTCTCAGCGGAACCTGCCGGCTTTGGCGGGTCTCTACGTTCAATCTTCTTCTCCTCCTTCAACTTCTTCTCCATTTTCTTCTTCTAATTGCCGGAGAATCCCACTGAAGAAGAAGGCTTCTCGCCGCCGGGTGGCGTTGGGCATTGGAGCGGCGTTTTGGGCTCAGTTTATGAATATGGCTGGTATCAGTGGTGGCAACTGCAAATCTTTCATTGCTTCTGCCAGGCAAAAGGGCGCGGTTGAAGAGGCAAGTCTCCCAATCTTTTCTTGTGCCCACTGTAATCAATTAGGGAGAGTTTTGTGAATTTGATTAACAGTGGCCATCTCGTTTGTTTCATCATGCTGCCAATTCTCACAGGCGAAGTTCAATTTAAGTTGAATTGCCGCAGGCAGAATGGGGCTGATGAACCCTAATCCAGAAAACCTTCTCCTGACTTTTATATAGTGTTGTTTGTTATTGAAACTTCTTGGTTTCTTGAGAAGGAAACAGAATAGGAGAAACTTTAGTACCTTGATGCCCATCATCAGTTCATTTAGCAAGTTTTGATCCCTCTTTTTCTCTATGGCGTGAACAATTAGGTTGCAGTTTATTCAATCCCAAGAGTTAGGAGGCTATAATGGCCTCCATGCAACTAGGGTTCAAACCTCCCAAGGGGCAAAAGCCCATATACAGAATCTTGTTTATATTTATATTTTCACCAATAATTCTATCAGTGGATTCATTGCTATGGTCTATGCCTGTAAGCTTATTTATATTCTCACCTATTTGAAGGTATTGAAGAATGTTGAATGGCCAGAGCAATTTCCATTCAAAGAAGAGGATTTCCAACGTTTTGATGAGTACAAACTCCTAGCTCACCTCTTTCTTGCATTTGTATTACATGCTAACTTTTGTGCTTGCTACAAAAAACTAGCAAACCTTCCGCTGATAATACCAGTACGGTTTCTATGCGTGTAATCACTTTCCTAAAGACTTAATTCGGCTCACCACCAACTACAAAATTGGCATGGCACTGGGTTATCCCCAAAAACAGTCCTAGCCCGAAAAGTTTGCATCACCAGTATACACAATGCAGAGTTTCATCACTTGAATAGAATTCATCTGAACGATTTTAACTAGAGCAATATCAATCCTCACTCGATGAATCAGAAACGTGTGATCTTTCAGAGTTGAGATTAGAACTTGTTTATGATTTTTTCAGGTCCCAAGATACATTGTTCTATGAATCTCCTCGCTTTGTTACACACATAGATGATCCGGCCATTTCTGCTCTTACAAAGTACTATTCCGAGGTTTTTCCTCCTAGTAATACTCCAGGGGTTGCTATTCTTGATATGTGCAGTAGTTGGGTAAGACATTTGTTATGTTTACATTAATCCAATCCAATCCAATCCAATCTTGATAATTTTGATGTTGTTGTAACCTTATACTTTATACTTTATCTAGGTCAGTCATTTCCCTGCAGGATATAAGCAAGATCGGGTAGTGGGAATGGGCATGAACGAGGAAGAGCTCAAGAGAAATCCAGTGAGATCATGTTTTATTTATCAGAACTTTGAAAACGGCAACTGAAAGCAGGAAACTGCAATGGAATCAAACAGGGTCATTGCAATTCTTAAAATTGCATTCTACAAGTTAATGGTGATTTATCTGGTTATTTGTAGGTTCTGACAGAATACATTGTTCAAGACTTGAATGTAAACCCTAAACTTCCTTTTCAAGATGATTCCTTCGATGTTATCACGAATGTGGTACGTGAAAAATAAAAGAGAGAAAGATAGAAAGAAAAATGATTGTTTGCAGATAAGAAATGCTTGACATTTGAGTTCTTTGCATCTTGTAGGTTAGTGTTGACTACTTGACAAAGCCTATGGATGTTTTCAAGGAGATGTGCCGGGTCCTCAAGCCTGGAGGCCAGTCTATAATTAGGTGATTACTCAATATTTACAACTAAGTTAAGAAGAATGAACGAATGTTAAGGGCAAATGTTTTGCCAAAGTTTATAGCTGACCCTGCATAGTAGTAGGAAAAAGACTTGATATGTCGTCGTTTGTGAATCAGCTTCTCAAATCGATGCTTCTGGACAAAGGCAATCTCAATATGGACATCGACTGGCGATGCTGACCATGCTTTGATAATTGGATCATACTTCCATTATGCTGGAGGGTTTGAACCTCCTCAGGTAATAAACAACTCATGTATGTGCGCGCGCGCTGAATCAAATTTTATTACACAAAGAAAAGGCCAAGCAACAAGTTCATCAGCTGAAAAAGCAGAAAGTTCTATATTGTAGTCATTGGTACTATTAAGTAAATTTCTTCCTGTTATCTAGTTCTTGTCTTGTTGTCTAGTTTCATGAGATCTGTGTCCATACAGAGCTTTCCACTGCTGTATCTGTTTATTTATGTTATGTGCTGTTGGTTCCTATGCTGCTAGAACTAGGTTCCATTACTAATTCATTCTGCAATGCATGGTTGACTGTCAGAGTAATGTCTTGTACTATAGGGTCTCTTTTGAGCAATCCCCATTTTATAAGTTTTCCTATAATCAATGACGATGAGGCATTTTCGTCTTCCCTTTCCAAGGCAATATAAAATTCCCACACTATTCCTGTCACCAGTTCATGGAAAAGCTTTACCCAGTTATTACCAGTCTTGGTGGTGATAGTAAGATTGTTGGTTTTTTTTTTTTTTTTTTGTGATTGAAAGTTCACAGATTTAAGTTGTTTAAATAACTTCCTTACAAAATAAGAGATGACCCTCGTCACAAAATGAGGCTACATACAGAGTTGACTCTCGTCACATGCATTGAGATACCCTTTTTTTCTTTTTACATATATGTTAATGGATGAGCAAACCTTAGATTTGTATCAATATGGTATGATCTTGCCGTGCCGGCTCTGCATTATGCAGGCTCAAATTGTGCTTATACTTGCCAGTTTGAAGGGATCAAGCCTATTCAGATTGAAAAACATTTCAATTCAGGTGTACAGAAATGGAGAACAAAACTTCAACAAATCTATGGCGTCTTATTCTACCTCTTCTCTTCCCTTGGTTTTCTTTCACCAACTAGCACCGTTTCTGATGAGTAAACTAGTGAGAGACTAGTTTCAAGTATTTGCTTAGATGCTAACTTGCATCTTCTTATGCAGGCTGTGGATATATCTCCTAATCCCGGACGCTCGGATCCGATGTACATCGTGCATTCCCGGAAACTAGCTACAGCCTGAAGCTAGAGCTACGCCTAACACTTTTTGACAGGTGCCCATTTTTAACATTTTTGAGATGTATCGATCAAACTTTCCCATTGCTGTATTAAAGAGACAGCCTGTCCCTTAGAGATGTTGAAATGTATTAAAAGATGTTTTATCTGTGCCTGCATAGATGAATCTTCAGAATTTGTGTAAAATGGGGTGTATCGATGGACCTCTAGAATTAGAATGTTATGGATCAAAAACTTCGACTTCTCCATTGTAGTAACTGCCAACTGGTAAGTTGCTGTAATAAAGAGACAATTGTCGCTTTAGAGGGATAGATCTTGAAATGAATTAAAATATTTTGTGGGGTCCACATTGATGAACCTATATAATAATCTTTTTTTTTTTTTTTTTTTTTACATCCATGAAAAGCTAAAATTAGCTGATGCCAAAATTATATGAGAAAGATGCGGACGCCCTCCAACAAAAGTCACAATACCCACCGAAAGAGAATCTCTTTAGAATACTTGTTCTCAAGTTGATTGCTAGAATTCTGTGTCATCTTAATTTATGTACGAGGAAAGAATATGAACTCTTAAAAGGTTAATATATATACACAAAGAGCGAGAAAGACACTTGCACTGCACCTACATAGAGCCACAAGTAAGAGAACGCGATTTAGTGACTGCACTAGCTATTCCTAACATTCAAAAATTGTACCAAATTCACTCTTATGTTTCACATATTTACACGAATTTCTTGTAACAAAAGAGACGCAGTGTAATTTTCAAAATATGAGATGTGCATTGCATGCTATTATTTTGTGGATGATAAATACAATTTACTCTAGAAGAAAGAGACCAGGACAACTAGTTTGGGAACAGGATCAAACCCAACCCTGCTTGTAGCGGCGGAAGAGGTCCTCTGTTTGGGCATTCTTGAAGGCACTGCAGGCAATGAGATAAACCCAGATAAGAACCACAACGGCTATGATCAATACCACGTTGGCTTTCCTCCATTCCTTCCTCAGGTTCCCAAGTAGACCTGCTTTGCAAGAGTCACAGTTGTAGCACAGTTGGGATGGGTCGTTATTCCAGATTGTGCAATCCGGATCCGCAATTGGGTTAGCCGGGTTTGCCCACGTTGTCGGGCTCACGTACTGATACCCGCATATAGTTGGGGGTTTGCAACATCCCGACTGCAACCACAAATAAAGGTCAGTACATCTAACGCTCCTCCTGAAGTCTTAGTGAAACGGATGACCCCAGGAAGGATTTTATATTTAAGTGGTTGAAATGGGACAAATGATACAAAATTTGACCTCTTGCAAGGTGCTTAGTTGTACCAAATTATAAACTTAAGTTTGGTGGGGGTGGGGGGGACAAGACCTCGTGGTGGGTGCGCACCCCACTGTCACTTTGTTCTGCTTCTTCAGAGTGGGTTGGTCCCCCCTTCCGAAGATTGGACATTGGGCATGATGCTACTATCCACAGAATTCTAGAGTAAACTTGCTTATATCGAGAATGATTTTTTTTATTATTATTTTAAAAGTTTGATGAAAAATTGTCAATAATAATTTTACAATTTTTAGTTAATTCCACGTATATTTACAGTGTTTTATTCATTTAAGACAGATATAAACATAAAAATTTATAAATGAAACGAAAATTTTGACTTGCACAAGTTAATCAGCGTTAGCATGGTATTTAGTGATTATTATGCATATAAAGTTGAGCTCAATATCAACTCTTGCAACACAACTCGTAATTAAAAACGCAAACCTAAGTCTTGATAAAATTAATTTTGAGATGAGAATTGAATTTGAATAGATAAACTTTCTTAATTTAAATTTAACGAGTACGAGAATTCCATATTTGTTACTTTCCATATTCCATACGAGAATTCCATATTTGTTAAGGGCACCCATCCCATTTCTAAAGAAAGAATTCATGCTTTACAGAATTAATCCGTGCCAAAAATAAAAAAAAAATTCAGACAAACAAACAGGGCGCAGAGGAGAGAAGAGAGAGTTGCCTGAACAGGGGATATGTGGGCCGCATAGAACTGGTCGGCAGAGTGATATTCCTGATTGAGCTTAGGGCAGAAATCGGATTCCGCAAGGCACGCTCTGATCTTGCCCCAATTCTCCGAATTGGTGACGTGGTTCCTCAGCCAGGACGAGAATCCGCCGAGTCGGTAGTCGGAGAAGGCGCGGCCGGGGGCGGGGTAGGCGCCGTTGGGGCGGGTGACGACGAAGGCGAGGACGAGGACGACGAGGAGGGCGACGATGAGGAGGGCCATGGCGAAGAGGTAGAGGGCGAGGAGGGACTGCTTGTTCCAGTAGGCGCCGACGAAGCCGGCCAGGGACACCAGGAGGATGGCGAGGCCGATGAAGACGATTGGCCACCGGAGCCAGTGGACGCACTCGTTGTCCGGCTTGGAGGCCAGCCAGATCCCGGAGGCGATGATGGGGATGGAGCACAGGAAGGCTATGAAGTTCAGCACCGACGTGATTCTGTTGCTCACTCCCATGGCGTGGCGACGTTCTAGAGAGAGAGAGGTGGATGAGAATGTGACTGTGACGGGTGACGGTTGTGGGTGAGGAAGGGGATGGATGGGGCTATGGCTTTTTGTTTGTTGAAGTTTCAGTGGGAACTGAACTGTGCTCAGTCGATCGAGTCCTGGCTGATTGATAAATGATTGATGAAGATCCGTGAACGACCCCAACTCCTGCACCCACTGTCCCCCAATAATAATAATAATAATAATAAATTAAAATTATTTTGCATTTCCACTTCCACCCCATTTTAATGTCAAATTATAAATCAAAATTCAACTGGAATATTTAATAAAAAGTAATTATCAAATATGCTTATGCAATCAAATTCATCTTATCTTATTTTTACTTACTTATTAAACTTTTTATTAATTACATAGTTATGACGTTCTTAACATTTCAGAGTCACTAAGTGATTTTGTATGTTTATTGTGTTTTAACTGTTATGTTAAAAAAAAAAAAAAGTGTTGTTTATTTTTATTGATCAGTAGTTGTTGTGAGTTTGTAACGTGAATGATTGATGGTGTTGGGAAAAAGGGGCTGTCAAGTAATTTAAGAATCTTAAAAGAAGAAGATGCACTAGTTTCAAACTTTATGGGCACCAATGTAATTAATCTTAAAAGTTCTGGGAGATTAGAGCGCCAACAACGCAACACGCTCCTATCCTACATGACATGATACATTCACTTTTACCGGCAAATGCCAAACGAAAAATGTTATTGGTATTCACGCGCGCGGTGACAGCTTGCCACAGGACGGTGACAGACAGTCTATTGCTAGAGGCGGCCATGGTCATTGAGTGAGGAGAGAGGAAGAATAAGGAATGGTGTTTTATAATTTTATAATTTGAATAGGGGTAATTTTGTTATTTTAATAGGCCAGAGTGTAATTGAAGGAGTACTACTGATCCTTGGCAAATATTTAGATTCAATGCAAATACATGGTATTATTATCATCATTTAATAACAGATTAAATTACTATGTATTCACATGTTAAATTATCTAACATTAGTAAATTTAAATTTTTATTAACGTAATATATATTATCATTATTATATTTAATATTTTATCTTGAATTACCAGTCCCTTCAGTTTAAAAAGTTTCTCGGGAAAATTGGCTCTCACTCACTCACTCTCCCGCATTTTCTCGGATTCCCCGGAAACCGAAATCTCGGATGACCCTTCCCTTCTTCTTTCTGTAGCCGCCGCAGCGAGCGAGGGTGATAGAAGATGGAGCCATGGGTGCCTCTGTTCGACATTTTCCTGAACTCACCATGTCCCGAAACTGAGGCCTCTCGATGGTTACAGCAATCTTTCAACGCCTCATCAACCCCCACGATTACCTCTAACTCTTTCCTTTTGCTGCTCTCCAAACCCATCGACGCCGTTATCGTCCACGATTCTGCTTCTCCTTCGCCCTCCTCGCCTCCTCAAACCAAGAGGTAAAAGCAGTGCTGTTTAAGAACTCCTTATTCTGTTTTCCTTCTTCGTTCTAAATGGGACACTCTGTCAACTTGCTCTTCACACTCATGTTTCGAAATTTCGAATTCAGCCCATATTTCAGAGATAGAACTTGCCTGAGAGTTCCGAATTTTGGATAAATCCATGCTTCAGAACCACGACTTCATGTTAACAAGTGTTCGGACTTGAGACTTCTCAGTGTTTAGAATAAAATCGTGTTTCATCAACCTTGTAGTTGTTTTGCTTGGGTGTGAGACTGGGTTCTGCATTGATTGGGTAAACCAAATAGATTTAAATGCATATAACTTGGACATTGTGTTTGATTGGTTAACTTGTGGTCTAGCAGGATTATGTGGATGCAGACGCTACCCAATGCAGTCCAGTCTCGAATTCTGTCTTTCCTTTCTTTGGAGCACCGGAGATTTTGCACGCCAGACTTGACTAAACTTGCCCGGAATATATTGAGCGAGGCTGGGGGTGTTGATTTTTGGGTGAAGAAAGCTGCACGCCAGTTGCTTGATAAGGTGTCCCACTCAAATTATGAATGGGTTTCTTGTTTAAATTTAGATTCTGAAGAAGATGGAGTGGAAAACGAGTTTGAGTCATTACCAGATTGGCTTAAGGATGAGGCCATTGCCAGCGAATTGCTTCTTCCCTGGCTTCCCATTAGGCGAGATGAATTGCATTCAGAAGTGGCACGCGCTTCTGATGGATATCAAGAGGATTCACTGATCGAAGTTGAAGAGCATGAACGAGAAAATGTTCATGAAGCTATGGGGGACCTGAATACCATTAAGGACCCTATAGATCATGGGATTGAAGAAATGGCTGTTTGTTTGAGAGACCGGGTATTAGCTTTGGAGTTTACTTCTCAAGTTGTGGGCTTGGCAAAAGAGATTCGCCAACTTTGCCTTGAAAAAGGAAGAGATTCTTTGTCACTCTTGGGTTTAATTGAACCTTGGAAAGCAGATGATGAGATTGGTTCAATTCTGCTTTCTAATCTTTCAGATGGAAGAGGGGAAGAACTTGGTTGGCTGGGTCATATTCTCTGCTCCATTGTTCTTCCCAAGTTGTTAATACTTGAAGAGCCAGCTTCGCGTGTTCTTGTGACTACAACAATCGAGTACTGCAAGGTTCACCAAACGGCTGCTGTTTATGCCCTCTTGTTTCCACTGATCCTCCGAAAGGGAGGTGTTAACAAAGCTATTTGTGATGTAATCACGAGGATTATTAAAGAATGCTTGCACCCAGCTCATGTTTCCTCCTTCTGCCAGAAGCTGCTGTGTGGAGAAGAGTATGGCAAAAATTTTATCTGCCTGCCCTGTCACCAGTCACTTATATCACATGAGTTGGTATGGACGGATTCATTGTTTAACTTGTTTCAGAACATGTTGAATCATAATGTTCACTTGACTCAAGATTCAATAGATCATCTTGTCATCCAGCTTCAACAATCAGCTGATAGGTTTTCTAGATCTCTGAAGTTTGGGAACTTTCTATTGTGTTTTGTGAACAGATGTGCTCCTTTGCTGAAGTCTCATAAGCTTTTATTGACTGAAGCAGTTGGGCGTACTGATACTCTTGTGACTAAATCTATATTATCAAAACTGGCTGCCTTGTGATGATCTAGAAATGTATTTTGAATTCTTTACTGAATTTCAATTTCACAAACATGCAAGGGGAAAAACAATCAATTGTCAAAGCAAATTTCATTTTTCCGTAGATAGGACCATATGTCGGGCCATGTATTTAGCGAGGGAGTTCCCAACTAAGTTAACAACCAACGATTTTGGACATAGCTGCAAGTCTCATATATCCCTCCCCTTTCAAATATGCATATAGAAATTAGTCAAAAAAGTTACGGTAGTGTAAAACAACTAAGTTTGAAATGGGAAACACTTGCAGATGATTAAACTCTGCAACTAAGTTACGGTAGGAACCTTTCTTAAATTAAACTCTTGATATCCCTTGATAAATGGTTTCTGTTTGGTGCAAATGATTTGCACTACTTAAGATCAGCTCGTCTCTCGATTTCCCTTGTTGCAAATGGTTGCTGTTTGATGCAAACAGTTAGCACCCCTTTAAGTCAGCTCAAAAAGTCCAATAGTCCACCATTCATTATGTAATGATTCAGTTATCGTCAAGCACTTTTGTTGTGTTCGAGGAATCTCTGGATAATCTGACTTTTTCTCTACGAAAGATCTTTACTTCAAATTCTTTATTAAGGTTTGAAAAAAATTAGTTTTTCCATATATTTTAAATGAAAGGTATGAGAAAATGAGATGAAGCAGTGATTGCGCGATTTTTTTTTTTTTTTTAATTTTTGTGGAGTTATGAAATGTCAACTTGCCGGTCTATCCTGGGATTCTGTGCTAAAAGAACCAGAAAATTAGCATGTTACTGTATGGATTGGATGGCCATACAATAACATTATTTGTCACACCACTTGTTGCCTATTGTTCATACTTATTGTTCTGTATCATTGCATTGTTGTGAGTTGTTTTGTATCAAGAAGTTCTATTTACTTCTTTTGAGTTAATGCCTTTCTCTTGGAAAACATTCATAGAAAGGCTTGTAAGATGTTTGACTCAACAAACTATTGATTTTGCAATTCAAATGGTTTCCAAGCAATATAGTATAAATCTGAGGAAGCGATGTCTACTAGCTTCTTCTGGAAATCAAGAACTGAAAGCTAAGCACAGTACTGATAGAAATTTAATAAGCAAACAAGTAGCTGGACATAGTTGATCTTTCCGACTCGAAGGCTCTACTGCCCATTTGACATTTTGTTCATGGATTCGAATCTGTGCCCTTTGTCTCCAAACTTAGTTGTGGCATAAAAGTTGAGATAATCTTGAAAACTGTAGTTAGTAGGATACAACATTTTGGGAGCTGGAGAAATGACAGCATCTCCTGCAGGATTGTAGAAGGTGGCGATAGAGATTCTGCTTCCCTTTTTTTCTGCCATTACTCGGTGGAGAATACTCTTATACCTTCCATTAGTCAACACTTCCACTTGATCGCCGATGTTGATAAAGATGTTGTTGTTCCTGGAAGGTGGAATTTTAACCCACTGTCCGTCTTTGAAGAATTCAAGACCAGGGACTTCATCATCTTGGAGCAAGAGAATGATTCCACCAGCATCAGTATGCTCACGAAGTCCTCGAACAAGCTCAGGATGAGGACATTCAGGGTATTTTGCCACTTTGGTTCCTACAGAAGGTCCTTTACTTCCTGAGAATGCTTCCTTTAGGTAATCCTTCTCCAAACCAAGATTCTCGCATATTAGTTCTGATAGCTTCTCTGCTAGCTTGATCAATTTACAAATATATTCATCCATGGTTTTGCTGCATATGATTGTCAGGATACATATATTACAATTTTGGATCAGATTGTTTATTCCATATAATTGGTATCGACAGTAAGTACTTTTCATGCTTTCTGAATTTTACATGCTAATTTTGTCCTGGCTCGTAGTGTCTGATGCTATAAATTGGACAGGTAAAATTTGATAACAACTTACTGGAAGTCATCTGAGAAGTCAGTAAACTCATCGATGTTTGACTTCGGACGGTGCCAAATGAAATAGGCACTTTCCCAGTCTGCATTAGATGTAATGCTCATGTTCTCCAAGCTCCTGGCAATCTCTGATTGGTAGAAGCGTGTCTTCAGTTTCTCCTCATAGTGGTTATTCACCAAGAGCTTAACTTTCTCCATCAGCTCTTTGTCAATTCCATGGTTCTCAATCTGCAAATTTGAACCATATCAACATTTGATCAAAGCATAGATAAAGTCTCAATAGAGATCATATAACTGAATTCTCTTTACCTGAAAGAAACCCCATTTCTCACAAGCCTCATGGAGAAGTGCCATGGTGGCACTTCTCTTCTCACCACCAAGCTTACTGAAGTCTATCACAGGAATTTCCATCTCCGTCTCTCCTCTTTGGAATGGAGAAGCATTGCAAGTCATTTGGTTTATATAGGCAAAGACAGGGTAGACACTTTTTTAATTATTTTATTTTTGTTACTATAACTGGAAACAGTTAATCTAGAGAGATGGTAGTTGCAGGTTAACTATAACTTCAAGTATTAGAGAATTGTTTGGTGCCTCGGAAAAATCAGTGCAGATAAATGGGTCCAAATTCAATTCACACCTCCATGTGAGTTAGCCTTTTTTTTAATTACTTGACAGATCTAACTCAGCCTCTCCTGAAAAATTTTGTTCCCTTGATCTATTTTTAGGGAAGAATATCTACTGATGCCTGCTTCCATATAATTCTCATCACGTGCTCGCTCTCTCTCTCTCTCTCTCTCTCTCATGCCTATACATATACTGTATAATATGCGTCCACTGTGCTCTCTCTCTCTCTCTCTCTCATGCCTGTACATATACTGTATAATATGCGTCCACTGTGCTTAGTTTATTATGCATTCTTTTGTTGGAAACTTTACTGTAATTGGTTGTTCCTTGATTTTTAATTCATTGGTTTAAATGAAACTGGGGGCGGTTTGCCTTTGAATGAATTGTCTCAGGGTCAGAAACCACATTAGATTTCCAGTGGGTGCTTTTGGCTGTAAGTTGTTGAAATATCATTGATAGATTTTTACATTTAAAATCCACATCTCAGTCATTATATATGGGTTG
Organism: Diospyros lotus; assembly: GCF_014633365.1. NCBI lineage: Eukaryota > Viridiplantae > Streptophyta > Magnoliopsida > Ericales > Ebenaceae > Diospyros > Diospyros lotus. Next base: position 9,382,957 of record NC_068339.1, on the reverse strand, counting down.
ATGGATCCGTTAGAAGCTCTTATCTATTGAATGGATAATGACATTCTTACAGATTTAATAGATTAGAATCATCTGCTAAGCTACTACTTGCTGTGGCTCAAATAAGACACTATTGGTGCGACACATCAAAGTAAGGTCATTTTAATGTCTAGAGCTGGTAGCACGCACCGAGGTAACATCATAGGCAATGGCTATTGATAAGATTTTCCGAGGATTGCACAATGAGGGCTTACAAAAAAAGTTCAGACTAATAAAACTGTGGAGGCAAATAAAATATTTTATATTACCCTTCTACAAAATAGACATTCCATTCTAGAATGTTTAAAAACACGTAGTTTACCAATGCCAAGTACATGCAATGTATATGGATGATACCCATGCAAGTCCACTATTGACCAGGGTCCATATATACAAAGATATACTCACTAATAAGGTAGGTTCTATAAAATTATTTTGGACTCATTTTATATGTTCTTTTTTCTTGGCATTGTATATTCTATAACTTTAATCATTGAAAAGTCTCTTGATAGTTAAGATGTGAACCAAGTATTATAAAATTTTTATTATCCTAACCAAATGTGTCATTAATTCTCTCTAAGTCAGTATTCAGCACAGGTCAATTTTTTATTTTTTTTTCTGATAAGTATCAATCGTCACATCATCAATTCAGGTCACTTATTATTCATTGGCTAATACATCGGTACTTATATATATATATATATATACATATATTCAGATTTCAGGGTGATGGAAGAGTTGTTTTGACTGGGAAACCTTGAAGACTAGTATTCTTGGTTATCTGCTGGCGCCTATGGATTAAAGCTCCAATTCTAGGTGGGGACAATACTGTCTTTGCAAAATGTTGTTCCTGCTTATTATTAAAGTGTCATTGCTTCCGTAATTGTAGTTGGTGATTGGTTCTTGCTTTCTTTAGGTAAACACAAAAGATGGTCTTTCTTGAAAATGCACTCACTTGGTTGGATATTTTATGTTTTCTCTCTTACCCCCTTCATGGGTTACTTTGCAGGTTGGATATTTTATGTTTGGAATTGCAGCTACCCAGAAGTATCTTCAGGTTAGACATATTCGTTTATCATCTAAAAATATGAAGAAAAAAATAATGAAGATGTTACTTCTAGAATTGAAAATTGAGATTATTAAAAAATGCATTTATTGTTTTATTTGTTAGTAAATTTCCGTTAGAAATTAAAAGAAAAAAATTCTAAGATAACTACTAGACTAGTTTTCATAACAAGTAATGTTGGGTAGTAAATAAATTAATATATGTAAAATATGTATGTAACATAAATGAGGATATTATAATGAAAGTATGAGTATATAAGAAAAAATAAAATTATAAATGAGATAATTTGTAATACGATTAGAGTGGTTTTTATAAAAGATAAAATGCGTACAACCATTTAAATGTTTGGTCATACAAGAAGAAATTAGTAGAAACTCTTATGAGAGATTTGATGGAATGAAATGTGTTTTTGACAAAAAGAAGTAGAGAAAGATAAAATTTTTAAAAAAAATTAATTGAAAATGACCTTATAAAAGAAATGGGTTGGTACTTCCATATTTCTTAAATCAAAAAGTAATCTTGATGAGATAAGAAAGAATATTTTGTTACCCATGCGAACAAAAGTAAATGTTTATGGCAATGACAATCACAAAGTGATTAAGCTACTAAATCATACCATGAAACTTTGGAGAAAGGGTGATTGAGCCAAACTTCTTCAGAAAAATCCAACTTCTAAAAATTAATTGGATGGAAAGGTTTAGGGAAACAAAATGCTTGTTATATGTTCAAAGAGGGTTTTAGAAAATAAGAGTTTAGATTAGTTCAATACATATTATAGAGGACATTATCACATAAAAAAAAAAAACTTGTATTATCAGTTGTGAATGAGATATTAAAGGGTTTTTTTTTCATTAAATTGAATTACCCCAAAGATCCAAACTTATGCCTTTAAACATATCTAATAAGAAATGGGTTGGGTATATAACATTTGTAGGTGTAGATGCATTGACTTGATAGGTTAGAAAAAAAATAAATAAATACTAGACTTAAGTCATGGAGATATCTTAGAATTTAGTAATTTACTCGACAACCAAATGTTTGGAACAACCTTTAGTAATAATAGAAGTGTGATTGGTCTTATAGGCAAAATCACTTCAAGAAAATTAAATCAATCTAGATATTAATAATTAATTGTTTAAAAAGATAAAAAAAATATTATTATGTTCCTTTTAAAGTTAACACGAAATAGTTAAAAGTAAAGTTGTATCTTTAGTTTTTATATAATTATAAAATCTTCTCAAAATAAAAAAATAAAAACAAATTACCGGACAGTTATATGATTGATTCTATATAACACTACGAATATTGAATAGTGAAACATTAATGTAGGCTAAAATATGAGCATAATTCATACCGAGATGTTATAATGCAGGAAGGAAAGCCGATTGGAATTAAATAAATTTGTAATTAAAATGGAAGAGAAATTTGATAAAAAAAACAAAATTATTAGACAAAATAAGGGATATAATGATGGGAAGTTAGTAGGGATGAGCAATATTTTGATTAAATTAAAATAATTAAACTAAACCGATAAAATTGCATCATACAATTCGGTTCGATCAGTTTAATTCGACTCAGTTTCCGAACTGCTCTCTTTCTTTGGGATTTGGTGCCTGTGCGGTTAATTTCAGAGGATTTTGTTACCCTGGGTTTTGCATTTTAAGGAATTTGAAAATTTTAGGCTTCAGTTGAATTGATGTCTCTGGACATCGCAAATGCGACTGAGTTGCTATAGATAGAGTTTAACTACTACTTTATCCGAAATTCGGCAATGTTCTTTTTATTTATGGACTGTGAGAAAAAGGCCGAATCTACCATGGGCTAGAGGCCGAATCATTGCGGCCCGACTAAAATCATGGCAATTGATAAAGCAGACGAGTGAAGGAATTTTTCATATTGTTGGCAACCGCGTAGTTCATGCATGCATCATACGATTCATTCCGTGTCATGGCGTCACTCGGACAGAGAGCTTGACCTGTTGCTGCACTTTTTTTCTTCTTTTTTTTTTTTTCTTTTGTCCCTCTTATGTTTCCAAATTTTGCATCACATTTCTTGTGACCAAGTATATAATTGTCTGCAAACTTTTGGAGTTTTTTTTTTTTTTTTGATGAACTTCACCCGAATAATCTTAGGGAGAGCGGCATTCTTCTTTGATTCGCCCTTATGATAAATTCGTATGTGGTCATAGTTTATACATACTCAAAGTGAATTTTTGAAAAATGACTACATTTTCTATAGATTCTATCTTTAAGTCATGCGGGTGGGACTCTCAGAAGGGCGACAGGGCGTACCGTGATTCTATCTCCACGTGGGTGACTTGTTTTCCAATCTTATTCCTGCTTTCCAACTAATGTTGCATTCTAGCAAGAATTCTACCTTTTAAGATGTCACAAGGATTCGAACTTCCGATGCACTTGTTATTTTCCTTGAACTTTTGGAGTTATTTCTTGTTTGGGTTTTTAATTAATAACTTGAAATTTATGTAACTAACCACACCTAATGAGATTAAGACTTAATATGTTATTGGCTAATCAAATTTTTGCCTGTATAGATCCTGTTTGTTATTTGGTGTTCAAAAAAAAAGTTGTGCATACCAACTTCTTCTTCTTTTCATAATAAATTCTTTTTTATTAAGATGCAAAAATTGACTTAATTAAAATAATTTAAGGTTAATTTTTTTGTTTTGAGGTTAAATTAAAAATTTTGCTATTAATTTTTTTTTCAAAAGATTAGGTATATACACAAAAATGCCTTGTTGAAATTGTAGTGTTGTGTTTTTATACATAAAATATTGTATAAAATAATAAGATTAAAAATATTTTTTGATGAGAGTTTTTGATTCTATCATCATCAGATTTGTGTGACAGTCAGTATTTTTTTTTTCTCTTCTCGATTCTAGGGTAGTCCCAACAATCTTCTAGTTTGTCGATTCTAGGGTAGTCCCAACAATCTTCTAGTTTGTGCTTATTTGGACTGATTCTTGTTAAAATAAGGAGAGCATGGTATAATCGCCCAATAAATTTCTTAATATTTAAATCAATTACTATACTCATAAATGATATAGTAATGATACAATAATTACATAATAAATGTTGTACTTAGCTTCGAAGGGATTGTACATTTATATAAACGAGTTGAATGATTAATATAGATTAGAATGATGTTACGAATGGTCGGATTTGATTCTCCAAGTGAATTAGGCTTAGACTTGGGCCTAGGCCTTTCTTTATACTCTTTACTCCTATAGTCTTTTGATGAGTTTACCAATAGGCCTATTCTTTTTATCTGAATCTCATTCGATAGTCTTTTAATGAGTTTACGAGTAGGTCTATTCTTTTTACATGAATCTCGTTGGGCTTTCAAATTAAATATGAGTTGTTTTGGGTTTAAGATTTTGCCCCATGAACTAGAGATCTTATTATCATTTTGTGTAAATATATTTTTTTTCATGTTGTATTTAACATGAAATATTTTATAAAAAAAACATATTTTTCCAAACAATATTGAAAATATACTCTTTTGATGCATATTTTGTATGTACAAATGCAAAACTTATCATTTGTATGTAAACTTCATTTTCATTAAAATCTTTCAAAATGCAAACCTTCATACAACATTTTACATGAAAAATTATTTTCACTTGTACCATCTTTTTATATCATTAGATTTTGCTATTAGACCATTAAGTTTTCACCAAAATATCAAGTTAATTGTTTTGAAAAATAATTTAAAAATTAAATAAATTGTAGTAGGCCAGGGAAGTTGGAGCCCCGTGTGGTTTAAGAAAATATTTTTATTTTTAACACTAATTTTATAAATAAAAATATTTTAACATTTTATATTTTAGAAAATCCCAGGAATCATCTTTAAGGAATTTAGAAAATATCAAAAATAATAATTTTCTAACTCATAATATAAAGTTTTTAATAGAAAAATTAATTATTTAATTAAAATTGAAATTGAAAAATAAAAAATATTTTCTATATTCTTAACCTCCCTTCTCGTCCCTCTTTCCTTTCGGTGGTTGTAAAGACTTGAAAATAAATAAAAGATAATAATAATAATAAATAAATAAGTAAATAAATATTAAACAAAAGGGGAAAAAAATAAGAAGTAGTTGATTTGGCGTCCAACTCCGACCCGACTCGACTCGACTCAATTGGGTCGGGTAAAACAGGGTGGGAGACCCTTCACCTAAATTTACAAAAATTTAATTGCTTAGTAGGGATGACAATTGCAATCGAAATCGTGGGGAATCGAACCGAAATAGAATCGGTCAACGCGATTAAAAATCATTTGACTAGGTAATGGTTTGGTTTAGAAAAAAATTGAACATTGTTTTAATAGATATAGTTTGATTATAGTTTTCACTAAATTCAAATCAAAACCCTAACCGAATATGTGGGTAACCCAAGCAAATCGATCCGAATATAAATATATATAATATATATTTATTTATTTAATATATTATATATGCACATAATATATATATTGACTAATGTATTTTTTTACAAGTATGTTAACTAATGCATTACAAATATATAAAATATTTAACATTTATAAAGTAATTAACAAAAAAAATAAAATCTAATTTTAAATTATTTTATTTTTATCAATTAAATAATTATATTTAAGAAGTTTAAAATTAATTTGTAACTTTATGCAAGAAGATGATAACTTTATTAGAGTTTGTCTTTCTTTGTTGTGGAGTTATTAAAAATTTTTATGAATGTTATTTGTAAGAGTTTGTTTTTATTTGTTGATATGGATCAAACTAAAAAAATTATGGTTAAAATCGAAATCGAATGGTTTGGTTATAGTTTTTAATTTTTAAAATCAATGGATAATGATTTGATTTTAGTTTTAGTAATTTAGATTTAATTTGATTATAATTTTGATAAAAATCGAAATCAAATGGAATGATTGCAATTCAATTGTTGAGGGAAGTCCAATGATAGTTGAATCCGACCGTCGTTCTATATATAGTGTACGGTTTGGTTTTAATCTTTTTAAATTGAAATTAAATCTCAAATCATGGGTTTTTGCATTTCAAAATAATTTTCTTTGTTTGGATATATTTTTTAAATATTTAGACTCCACTTAGTTTTAGAAAGTATTTTTTATTTTTATTTTAATGTCATAATTAAAAATATCTTAATATTTTATGCTTAAAAAAAGTTATATCATTTTGTTTTTAAAAAGTTTAGAAAACATAAAAAAAAATATTTTTAATTATTAGATAGAGTTAAAAAATTAGAATTAAAAAATAGAAAACATTTTTCTACAATTGAATAGGTGCTTAAATCTTGATCTAAACTTATGTTGGATTTGAGTTTTAAAAAATAAAGCATTTTAAATAACATTCTTGAAGACATACTAAAGATATTTATACAATTCAAAATTTAAAAATAAAAATAACAATAATATTAAAAATAATTTTAGTACATATATTACCAAGGTATGATCAATTAAGATATGGACACAAATTTTATGTATATATATATATATTATAATACAGTATATTAAATTATTAATTGTGCATATATGTATATTAATGCAGTATATAAATTACGAAGGTTATGAAATTATATGAATTTATATAGATTATAAAATTCACCAGATTGGTCTTGTGCAGTTATTGTTTATTATTTTTCTAAAAATATTATTGTAATAAAAACACATTTTTATCTAATAAAAGGTTTCTTATGAAAGAAATCAAAATTTAAAATGTTAAAATTAAATTATACAAGATGTCAATAAAAAGGATCGTGTCGACGAAATTAATCAATTTTGTTGAATGGGACACAAATTTACCCTACATGTCGCTTGCTTGGTGGACCTAAAATGCCCTAAAAATTGAGGTCATGCTAAAATTATCCTTATAAGTAAAAAATAATTCTTTAATAATATATTAATATATAATAAGAGATATATTAATTTTCCTTATAAATAAAATGGTTCTTTAATAATACACAAATAGATAATAGGAAATATATTAATTAATTCTATCTATCTTTCTTATAATTCAAAGATATGATTTTCTTTAATAAGATTAAAATGGTGAGACATAAGAGAATTATTCATCACGTGAAATTTGGAAATATAAAAAATTATATAATTGTGATTTTCAATATGAAACCATATACAAAGGAGTGGAAATCACAATAAGTAATTTTTTTTCTTTAATATTTCAAACCTTAATGTGAAAAAGGCCGATCGACGCCCTATATATTTGTAAAGGAGCCAAAATAGCAAATTTTATCCAATAAATTCATCAAATAGAGGTTTTCAAATTCAAGTATCACCATGTATGAGAAAAAAAAGTTGAAGTTGAAGAGATTGATGGCCACATATTTCTTGTCAAAGAGCTTATGGGCATTCAATCCGAGATATTCAAGCTCGTGGTGGAAGATGGTTGCACATCCAACATAATTTCACTACCAAAAGTTAATTCATATCTATAGTGATCTACTACTAGAAGCAACACACAAATTTAAAGGCGGAGTAAGCTGATCTCAAAGCTTTCAATGTGCAATTTGTAGACTAAGATTAGGCAACGTTATATGACTTTCTAATGGCCATGTATTATCTCAATATCTTGCCATTGTTAGATAAATATGATCAAGGGAAAGTCACCGAAAAACTTTGAATTGTTAGTCGATTACCATAATTTAGTAAATGAGTTGATTGTCTTGTCATTAAAATTTTATAACACGCATCGTTGATTAGATAAAATTCACTTAGGACGAGACTAACCTAATAAGGGCATGGCGGAATTAAGCATATCCTTCCTACACACAAATTCCTCTTAAAATCTTAATTTAACCATTTTTAAGTAAAAAGAAAAAAATTATCAAAATAAAAAGACAATAAATAACTAATATATAATATTTTTATATCTTCTAATGTTTTCGACTTTCTTATATAAAATTAATTTTCCAAAGAATACATAGAATACCTTTCTTCTTTATATATTTTGCTTACAAAATGTAAAACTAGTATTTGTATGTATTTTTTTATTTTTCTCAAAATGGTTTTACGGTATGGGCCGTTGTAGTATAAAATGGCCCAAGAAAAATGGGCTTGTAATAATATTGGTGGACCGGGCCGGAAACAATTCTATGTTTATAAGCCCAACTGAAAACAATTCTCTTTTAACATTGTAAAACCCTTTCCTTTCTTCCCCAATTTTCTCTCTCTTGTCGTTCTCTCTCCCACAATGCTATGCTCTCTCTCGCTTCATTGCAAAACCCTCCAATCTTAGTTGCTGATTAGCCTTAGCTTTTTCTTCCTTTCTTTCTACATCCAAAGCACTGTCCTTGTTTCAGTTATTATAGATGAACCAGTGGATCACCCATGCCATGCATGGATGAATGGATATCGTAAAGAAAAAAAAAAAAAAATTTGTTAAAGTAAAAATTATATAATTTATAGTTACAATAAATGAAAATCACAATAAAGAAGTAAAAAATAAATAAAATAACTGTGTTACAATCATGAAAATACAACAAAAAGATTATAAATTTTGAAAAATTTTCTTATATGCATTCAATGGTAGACAAACAATTAAAAGCACATAATTCTATCCCGAAACCATGTAAAAATAAACCTAAATTAATATGTAATACAATAAGCAATGGGTAAAAAATAAAAAAATTACACAATAACAGGAAAAAAAAAACAATAACTAACCTTTTTATTTTAAAATATGCATTCAAGGGTAGACTTTTTTTTTTGTGTGGATTTTTACGTGTATTTGTCTCATATGTGCATACCACACGAACCCTCAAGGCCTAATTTTTCTTAGTTGCATTCACATCACTCACTTGACAGAATAGTGGTGCTATGTTACACCAGAAGACCAAAATGGGTAAAAGAATACGGTTAAAATTTACTAAATAAAAGTAAAGAATAAGAGAAAATTTGAGAAGAATAATCGAGAAAGGAGAAGAGAAGAAATTGAAGGGTTGAACGGGAATGGAGAGAAAGAAGAGAGAGAGATATTTATTTTTTTTATTAATTTCTCTTCATTCAAATTCTCCTATTTCTCTCAATTTATCAAATCACATGCCACCATTAAGTTTCTCTTTTTTCCCATGCTTTGCCACACAATTTGAATCTTACTCACTTAACATAATTTTCAAAACACAAATTTAATTTGCATTTAATTTCTCAAAGTCTAATATATAACACATCTTCAGTGTAGACTAATGGGAAAAAGGAGAATTAAATAAATGATAATAATCAATTAAGTTAAAAAATAAAATTATGACATTTAAAATTATAAAAAATAAATTTAAATTAATTAAATTGTATGTAAAATAAAGATAATTTAAATAATCAATTAATTATATAAAATAATAATAATCAAATTTTCAAAATTGATTATCCATACATGACTTTACATATTTCTCCTAACAATTAATTATCACATTTACGACATGTCAAATTTTTAAGGAAGTAAAAAAAAAATTAAAAATAAAATTATAACATTTAAGTTATATATAAAATTATAATATTTAAAATTATAAGAAAAATAATTTAAATTAATTAAACTATATATAAAATAAAGATAATTTAAATAATCAATTAATTATATAAATGATAATAATCAAATTTTCAAAATTGATTATCCATGATTTTACATATTTCTCCTCGCAATCAATTACCACATTTAAGACATGTCAAATTTTTAAGAAAGTAACAAAAAAAAAAGTTAAAAAAATAAAATTATAATATTTAAATTATATATAAAATTATAACATTTAAAAATTTAAAAAATAAATTTAAATTAATTAAACTATATATAAAATAAGAATAATTTAAATAATCAATTAATTATATAAATGATAATAATCAAATTTTCAAAATTAATTATTCATACATGACTTTATATATTTCTTCTGCCAATCAATTATCATATTTAAGACAGATCAAATTTTTAAGAAAGTAACAAAAAAATAAAGTTAAAAAATAAAATGATAACATTTAAGTTATATATAAAATTATAACATTTAAAATTATAATTTAATTTAATTTAAATTAATTAAACTATATAAAATAAAGATAATTTAAATAATTAATTAATTATATAAATAATAATAATCAATTTTTCAAAATTAATTAAACATACATAACTTTACATATTTCTTCTCGCAATCAATTATCACATTTAAGACATGTCACATTTTTAAGAAAGCAACAAACAAAAATAAAGTTAAAAAATAAAATTATAACATTTAAGTTATATATAAAATTATAATATTTAAAATTATAAAAAAAATAAATTTAAAATAATTAAACTATATATAAAATAAAGACAATTTAAATAATTAATTAATTATATAAATAATAATAATCAAAATTTTAAAATTGATTATCCATACATGACTTTACATATTTATCCTAGCAATCAATTATCACATTTAAGATATATCACATTTTTTAAAAAGCAACAAAAAAAATAAAGTTAAAAAATAAAATTATAACATTTAAGTTATATATAAAATTATAACATTTAAAATTATAAAAAATAAATTTAAAATAATTAAACTATATATAAAATAAAGACAATTTAAATAATTAATTAATTATATAAATAATAATAATCAAAATTTTAAAATTGATTATCCATACATGACTTTAAATATTTATCCTAGCAATCAATTATCACATTTAAGACATGTCACATTTTTTAAAAAGTAACAAAAAAAATAAAGTTAAAAAATAAAATTATAACATTTAAAATTATAAAAAAATAAATTTAAATTAATTAAACTATATATAAATAAAAATAAAATAAAAAATTTACTTGACAGTCGGTATTCAACAGTATTAACTAATATCTCAAGATTTCTCCCGATTTAAAAAAGTCTCATTTTTTTGTAATTTATTTCAATTAAAATTTTATGCTAATATTTAAAAATTAATAATATGGATAAATTAATAATATTTATCTTGACTCTTCGTATACCAGCATGATTACACATTCTCCAAACACCATTTAGTTATGAAAAAACTATTTACATGTTCCAAGAACTATATCTCCAAGACTTAATTAATGACCTATAAAAATTCTATTTCAGGTAAGCAAAAAAAATTAAAAAAATATAATAAAATATCAAAATAGTAACCGGAAATGGGCGGGAAAAATTTTGACGACTGTTTTGTTATAATATATATATAGATTATAACATTTAAAATTATAATTTAATTTAATTTAAATTAATTAAACTATATAAAATAAAGATAATTTAAATAATTAATTAATTATATAAATAATAATAATCAATTTTTCAAAATTAATTAAACATACATAACTTTACATATTTCTTCTCGCAATCAATTATTACATTTAAGATATGTCACATTTTTAAGAAAGCAACAAACAAAAATAAAGTTAAAAAATAAAATTATAACATTTAAGTTATATATAAAATTATAAAAAAATAAATTTAAAATAATTAAACTATATATAAAATAAAGACAATTTAAATAATTAATTAATTATATAAATAATAATAATCAAAATTTTAAAATTGATTATCCATACATGACTTTACATATTTATCCTAGCAATCAATTATCACATTTAAGATATGTCACATTTTTTAAAAAGCAACAAAAAAAATAAAATTAAAAAATAAAATTATAACATTTAAGTTATATATAAAATTATAACATTTAAAATTATAAAAAATAAATTTAAAATAATTAAACTATATATAAAATAAAGATAATTTAAATAATTAATTAATTATATAAATAATAATAATCAAAATTTTAAAATTGATTATCCATACATGACTTTACATATTTATCCTAGCAATCAATTATCACATTTAAGACATGTCACATTTTTTAAAAAGTAACAAAAAAAATAAAGTTAAAAAATAAAATTATAACATTTAATTTATATATAAAATTATAACATTTAAAATTTTAAAAAAATAAATTTAAATTAATTAAACTATATATAAATAAAAATAAAATAAAAAATTTACTTGACAGTCGATATTCAACAGTATTACCTAATGTCTCAAGATTTCTCCCGATTTAAAAAAATCTCATTTTTTTGTAATTTATTTCAATTAAAATTTTATGCTAATATTTAAAAATTAATAATATGAATAAATTAATAATATTTATCTTGACTCTTCATATACCAGCATGATTACATATTCTCCAAACACCATTTAGTTATGAAAAAACTATTTACATGTTCCAAGACTTAATTAATGACCTATAAAAATTCTATTTCAGGTAAGCAAAAAAAATTAAAAAAACATAATAAAATATCAAAATAGTAATCGGAAATGGGCGGGAAAAATTTTGACGGCTGTTTTGTTATAATATATATATAGATGTTTTTTAATTCAGATGATCCTCGTCTCTCTGCTCTCTGAGCAAGAGAGGATTTTAATAACTTTCCTGATTTGGATAAAATATTTAATGCAAATTTGTTATCAGCAGATCATCAATTATATGTTGTTATATAGATAAAATGAGTAAATTGCATTGTTAATTTTTGAGAATTATATTTATAATACATTATTTATTATATTTTAGTTTTTAATATTGTAGTTATTAATTTTAATTCTTATTATAATTTAGTCTTGTTTGTTAAATTTTATTAACAAATACTAACATTAATTTTCTGATATTTAATAAGATTGTTTTAATTTTATTATTATATGTGCATTCAAACTTTAATAACGATTTTTAATATTTTTTAAACCACCCAAACCGTTAAGTGACCATTTAGATGGTTTGATTACGAGTCAAATTGTCATTAATAATTTGATTTAGAAAATGCTTCTTAAATTACCTAAATCCATTATTATACACCACTAATTGTAGAAATATTAGTTAACATTTAAGAAATATTAATTGATTTTTAATCTTTAAAAAAGATAAATTACACTCTTGGTCGAAAAATAAAAAATAAAAACACTTTACTTTCTCTACAAAAAAAAATATGTTTATAATATAAACTAAAATACATATTTTCTAAAACATAAATAATAAATTAAAATAAATATATATATATATATATATATAAATGTATTTCTAAACATATAAACCAAATATAACTATAGATTAACATGTATATTTTCAAAACTATAAGTATAAACTTAGTATTATTTTTGTGTGTGTTTTTTCAGCTAGCATAAGTTTGGTAATTTTTCATTGAGAGAGAGGAAAGCAGGGGATACAAGAGAGATAATATACTTTAAAATAAAGATCAAAATAGTTGATTTATATAATTTATTACCGACAAAGAGGTTATTGTCATTTATGATAATTTAGAAGATTTAGTATATTTTTGTCAAACTCTAGGGTTTTGTTTAATTGCATAGAACAATTTCTAAATTTGGAATTTTAATTATCAAGACATTTTCTAAATTTTTTAGAAATAAATGTTATTGATTTTTGATTAAAATATACAATGCTAAGACTTAATTAATTGTAAAACTTAAAAAATTAAAGCATATTTATGCAATTAAACAAACAAACCTTGGTCTTTTGAATATGGTTATCAGTTTTTTGAAATTAGAGGCTATTTTCTATAGCTAATCAGTCTATATAATATACAAATGTTTAAAGATGTAGATTTTTAGTTTTATTATTTGAATTAAATAAAAGAAAGAAAATGTAGAAATCAGTTAAAATTGATTTGAACAATGAATCAAAATTTTGAATTGAAAACTAAGCAATTCATTTATAAAAGAGATGGTTGGAATTAGAAATGAGTAAAAAAAAATCAATTAAGAAATTGAGAGATAAGAGAAATTAAATTTGAATTTTTTATAGAAATTATAATTTAGAAAATTTAAAGTCAGCAACAGTAGAAATTGACTTCAACGGAAGGAAGCCAAAAATAAGCAAATAAAAACACGTTAGAATTAGATTCGAATAATAAATAAATTTATAAAGTGAAAAATTAAAATTAAGAAACTTGGAAGCAAGTTAGTTAGTCCTAGTTGTAGAAATTTACTTGACTCCAACGGATATGTATCTTTCTTGGGAATAAAATATCTCGAACGACACTATTCCCCTTCCCCAGTCTCTTTTTGCGCCTTAGGAAAGATGTGTGTAGCTTTCTCCTCTCTCTCTCTCCTCTGCATTATTTCTTTATTGCGTCACTCTCTCTCTCTCACTGCAACCGACGCCTCTACCATCACTGCAAAATCCAACTCCTCCCGCGAGAGATCCAAGAAGGTAGAGGTGTGCGCGGTGCGATTTGACTGGTCTGAACTATTTTTAGTATATCAAATCGTTAGTGCGGTTTGATGACCAAATCAGACCGTCTGGTTTGGGTGCAATTTACCACGATTTGAAAATAACCTGTTTAACATATAATCTCCAACTTGTTATAAATAACCTGTTTAACATACAATGGAGAAGTGCTATCAACTTGAGAAATACACACAATAGTACCCATTTTAGGTTGCACTTAGCTGAATCTCTTATCAACTTAAGAAGTTCTCACTGCTCACAAATCACAACCTATTTTCGACCCAATAACAACAAACAAACAAACACTAGACATTAATAAAAATACACTCACCTACCTATTGGAGAACCGATATTCGCTGCCAAGTACACAGAACGATCCTCGTTGGTGAGATTGGCGAACCGCTTTGGCCCGAGCTTCAGCCCCAGCTATGTCTCGTAGTCGTAGCCGTCGGTCCTCTCCTCTGCCTCGATCTGTCATAGCCGTCGGTCATCTCCTTTGTGTTAGAACAGTAGGTTCTATGGCACACACCAAGAGGGGGGTGAATTGGTTATTTTAAAAACTTGATTTAAAAATTTTGAAATCCTTTTGATTGAAAGTAAAAATTCAATGCAAGTGAGGATAATGAAATGCTAGCAATGATAAATATATCAAAGTACACAAGCATAAGAAAACACAAGGATTTATAGTGATTCGGCTTAACCAAGCCTAATCCACTACCTTAGCTCCTCACTAAGGATTTTTCAAACCATCCACTAAAACCTCCTACTTAAACCAAGTAGGTCATCTAGTCCAAGACTAGGAAATACAACCTCTTGCTCATACAAGCAAGCCCTCTAGCACCTAGCTAGGAAAAACAGCCACTTGCTTCAACGAGCAAGTCTTCTAATACAAAGTTAGGAAAAATTTAGAAATATAGAAAATGAGAGAATCTAAGAGATGAATCTCTTAGTTACAATGTCTCTCAAGATTAAACAAAGCTTAATTGAATGGATTTACAATGATAGAACAACAAAGCCTTAGAGAGAAAAATAAAACAATGAAAGCCCAAACACTGTAAGCTCGAATAAAATTGTTTGCAATTGCTAGATCATCTTGTTTCCGTCCATTAGCCTTCTCTTGATGCTCCATGAGTTGTATATATAAGCATCCATAAATATTGAAGAAGAAACTAGCCGTTTTTGTGATCGTTGGAGTTGAAAAACTAACCGTTATAAAATTCTGTGAAACACAATAGTCGATAGAGAAAAGGATTAGTTGACTATTTTTACATGTAAAGCAAGAAATAGTCGACAGACAAAACAAATAGTCGACTATCTTATAACACAAATTTTCAATAGTCGACAGACACATTCCAATAGTCGACAGATGCAAAAATGTGAAGAAAATTTTGAAACTTATAAACAAAAATAGTCGACAGACCAAAAGACATAGTCAACAGAATGAAAAATATAATCGACTATCCTTTTGAAAAGATTGAAAATTTATCAAATCCTCATTTGATTCTTTTGAATCCTCATTTTAATTATTTTGAAAGCTCATTTTGATTATTTTGAAAGCAAGTTGAGATTATCAAAAGTATATTTTGAAACAAATCTCTCTCAACAAGCCATACTCAATATTTCCTCTATAAGATTTCATATCTTGCTTTAAGACTTATATACTAAAAATTCATTTTCTCATTCATATAATCCACATAGATTGATTTTCATATATTGATTTTCATATAGTCATTATCAAAACCATTTTATTACTCAAGAGTAAAATATCACTTTGCCTCAATATGTTGCAACCAGCGGTGGAACTGTGGGTGTGGGCTGTCGATGATAATTCGATGACGAGGAGAAAGAAGAAGAGAAGACGTCGAGACGATGGAATGGAAGGGTACAGCAACAGGGGCGATCGGATTGGGGGGAACTGGGGAAGGGTTGCGCGGGTGGGGAAGGGTGCGCGGGTGAAGGAGGGGGCTGTCGATTATGATTAGGGTTGTGGGTGGGGAAGGGGGCTCTGTCGATTGCGATTAAGGATTAGGGTTTTGGGTGAGGGAGGGGGTTGCGCGGGGCTGGGCTGCTAGGTGCTTTTATAATTTTTTTTATTATTTTCTAGGCTGTTCGGTTTAAAATCGAACTGTCTACTGTCCAAACCGCGTAATTTGGACAGCCTTTAAATCATTTTTGACTGTAAAAAAAAAAAAAATCGATCGATTCGGTCTGGTTCGATTTTCATGATGTATCGATTTTTTTGAACACCCCTACAAGAAGGTCAGCTTTGGCTGGCATGATCAATGTCCCATTGGATGAGGAGTTCACCGGGATTGAAGACCTACTCCAAGGTTTGCCTACATTATATCTCTGTTCTTTTTGTTTTGGGATTGGTGCATGTGCAGTTAATTTCAGACGTTTTGCATTTTGAGGAATTTGGAATTTGTAGGCTTCAGTTGAATTGATGTCTTTGGACATCGCAATTGTGTTTTGAGTTGCTGGATAGAGGGTTTAACTACTTTTGTTTGAAATTCGGCAATGTTCTTTTTGTTTGGGGAATGTGAGGAGAAAAATTCAATGTGAATCGACTGAAATTATGGTTATTGATAAAGAAGAGAAATGAAAGAGGTTTTCATGTTGTTGGCAGCTACCTTGTTTATGCGTGCATTATATGATTCATTCCGCGTGGCATGGCGTCACTCGGACAGAAAACTTGCCCTCTATATGCATTTTTTTTTTTTCGCTCTTACATTTTCAAATTTTGCATCACGTTTCTTGTGACAATTTGACTGGATGCAATCAAAAATATTAGTTCCTATTACTTTCTAATTTCTTAAATATATATATTTAGTTTCCAGAAGATTAACTACAGAATTATCAGCCCAAACTTTTGGAGTTGTTGCCCGTTGAAAATTTATTATGTTCTTAATATATTTATTTAACCGCAAATACATTCGGGATAAAGTCAGTGAAATTCTATCAATCTCAAGGTTGCTTTGTTGGTTTTTACAAGATTTCCTTTATCTTTGGTTTACACTTATTGAAGGAAAGTAATGCTGACAAGCTATTTTTAGTTTATTTCTTTTGCTTGAACACAAATAGAGCAACTGGCCAAGCCTTCTCTTCCTGGAGACTCTTAAATTTATTTTGAGTTGTTTGTCATTTAGAAATGTAGGGGAAAAAGATATGGCAAGTTATGTCTTTAGGGGCATGTAATATTTAATGTGGTGCCCTTGTTGTTATCTTTAGGATTATCTCTAGATACTGATGCAAGAGCAGAAGAGAATAAAGACATCAAGTAGTTTGATATTCTTGACAAGGTGCTCTTAAAAAGAGTGAGATAATGCCTCCTAGTCGATACTGCATTTTCCACCATGCCAATTTCTTTTGAAAGCTTTCACTCTAAACCATTCCATCTCGGTTTGCCTTCACCTCAAAAGCTTGAATGCAACAATTAACCCATATAAGAAGGCAAGAACCAGTTATACAATCTTAGTAAATTCTAAAACTTCCAATCCATATTCACCTTTAGCCTTGATATAGCAAGGACAAAAAAGTAGGACATGCACGAGATCCCCTCTTTGTCCTTAAGAGACATTGTATCATCTGGAAACAACAGTTACACTTCCATCTGGGATGATTCAGTCTGCATTGTTTTATTAAGTAACATCTTGCTTTATTCCATTTTTTGACTGTATTTGTTTATTGTTTCCAATTTTAATAGGCAGTTTTGGAAACAATTGCAAGGGTTAAGTCCAAAAAAATGACACCACCGGGGAGAAGTTAAGTGTTTCTAGCTTGTGATGTGATCAACAAGTTGTCTAAAATTTGTATTTCTATGAGTCTTATGCCATGTCATTTCAACTTCATAATGTTTTCAAATTCGAAAATGAAAGTGGAGCAGAAGACATGCTAAAATTAATAGATCGGAAGGTATTCATTGTACATGTGACTCAAAAAGAGAGTTTGCATGCATCACATTTTATTTATTTTTGCAGTTGTAGAAATGATCCATACACTGATACAATTAATAATATAAAACTTCAATTTATTTAGGTAGGCTCAAAACTCAAGGTTACCTCTGTTTTTAATAGCATTATTAAAAGGCGTGAACATATGTTGTCCTCTTGGCGTGGTCTAGTCAATTATATACCAATAACTAGTCTATCTCACTCGCCTATATTTTGTAATTGCTCCACGACCCTTATTGTTTGGAATCAGATTGGCTAACCTTTGGCTATTATTTTTTGGCTGCAAAAGGTGAATTCCCTCACCTTAAAGACCCCCGTACATTGTTTCACACATATGGGAGGGATAATTCACGGTACACGGCGGCTCTCTAGGCAGGAGCCACAGTGTATGGTGCCCATAAGGAGCCACCCTTATAGAAGGGTGAAACTCCCATACTGTAACTGTCATAACTCGAATCTGCATCTTTAACTATAATCTGCTACCCAAGTACCAACCATGCTATACCCGTAGGGGCCTTTGGCTATCATTTTTGGTGAGATAGCGAGAATAGGGAGAAAGAAAGATAGGGGTAAAATATTGTTGGAAATTGAACTTTATGATCAAATCCAACCATGATAAACATATATATCTCTCTCCCCTTCCCATCACACACACATAAAGTGTGGCTAAAACCACTTGAGCATCAACCATGCCCTGAATCATCCAGCTACTAAAAAATAAGAACCCTTGTTGCTAAAAATAAGGTAAGTTGATCATTTTACCACTTCTTTTTAAACTCTCTATCAAGTGGTTTCAGCCACTCTTTTGGGAGGGGGGTTAAACTCTCTATCGAGTGGTACTTTATCATTTTCATAACATGAGATATTCTCTATAATTAGGTTAAAGATAAAGGGTGATTAGTGTAATTTACTCAATAAGAGTGTTTTTAGTCTATTTTGGTCAAAATCTTTAAGAGTTTGATGCATTTTTTTCTAGAAAAATCATTTCTATATTGGAGTTTGAACGCTTTTTCTTTGTTTTTTATTGTCTTGAGTAGAAAGAAAATAGGAGTACTAGTTTTCTTTGATATTAATTGCTACTCTCTATTTTCTAACTAGGACATACTCTCAAAACTCTGTTATAAGACATCACAAGGGAGTTTAATCTACATAGTGTGAACATAGTTGTTCTCCTTTAGTTCTCAAGCCTTTTCAACTTTTGTCCAATTAAGCCTTATCGAATACAATGATAGCAATTGGGTCAAAAGTTTTGATGATCAAAAGAGCACGGTAGGATATGTTTTCTATTTTGGAGAAACTACTTTCACATGGTCATTGAAGAAGCATTCTATTGTTATTCTGTCAATTTGTGAAGTTGAGTATATTGCAACTTCATCATATGCATGCCATGTAGTCTGGTTAAGGAGATCATCTAAAAAGTTAAGGTTGGGGCAAGTTACATGTTGATAACATGTCAACTATTGCCTCAGCTGAGAATCATCATGAAAGGTTGAAGCACATACATACTCAATTCAATCTTATTTAAGAACATATTAAGGCTAAAGAGATTGAGTTGTGCATGTAAATATAACTAATCAAATTGTGAACATATATTCAATGAGCCACTAGGAATTGAAGCAAAGCAAGTTTGGAATTATTGACCGAAACAAGCTTGGTATTGTTGATCAAAGCAAGATTCAAGTCATTGAAGAAACAAGTTTGCTATTGTTGATCAAATGTTTTAGCAGTTAATACTATTTGGATATTGATATGTTTTTGTATTTAATATTTTAAATTTTTATGATTAAATACTATTTTTAATTCTAAAAATGAGCTAAAACATAATCATATTTAAACAACAACAAAAGAATTAATCAAGTAGGAATTAACATATATTTGTAGACTATCCACTATCGAAATATTTGAATGTATCCATTCTAAGAAGTCATTAGTATACAAGAGTCAATAATAGCTTAAAATTATTGAGAGTAGTGTGGGATCTTCCAATTGTTTAGTGAAAAGAATAAATTAAGAATAGTGAATAATAAAATAATTTTCTTATAAATATTTTTTATACCAAAATTCTATTTAAAAGTGAAGTCTTCTCGCGAGTATTTATTGCCAACACTAACTTTAATTTAACTCAATTCACTTTTAATGCATTATAAAATAATTATAATTAAAATTTAATATAACTTATTTTACTTAATCAGAAATTTTAAATGATTAATGAATCCATTTCTATTTATTATTATAATATATATTATTGGAAGATTTTGACTCAAACTATAATAATAATAACAATAACTACGATGAGGATGATATTAATGATGTGATAATAATAATCAAATAAAAGTGAGTATAAATAACATACAAAATAAAATAAAATTTCCCCGCATCTCAGTCTCATAGCTGATGTGACAGCTGTTATATTACAAATCTATTTGACCACCTTTGACCGGTCGAAACTCTGCTTGCTCGAGCCGTCGCGTTATTCTCAGTGCCGTCACAGCGGCGCGTGAGGGGTTCCTTAAGCGAGGAGAGGAGAGGGACCTTTCTGTAAGTTCCGCTCCACCACAGTTCCCACGCTTCCGAATTCCTCCCATTCCAAATCTCACAGAAAAGAGAGAGAGAGAGAGAGAGAGAGAGAGAGAGAGGAGAGGGAGGCATAGAAGAGAAGAATCGGCCTCTTCGGGACGACGACGCTTCGCCACATTTTCTCTCTCCCCCTCTCTCTCCGAGCCTCTGCAATGCGGGCAGCTCTCTTCTCTCTCCTCTGCGTTCTCTCTCTACCGTCTCGCTCTTTCTCTCTCGCCGGCGCAGTCGCCGACGCCGACCACCTCCTCCAGGAGCTCGCCGCCAATGCCTCTACCGTCGCCGCCGAATCCAACTCCTCCCGCCCGAGATCTAAGGAGGACAGCTTGGCCGGCATGATCGATCGCGCACTGGAGAAGGAGTTCACCGAGAATGAGGATCAGTCCCAAGGTTTGGCTATATTATATCTCTGCTCTCTTTGTTTGGGATTTGGTGCCTGTGCGGTTAATTTCAGGGGTTCTTACCCAGGGTTTTGCATTTTGAGGAATTTGGAAATTTTAGGCTTCAACGTCGCAATTGCTCCTGAGTTGCTGTATATAGAGTTTAACTACTCCTTTATCCGACATTCGGCAATTTTCTTTTTATTTGTGGACTGTGAGGAGAAAGGCCAAATCTACCTAGGGCTAGAGACCAAATCATTGCGGACCGACTAAGAATCATGGCAATTGATAAAGCAGACGAGTGAAAGAGGTTTTCATGTTGTTGGCAACCGCGTAGTTCATGCATGCATCATACGATTCATTCCGTGTGTCATGCCGTCACTTGGACAGAGAGCTTGGCCTGTTGCTGCACTTTTTTTTTTCTTTTGTCGCTCTTACATTTCCAAATTTTGCATCATGTTTCTTGTGACAATTTCATTGGATGCCATCACAATTTTTGTTTCCATTACTTCTAATTTCTTATATATATATATATATATATATAGTTTCTAGAAGATCAACTACATAATTGTCGGCCAAACTTTTGGAGTTGTTTCTTGGTTGGGCTTTTAATTGGTAACTTAGAATTCATGTAACTGACCACACCTAGTGAGATTAAGGCTTGATATGTTGTTTGCTGATCAGATTTTTGCCCATACGGATCCTGTCTGGAAAAAAAGTTGTGTATACCAACTTATGTGATTAGCCAAAAAAAGAAGCAAACAACACATAAAATATATATCTATTGTCTCCTCCTGGTAAGACCTTAGAACAAAGGAAACATTCTAAATGTATTACCCATGGACGGTAATGGTGCTAGCTTTACGTGCCCTGTTAGCACATTGTGGGAAATGAAGAAAGAAAGAAATGGATCTAGCAAATGCTTATTTTCATACCAGAGAAAAAGTGGAAAGAAGGCTTCTGTTTGCTATGGAGAAGAAGTGGGGAGAAATGAAATGAAGTGATTGATGGGGTTCAGCAGATTTTGTTTTAAATACTCAAAGAAGTGAAATTTGTGTCTCTTGGGATCAATTCCATTGTTGATGTGGCAGCTTTTGTGACCAGGGTAAGTATTTTTGTCTTGTAGCCTCTGCACTTCTCTGCCCAGCAATGATCCATCAGCTGAGAGGAGATTGTCCTTAAATACTTTCCTCTCTCTTCTTTCTACAAATTATTATAGTTGTTAAAGGCATGCTTGAGGTGCACCTAGGCACAAGGCGCACAGAGGTGTAGCACTATGCTTGAGGCGCTGCCTAGGCACACAAAGCGTGCGCCTCATGCAAGGTGAAACTCACATGAGGTGCATTCCTTGTATATTATGTGTATTAAAATCCTATTTCTTGTCCATTTTTCATCTTAGATCTTATTTCTTGTTGATTTGATTGCATATTCTTGTATATTGGTGAGAGGCAAACCTAGCAATTTAAGACGGAGGTTTGTCAGATCTCCTACTCACCAGGATTCTTTGGCAGTGATGTTTACTTGCTAGAGAACTACCCATGTTTGCTTTTTGCTTCATTTTTTTTTCTCTTATAATTTCTTTTGCAATTTAGAAGAAACAACTTGTATTATGTAATTGTTTTTCGTTGCATAAACAACAACAATAATATATCCAGCCTTTATCCCATTATGTGGGGTCGGCTACATGAATTCTAGACTTTTATGTATTTATGTCTTTTGTCATATCTTCATTTAGGCCCATACACTTCATATCAAACTTTAATGTCTCTTTCAAAGTTTTCTTGGTCTACCTCTATCTTTTTTTTTTTTACTAGTTATTCAATTTCATAACTCTCCTCACATGAGCGTTTCTTGGTCTCCTTCTCACATGACCAAACCATCTTAGTTTAGTCTCTCTCATCTTCTCCTCAATTGGCACTATTCCTACCTTATTACGAATAATCTCATTTCTATTTTTATCTTTTCTTGTATGGCCGCACATCTATTTTAGCATCCTCATCTCTGCTACGCTCGTCTTTTGCTCATGCTGGTATTTGACTGCCTAACATTCTGAGCCATACAACAAGACTGGTCTTATAACTGTCCTATTGAAATTTCTTTTCAGTTTTAATGGGATTTTACCATCACATAACACCCCTGATGCATTTCTCTATTTTAGCCAACCTGTCTTAATTCTATGCGTGACATCCTCGTGAATTTCTCCATCTTTTTGAATCACTGATCCCAAATATCGAAAATGGTATTTTCTTTGTAATATTTGGTCTTCGAATTTTATTATAATATCCTCCACTCTTGCATTCTTACTAAATTTACATTCCATATATTCTGTTTTCCTTCTACTTAATTTAAATCCCTTAAATTCTAAGTTGTTTCTCCACAATTCAAGCTTAGTGTTCATTCCCTCTTTTGTTTCATCCACCAACACTATGTCATCTGCAAATAGCATACACCATGACACCTCTGTCTGAATGTGTTTAGTGAGTTCATTCATTACTAAAGTAAATAAATATGGACTTAGTGCAAAACCTTGATGCAGTCCCATTGTAATTTTAAACGGTTCAGTATCCCCTCCGCATGTTCTGACCCTTGTTTCTGCACCGTGATACATGTTCTTAAAAGCTTGTATATAGGTTATTCAAATTCATTTCTTCTCTAAAACCCTCCATAATACTTCTCTAGGGACCCTATCATAGGCCTTTTCTAGATCTATAAACACCATATGCAGGTCCTTCTGATGATCCTGATACCTTTCCATTAGGCGTCTTAGTAGGTATATAGTTTTCATTGTTGACCTATCAGGCATGAAACTAAACTAATTTTTTGAGACATTTGTTTCTTTTCTGAGCCTCTGCTCTATTACTCTCTCAGAAAGTTTCATGGTATGGCTCATTAACTTAATTCCTCTGTAATTTTCACAGTTTTGAACATCTCATTTGTTCTTGTATATAGGAACCAAAGTACTCTTCCTCCACTCATCTAGCATCTTTTTTGATTTAAGGATCACGTTAAATAATTTCGTTAGCCAATAGATACCCTCTTCTCCCATGCATTTCCATGCTTCTATTGGTATATTATCCGATCCCACCGCCTTATGATTTTTCATCTTTTTTAATGCTTGCTTTATTTCATTTGGACTTATGTATCGATAAAATGTATAGCTCTCGTTCCCTTCGGAGTTACTAAGATGTCCCAACCTAACTCTTGTGTCCCCACTATCATTGAATAATTTTGTGAAATACTCCTTCCATCTCTCCTTAATCGCTCCCTCATTCACTAATACATTTTGATTTTCATTTTTTATGCATTTCACTTGGTTTAGATCCCTTGTTTTTATTTCTCTTGCTTTAGCTAATTTATATATATCTCTTTCTCCATCTTTTGTATCAAGCCGTTTATATAGATTCTCATATGCGTTTGACCTTGCTTCACTAACAACTCTTTTTGCTTCCTTTTCGTTTCTTTATAATTTTTTAAATTTTCTTCATTGTTGCATTGATATACAGCCTTATAGCAAGTTTTCTTATTTCTAATTTTCAATTGTACCTCTTCATTCCACCACCAAGACGTTTTAAGGTTTGGGGCTCTACCATTTGTCTCTCCAAGGACTACCTTTGTCGTGCTTCTCAGGGCAGTAGCCATTTCCGTCCACATTTGGTTTTCCTATCCTTCTCCATTCTATTTCTTTCTACCCCTTAATTTTTCTTTGAAAATTAGTTATTTCTCCCCTTTTAAATCCCACCATCTAATTTTTGGATTTTGTTTTATGTGATTTTTTCTCTTCCAATTTCTTACTTGGATGTCAAGTATCAAAAGTCTATGTTGAGTAGTGTCACAGCCCTAGGGTTTGGCTAGGGTTGTGATAGGAATTTGGAAGGATTTAGGGAAGAGAAAGCAGAAAGGGAAGGAGATTTAGAACTGAAACAAAGAGAAATGGGGAGGAAAGAGAAGAAGAACCGAGAGAGAGAATTAAGAGAGAGAAACTTAATTCCTAACAACAGCCTTATATAGGCATCATTGACTTCTAGCAGCCTAACCACTTGCTAACAATATATCCTAACAGTTATTATAAACCTATTACAAGATTACCCCCCTTTTATTATATTCCTATTACAACATTGACCCTCCTATACTCCTAGGTACATGACAATTCCCTCCGCCTTAAAATGTTTCTTGTCCCCAAGAAACTTATTATCGTTGAGTTGCTCTTTCTTCATCCAATTCCAACATTTTCTATTTGCTTCATTCGTCTTTCCTTCTTTCTCCTCTTAGGCCTCTTCTTCTTTGTTCTTAAGTTTGCAAGATCCATCCCAAACATAATTTGGCTTAGAGCTGCAATAGAAGCAACCTGATTGGCCTCAATGATTTCAAGTTCAAATTTGTGAGTGCTTGATGAAATAGGAGACCCAAGCTGCAGAAGGTGCTTGTCCCTAAACAAGTTCCTCACCTGGAAGAAATTTGAAAGGGGCAGAGGAAAGGTGGATTCAATCTTGAATGGATCATTAGCTGAGTTAATTTCTACTTGAAGATGTGAATGTTGCTCAATAATCGGCTTCCTTTCAACATGACCACTCAAAATTGTCACTTCCGGCTGCTCCAATACCAAGAAATCCAGACCCTTAATGTCCTCATATGGAGGTTTTCCAACAAACAAACCATCTGCCCCTGTCGGTAATTTAGCGACATCTTTATGTTTCTCAGAATATTCCCGATGCTCACTCTCAACATTTTTATTCTCCACTTCAGCAACACCTTCTTCTTTTTGCTCACCAGAATATTTCAGAAGCTTGCTCGCCATAGCTTCCTTCTCCAATAATCTTCTGTTACAAAAATTCAATCCAGGCTTGTTATTATCCAAAACCATAGGCAATGGAAAAGTATCATTAGAAGCTCCACCATCAATTCCATTTCTGATAAAATTCTGATTTGGAACACCATTTGATCCTTCCATCCCTGCTCTAATCACCAGAGGTAACGGATTGGCTTTAGCTTCCTCGATCAGTTCCTCAAATGCTGCCTTATTAATCTGTTCATCACAGATTCTCTTTGAATAATGCCATTCACCACCAATATCATCACTAATGTTGCATTCCTCCTTGATAATTCTGCTGGAACCGGTACACTTCTTCCACTCCACATTGGAGATAGGTAGTGAATCCGCTTCTCGACTTCTTGCTTTCTCCTTCAGCTGCTCCATTTTAAGGTAGTCTTCTCTGTTAAAACTCCCATGATAATCCTCAAAGTATTCGGCAGGAAACTTGTAATGATACTCCTTAGATAGTATCATTGCAAACTCTTGCAACTTTTCGCGTATCATTTGGCCGAATTCTTTGCTCGATTCATGTACCACACTTCTTGTTCCTTTGTCCAATTGGCTGATCCCCATCTCCAACTTCTTTTTCCATGCATAAGGCTTCTGGCCAAACTTCCCCTGATGTCTATCTCCAGCTGAACATGCAACATCCTTCCGCTGCAAGTTAGGCTCCCATGGTCTCATGCAAGCTTTGTTCATCATGGCAGAAATTTCATGACTGCAGCAGACTTCGTCTGCTGGTTCCGTCATTGCTGTGAAGCAGTCTTTGATCCCACCAATTTGGCCACGTCACCTTTAATTATCAGCCGACACACACCTCCTCTTGCGTCGGAATCAATTTCGAGATTTACTCAGAAATTTCCTTGTTGCTTCTCTGTCTCCAATGCCTAACTCTCTGGAATTGTTGGAATTGCACCCGAAGAATAAACCGAAGGCTAAGGAATTACTCTCAGAGTTAGCTGAAACACGTTTTCGATTGGCCTCGGAGATTCGCTCGCTCCTTTTCACCTTCAAATTCAAACGAGAGGTTATTAGAAATTCGGTATCGCCAAAGCCGCCTGACTTGTTTCGCCACCACGATCGCTGGACTTTGCAACTTCTTGTGATGCAATTGGCTCAGCTCAACCCCTTACAAATCGCGCGCTCTATGATACCTTCCGATTCAGAATCACCTGGGCTGTTCGTTTCCTTTGATCAATTGTGATGCAACCAACGGAATTCTCTGGAATTGAGAATTGATGGTTGCAGTAATCTATGAATTGGCTCCCAAATCTGTCGAAATTGCTTTGCCCATCCACTTCGAACAAACTTACTGCAATTCGCGGCTGAGCGTCAACCTTCTGCTCACTTCACCCAATCACTTCTTTGAAACGCCTCTGGACCAGCAACTCGCTGATGTTCAATAGTGGCGTAGGAACTTGCTTCTCATTGTCAACTTCCTAATTTGCGTCAATTTCCGAAGTATGCTTCACCTTCACACGTCTTCAAATCTAGGCTGAGATTAGCAATGTTTCTAGCCACGAAACTACCGCTGCGCCACTCGAATTCGCCTCCAATTTCAACTCAGTATTGCTGCGGACCTTTCCTAGTCTGCATCGTCTTCACTTCCGAACCGAAGTGGCTTTGCTCGGTTTTGCTTTTCAATTCCGAGTTTGCTCTACTCGGCGACGCCTTCCAAATCCAAGTTCAATTCTGACTTCAGTTGGTGCTTTTTCCCCGAGGAGCGTTGCCTCCAATATTCAAGTCGCAGTGGATTACGGAACCTTTTCTGCCTGCTGTTCCCGACTTGCAACAGTCGCGACCCTCCCAATCACCGTTCGACCATCGGCTCGTTTATAGACTTCACCTGAATTGCTTCATATAATCGCCAAGGAAAACGCCTGGTTCCAGCAGAAAAACTATCCGCTCACCTCCGATCACCAACTGCGAATGCTCCTATGTTCGCGTCGCCTCCGTCGAAATCGCTGTTCACTCAACTGCCTGACCTAATCACCTTCAAATTTCGAACTGAAATTATAGCCAACGAATCGATCGAAATTCTCCTATTGAAATCGCCTGGGTTGCTCGCCTACTAATTCTGATTAGCTGAAATTGCTCCAAGAGTTCTTGGAAGCACCGACGGAACGGCCTAGCCAATTCGGTTTCACACGCCTTCACAATCTGGACCGTAATCCAGATTCTCAGCCGAGAATTCCTCCGACGGAATCACTGAGGCTGATTTAACCTGCAAAATTTGAACACATATTGCTAGAATTCACAACTTGAATGGCCGGCTCTCTTCAAATCGAATCAAATCACAGCCAAGGATTGGTTGCTTTGATACCAATTGTCACAGCCCTAGGGTTTGGCTAGGGTTGTGATAGGAATTTGGAAGGATTTAGGGAAGAGAAAGCAGAAAGGGAAGGAGATTTAGAACTGAAACAAAGAGAAATGGGGAGGAAAGAGAAGAAGAACCGAGAGAGAGAATTAAGAGAGAGAATTAAGAGAGAGAATAGAGTTTGAAATTTCAATTCATCAATTCAAGCATATCCAATAAACTCCTAACAGCAGCCTTATATAGGCATCATTGACTTCTAACAGCCTAATCACTTGCTAACAATATATCCTAACAGTTATTATAAACTTATTACAAGATTATCCCCCTTTTATTATATTCCTATTACAACATTGACCCTCCTATACTCCTAGGTACATGACAAGTAGTCAAACACTCCCCCTACAATCCTTACAACATAACCAATCCTCTTGTCTCATGAGGAAGTAATCTATTTGGGTGTTTGATGCGGCATTTTTATATGTGATTAAGTGTTTGTCCCATTTTTTGAACCTAGTATTGGTTATTATGAGCCCTTATGCCATAACAAAATTTAGAATAGACTTACCCTCATTATTAATTTCCCCGAATCCATACCCTCCATGTACCTTTCTATAGCCGTTTCCATCTCTACTCACGTGATCATTTAATTCACCTCCTATAATCACTTTATCTCCTCTTGGTATCATTTGTATGAGTCTCTCTAGGTCCTCCCAAAATTTTGCCTTTATCTCCTCACCTAACCTCGCTTGTGATGCATATGTACTAAAGATATTCATAGTCATTATTCCTAGACCAACCTTTACCATAATAATCCTATCCCCTATTCTCTTTACATCCACTACCTCATCTACTAAGCTTTTATCCATAATAATCCCCACTCCATTTTTCGCTCGATCATTTCCTGTGTACCATATTTTATATCCAGTTTCTGATAAAGTTTTTGCTTTTTTCCGTACCCATCTCATCTCTTGAAGGCACATAATATTAATTTTTCTCCTAATCATCACATCTGCCACTTC
Source organism: Diospyros lotus (assembly GCF_014633365.1). Taxonomy (NCBI): domain Eukaryota; kingdom Viridiplantae; phylum Streptophyta; class Magnoliopsida; order Ericales; family Ebenaceae; genus Diospyros; species Diospyros lotus. The sequence continues at coordinate 9,353,584 of NC_068339.1, read as the reverse complement.
CATAGTTTTGCCTGTTAGTGTTCCTATGTTCTATGACCCAATTCTTAATCTATGATTTTGGTTTTGGTTTTGGTTTTGACTTTGAATTTGATTTTATTTTTTATTTTGGTTTTGATTTTGGACTAGCTTCTTTTTCCACATCAGTCCAAGTAAATGTGGGGACCCTTGCTCATTTGTCACTACATCCGGGCACTGATGCAGCGGCCCTAGCTCACTTGACACTACACGCAGGCAGTGTAGCCCGTCGCTATGAAGAGTTACACCCCTACGGTTTTTCATAGTTTGTCTAGTTCATGTTTTGGATCTGACTAGGTTTTACGTTGGCTGTCGACTACCTAACACAACCCTCTTCCTTTATCCGAGCTTGGGACCGGCAGTGGATAACATCCCTAGGCGGAGTTAATTGTTTTTCGTTGCATGTTCTACTATATTTTTTTCTTTCTTTCTTTTAATTTCTATTGCAATTTAGAAGAAACTAATTGCTAAGGAACAAATGTTTTCATTGTGTGATTTATTGATTTTTTTCCTCTCTCTTCTAATTTCTTTTACAATTTAAAAGAAACTAATTGTTTTTCTGTAACTTTTTGTGCTATGTGTTATGCTATAATTTTTTTTTCTTTCTTCTAATTGCAAAAAAAAAAATTAGAATAAACTAATTGTTTTCTTGTAATTGTTTTTTGCAGTGTGGTCTGTTGTAATTTTTTCTTTCCTCTAATCTCTTTTGTAGTTAGAAGAAACTAATTGATTTTTTGCAATAATATTAGTTGTAATTATAGGGTTGGTTAGTTTCATTTATGATTTTATGAGTTTGCATCTACCTCCTTATAGGTACATATTGAAAAGAATGGTGTATAAGTATTTTATAAGCATTTTGGATAAATGTGCGCCTCATGTGCCCAAGGCTCGTGCTTTGCCTTGCACCTCGTGCCTCGCACCTAGGCCCCAAGCGCTAATTTGCTTCTCAGTGCACCTTGTGCCTTTGACAAATATGATACACATGTATATATTTATAAAGGTTGACCCTATGCATGAGGCTCCCACATTGAGGGCTTTGGGGAAGGTCAATTGTATGCAGCCTTACCCTTACCCTCACACGCAAATATATACATATATATACACACACGCAGATATATTCTTAATTTTAAGTTCATTTCTTTTGGCTAAAGTCAGGGAAATTCGATGAGTCTCAAGGTTGCATTGCTTGGTTTTATGAGATTTCTTTTTTCTGTGTTTTACACTTATTTGAAGGAAAGTAATGCAGGTGAGTTATTTTTAATTACTTCATTTGGGAAGTTATATTCTCTGTTATTTGTGTTTGAGCAAAAGAAAAAACAAGTTCCCTGACTTTTTGTTCTGCAGATACAGATCCTGGGAGCTTTAACAACAGTGTTGCTGATCAGCAGGTTGGTAGAGATTGTCTTCCTCTTCTTTTTTTCCTTGTTGCAAATATTTTGTTGTTATTTTCTGTAAGGCTCTTAAAATTATTTTGTGTTTTTCATATAGAAATGTAAAGGAAAAGATATGGTTAGTTATAACTTTAGGGGCATGTAATATTTACTGTGGTGCCCTTGTTGTCTATATCCCTAGAATTATCTATATACTGAAGCAGGATCAGAAAGAAAATAATGGCATCGAGTAGTTTGATTGAGAAGGTGCTCTTGAAAAGAGAGAGACAACCCCCCTCCTAGTAGATATAGCATTTTCCACCACGCCAAATTTTTTTTAAAAGCTCTCACTGGAAACCATCCCATCTTTGATTGCCTTCACATTAAAGGTTGAATGCAACAGTTGACACAAATAAGAAGGCAAGTACCACTTTGCAATCTTATTAACTTCTAAAACTTCTAATAATTCACCTTAGCCTTGATACAGCATGGAAAGAAGAGCAGCACATATATGAGATCACCTCTTTGTCCTTAAAAGACATTGTATCATCTGGAAACAACAATTACTCACTGCCGATGCTTCAGTCTGCCTTGTTTTATTGATTACTCTCCTGCTTCATTGCATTTTCTGACAATATTTTTTTATTGTTTCCAATTTTATCAGGCAGTTTTGGAAACAGTTGCTAGGGTTAAGTCCAAAAAAAATGACACCAAGGAGGAGAAGTAAGTATTTCTATCTTATGGAGTGCTAACAGGTTGTCTAGAATTTATACTAATATGAGTCTTATGCCAGGTCATTTCAACTTCATAATGTTTTCAAATTCGAAAATGACAATGGAGCAGAAGATATGCCAAAATTAATAGATCGAAAGGTATGCATTGTACTTGCGACCTGAAAAGAGAACTTGCATGCATCACATTTATTTCTTTGTACAGTTGTACAAAAGTTTACACGCACTCTGATCAGATAATGTTTTCTAGGCTAAGTTCTAAGCTGTTGAAGTAGTGATCCAATTATCTGAATGTTTTTCTCAGGATAATGTCTTCATCATATCAAATCCCAAGTCAAAATATCCTGTACTGCAGTTAGACTTGAGGTCTCTCTCTCTCTCTCTTCTCTCTCTCTCTACAAGTTACTCATCAACGAATCCAAAGCTTTAAAAAATCCTTTGACAGGTTGATATCCGATCTTGTGGTGGTCATTGTTTTTGCAACATGTGGTGGCATTGCATTTGCTTGTGCTGGACAGCCGGTTGGCCCTCTCATTTTTGCTCTGCTGTATTCACGATGAACTCCAAGTTTTCAGAAAGTTTATATTTTATATGTTTTTGTCCTTCATGGGAGCTGCATTGATGATAAATTTTTCAAATTTGTTTTGGTTTCTGTTTGTGATTCTTTAATGTAATTAACTTTAATTCACCTTTTTTTACACTGAAGTGTCTTTTCTGTTTTCACAATTTACAGGTAATTACTGGATATTTGCTTGCAGGATCTGTTGTTGGACCTGGTGGCTTTAGTTTTGTTAGTGAAATGGTGCAAGTATGTTGCTTCAGTTTCCATTATGCGTCTAGAAAATTTTGTTAAAAATTTCTTAATAGTCTGTTTGTTCTGCTTAAATAAGAGAATTTGAATGGTTTCATGTGGTTGTTAAGAGTTAAGCTTAGGTCACAATATGGTTCTTAAAACGGTTGTACTTGTGATAACTTATGATTTTGGAGAAGGAACTAACTGAGCATATGTGTAAAGCTGCTGAATTTATCCACTGACTTAGTGTGTTTAAGCCCGTAATTGGTGGATGTTCTGTAGTTACCCACTGATATTCATGTTAAATTTGCTTCATTTTGAATGGGAGTGATATTCTCTCAAATTTGGGAGTGTAAATTTGTTTGTACTGTTTGCTCAGTTGTTGTATTTGGCTTTATATGATGTTTCATTTTGCACTTGCAAGTTATTATGTGTTTTCACATAATGCCTTCACTTTCTCATTAGTATTGTAAACAGGTTGAAACTGTGGCTCAGTTTGGTGTTATTTTTCTTCTTTTTGCACTGGGCCTGGAGTTCTCTGCAAAAAAGGTTGGCCTATATTGCTCTTCCTGAATTTACGAGTTCCCAGTCAATTTCATAAGCTGTGATTGATCCTTCATTTTATAACTGCAGCTTCGTGTTGTTCGAGCAGTTGCTGTTTTAGGAGGCTTGCTGCAGATATTACTATTTATGTGCTTGTGTGGAATAATAGCCACAGTATGTCTAATAATTTCATCTCAGTCTTCATGTGCAGTTGTTTTATTTGTGGCATTACCAAACCTGATTATGAGTAACTACTATCACTCATGTTGCTTGCTTTAGATCTCCAATCACCCCCTTTGCACAAATGTGATGTAATTAATATATAAATCTTCAACTTATCTAGGCAGGCTCAAAGCTCAGGTATACCTCTTCTTTTAATAACATTATTGAAAGGCGTGGACATAGGTTGTTATCTTGGCCCGGCCTAGCCAACTTAATTCCTATAACTGGTTTGGCTCAGCCGCCCATATTCTTGTAATTGCTCTGGCTATACCCCTATGTTCTGTAATCAAATTGGCCTACTCTTTTTCGGAAATATGAATTTCTGCATTATCTATTAATTAGCACCCAGTCATTGCCAGTCAGCCACACATACTAGCTATCAATTTTGGGCCTGCAGAGTTCTTTTTCAAGCTTTGTTCTCTCATATTTTACTTTCTTCTGGTGTTTTGAGCTATTGTTGTTGCAAAGGTTGTTAAGAAAAATGGAGCTTTTCTGTTGTTTGAGGCATTTGGTGTCTATTCATGCAAGGAGGAGGACACCACAGCAAGGAATTCATCCATCACTGTTGGGCCATGGGGGAACCAGTCATTTCTGGAGGATCAAAAGATTGTCGTAGTGGGGTTTTAACCTCACCAAATTGACATCTTTTAAGCTATCCACACTGTTTGGGCCACAATAGAACTAGTCACTTTTGGAGGATCAGAAGATTGTCGTAGTGGGGTTATTAACCTTGCCAAAGTTGACATCCTTTAAGACATCCATATATTCACCCTCTGCCATTAGTGAAGACCACCCAACAAAGGAAGAAAAATCTCAGCTCCTATTTCCATGTTGATTGTTAGAAAAAGTTGATCAAGACTCGAAGGCGAGTCTTTTCAACTTGGAGATAATGATTTATGAAAGTGGGTACCAATCCAGATTGAAAAATTAACAAGCCACACACTCTTGGGAGTGTTACAAAACCCACTCTTGGTTAGTTGTAGAAGACACCTTTTGAGAATATCGTTGAATATTATAAATATAAGGTTTTTCATGTCATCTCTTCTCTAGTTGAGGATTCTCGGAGTGTGAGTGTTAATCCTTGATCCTGCCTCTCAAGGTGGTGATTTGGCCAAAAGTAGTTATAGTGGGGTTATTAACATTGCCAAGATCAACACCCCTTCAAGGCGTCCTTACGTTAGAGAGATAAAGGAGGGGGGGGGGGGGGGGGTTGACCATGGTTTCTATATGATAGAGAAAGGAGAAAGAAAGAGACCTAGTTGAAGCTTCAGCCATGGTTTCATTTGATCAAAATAAAATTATTTAAAATAAAATTATTTGTAGTCAATTTTAATTTGAATATTTAAGAGCTTGATACATTTTTCTTGAAAGATCGTCTTTATATTGGAGTTTGAATTGTTTTTGCTCAGTTTTTTATTATCTTAATGGCAAAGAAAAGAGGGGCACTAGTTTTCTCTGATGCTAATTGCCACTCACTATTTCCTGACTAGGGCATGCTTTCTCGACTCTGCTATGAGATATCACAAGGGAGTCTAATATACATAGTATAAATGTTGGTTTTTCTCCTTTAGCTCCCAAACCTTTTCAGCTTTTGAATGATTAAGGTTGAATTCATCTTCACTACTCTCAATTTATTTTTTAGTAAACTATCGGAAGTTCCCACTCCACTATCAACAATTTTAAGGTATTTTTCACTCAATAGTTGAAGTGCTAATGTATTGACCATTGTAAGTCATTTGTTGACAGTTACTAGGTATCAGTAACCAATTGTTGAATGACCATCACCAACTTGTCAACTTCCTCATGCGCAGCTCCCCATTTCTACACTCCTGCATACTGTCAAATTCTTAAGATGGACACATTCAAATGTTTCCATAGCAATGTTGATAGTCTATAAATGTCCTTTGACCAAATTATATTTCCTCAACACTGTTGGCTGTTTACTGATACCTGTCAACTGTTCTTTGTACTGCATTCCTACTGGGTTTCCTTTGATTGTTGCTTAAAATATGGTTGTGGTTTGGTTCATTTTGAGAATTAAAAATAACAAATAATAGTAAAATTTTAAATGTTAAAAACATAAAAACAAGTCGGTATCCAAATAGTATTAACTGCTAAAACATTTATATCAATGTCATTTCTGGTAATTTGATTGTTAAAAGAACTTTATTTCAATCACTAGCCAAAGACAGGTAACAACACTAAAAGCATTTCTCAGATGATTTAGCCAAATGCTAAACTGCTTCTTCCTGAAAGTGATTCTTGCAAAAGTGTTTTGTGCAGAAGTGATTCTCATGACAGCAAAATTTTTATAGCAATGCCAACTAGGAACTGAGGCTTGTGGTTGTTGTATATTGCTTTCAAATTCTCTTCCCATCTTACTGTACAAGGTTTGCCCCTTTATTAGTGATTCTCAATTAAATGATTTGCCTAATATATATATATATATATGGAAACTCAAGACAGCTAAACTCATTTTACATAAGGGTGCAGATAATCAATTTGAGAAAATTTAACACAGAACAAAGAAGTGCATATAATACTCAATTTGTGAACAACTTCTTTTAGCTGCTTTTTTGCTTTGAAACAGTTAAGGGTTGTTTGGCATTTGACCTCTTTTGCTCAACAAAGAACCTTTTTGAAATTAAAAAGCACAATAATTCACAAATCAAAAGTCACCAAAAAATGAATTTGTTTTTATTTTTCCATTGTAGCAGAAGAAAGAAGACACAATTTTATAAAAGAACAGGTAATCATGAGGACAAGTGACCTTTATCATCTTTATATACTTAGGAGTAAAACCCTTTTTTTTTTTTTTTTTTTTGCAATGAAAGGAGAAATAGGCTTCCCTTGGACAGATTTATAAAGATTGAGGGATCCACCAGGGCCACTTTCTTTCTTTGGATTGCCTCCTTGCTTCATTTTGATGATCAATCTGAGGAAGAGCCCAACTGGTTATAGACTGTTGCTACTCTCGCAAGAGTTATGCAGCATCAATGGAACATCTTCTTTTAGACTAGTTGCTAGAGATTTGTGGAGATCTATCTATTTTGTTTTTGGCATTCAGTTGATTGAACCAGCCTAACTTGTGGATCTGCTTTATGCTTGTGTTTATACTTGTCCTACAAGGACCTTAAGCTGCACCTTGATGATTTTTTTTTTTTTTGGTGTCATGTGGTAGATACGTATGAAAGAAATTTGAGAGCTTTTGAGGAAGTTGAGAGTCCAATACAGTTGTGAAAGGATCTATTCTTTTGGTTGAGAGAGCACTTCTCTCACTCTTGGTACTTTTATGCAGATAATTGAATTCTTTTTCTTAGGGCTTTGCCTTTGTGGCAGTTCTTGTTAGTATAGCTTTATTCATTCCCTAATTTTTTATCATAAAAGATAAATAGGTGGGAATATTGTTAGATATTCCTATTGATGTTGAAATAACTAATTCTTTTGGAAATATTTTGAGAATTTCAATAAGTTTTATTATATTTGGATAGAAATATTGGAATTTTGGTTCAGCTTGTGTGTTTCATGTTGATCTGTTAGTAAATAGAAACATTTCAACCATTTTGGTGGAAAAAGATATGATATTTTGTTTCATAAGGTTATTGTGATTAATCCCATGGAGAAACGTTGTTATCATCATTCTAATTTCCATCAGAGCAAAAGGGATTAAACACACACATACACACTGAGAAAGAAAAAAAATCCAGAATAGTTGGACAATTTGTTTACATTTCTCAACATTGGCTATCTGATAGGTTTAGCTGAATGCTTTATGCAGTTATGTGGTGGTGGTGTGTCTGAGGGGGTTTTCATTGGTGCTTTCTTATCCATGTCATCGACTGCTGTTGTAAGTGTCGTCAAATAACTCTTTAGTTAGTTACTTGTTGACTATGCACTTTTCCTCTCAAACAATTTATGTGCATTCTTTTTTGCTATTTTACCTGGGAAGTTTGATTTAGTTTATCAGGACCTAAAATCTTTATATGTTCTTTTTATTGTAAACCCTATGGTAGAAATAATTCATTTGACACTGATCTTAAATTTTTGAGGAATGCTTTAAACTATGTTGCTCAGTAACATAATTTGGTAAAATCTTGTGGTGTTTTCTTTAGTGAGGATTAAGTTTGGCCTTCCCAATACTTTTTCTGTGCACTTTTATTTGCATGTGGGGAGAGAGATCATTAACTTTACTCACAAAATTGTTTTTATCCCCCCCTTTTTTTTTCCTTCTGGTTCATCCCGGTAATTTTTATCCACAGTCTAGATAAAATATTGGCAATAGGTGGATACCTCATTCAGTGTCTTTCTCAGTTTGTAAACATACTGATGCATATAGGGACAGCCAAAATAGCACAAACACAAGGATGTAGTATTGAAACAATGGACAGCAAATAACACACTTAAATAACTGTAGAAAATACTTCTTTGCTTAATTATCAAAGGATGTACATGGCCCTCTTTTATGGAGGGAGAATAAATACAAGAAAGGAAACAAAGAAGATACAAAGAAAGGAAAGCTACATATTTACAAAGGGAAACAATATAGACAAACATTAGGAAACTTTCCTAAGACCAGATTAGGACATATCCTATTCTAGTTATAGAAACTTCCAAAGAGGCATGATCTCTTCTTCAAGACTTCTCATAACTAGGCTGCCGTATCCTTACCATAACTAGGCTGCCATATTACTAGCACTCCCCCAGTCCCCCTCAAGCTAGAGAATGGATATCTACCATTCTCAGTTTGCATACTTGATCTTCAAACTTCTTGGCTACTAGACCCTTTGTGAAAATATCAGCCACCTGTTCCTCAAATGAACCATGAGGTATTTGAATGAGGCTTGTATCTATCTTTTCTTTTATGAAGTGACGATCAATTTCAATGTGCTTCATTCTATCATGCTGGATAGGATTGTGTGCAATACTTATGGTTGACTTGTTATCACAAAACAACCTAAGTGCACCTTGAGTCTCGATCTTCAAGTGCTTTAGAATGATCCTTAGCCAAAACAGCTCACATATACCAAGAGCCATTTCCTTGAATTTTGATTCTGCACTTGATCTAGCCACAACTCTGTTTCTTGCTCCTCCAAGACACTAGGTTTCCACCTAGGAACACACAATACCTTATAGTTGATCTTCTATCAGTAAGAGATCCAGCATAATCAACGTCAGTAAAGCCTCTAACATCCAATTCATTTGCTTTTTTGAACAATATTCCTTTACCTGGGGTAGCTTTTAGGTAGCCAAGGATTTTCCTTACAGCCTGCATATGTTCTTTAGTTGGGTTGTGCATAAATTGGCTTACAAGACTAACAACAAATGTGATATCTAGTCTGGTATGGGAGAGATATATCAAACGGCTAACCAACCATTGATATCTCCCCATATCAATTGGTTGACTACCAGGATTTTGCCACAATTTGCAATTAGGTACTACTAGAATACTAGACGCTTTCCCCCTGGTCAGCCCCATTTCGGCCAACAAATCCAAGATATATTTTCTCTGAGATAGAAAAATACCATCCCTAGAGTAGGCCATCTCAATTCCTAAGAAGTACTTAAGGACACCAAGATCTTTAATTTCAAATTCTTGGGCTAGATTCCCTTTCAGCACCTTCTGTTCTTCCTCCTCATCACCTGTGACAATTATGTCATCCACATAGACTAGCAAAGCAGTAATCTTACCTTCCCTTGAGTGTTTTATGAAGAGAGTGTGATCTCCCCAGCTTTGATTGTATCCCATAGTCTTCACGGCCTTAGAGAATCTGCCAAACTAGGCCCTTGGGGACTGCTTGAGCTCATAAAGAGCTTTCTCGGGTCTGCATACTTTCTCGGCATCTCCTTCTTGAAATCCTGGAGGCAAATTCATAAAAACTTCTTCTTCTAGGTCTCCATGTAAGAGTGCATTTTTTACATCAAATTGCTATAATTTCCAACCAAAATAAGTAGCTAATGAAATAAGAATTCTCACCGTTGTCATCTTTGCCACAGGAGCAAATGTCTCAAAATAATCTATGCCATAAGATTGAGTCCTTTGGCTACCAACCTAGCTTTATGTCTTTCCAATATCCCATCAACCTTATATTTCACATTGAAAAGCCATTTACAGCCTATCGGCATGACCCCCTTTGGTTGAGAAACAATCTCCCATGTCTGATTTTTCTTCAGTGCTCTAATCTCCTCCAACATGGCTTGCTTCCAGTTCTGATCTTTTAAGGCCTCATATGTTGATTTAGGAATGATAATTGAATCCAATGATGCTAGGAAACCTTTGTGACTTGGTGACAGTCGATGATAGGACAAAAGATTAACCAAGGGATGCTGGGTACAACTTTTGACCCCCTTTCTAATAGCAATAGGAAGGTCTAGATCATCATAGATTGGGTTAGAAGGTTCTGGAACAAAAGACTATAAATTCCTTACCTGGATTAGGATCAGATGGTGATGTTTGCTGAGAGTTTAGAGCGGGTTGTCTTCTATTGAATACATAGGGAGATCATTTAAACCTTACTGGCAGCTGTTCTTGATGAGGAACAGCTGGTGCACTGCTATTTGACTGAGTTTGAGCAGCAAGAGGAGACTGAGGGAACTAAGAGACCATGGGAAACTGAGAGTGAGATTCGGGTAAGGCTGGAGCTAAGTGCTGTTGTTATTGGACAGAGATTGGGGATGCTTCTAAGAGAGGTTCTAAGAGAGGAAGTACATCCCCACAGCAAGAGAAATGGTCACCATCAACTAAATTCTCCCCTTGGTGACCAGCCTTGGGTGAAGAAAAGAATGGTGTAGTCTCAACAAAGGTCACATCTTTAGAAGTGTAAAACTTCTTGGTAGAGGGATGATAGCATTTGTACCCCTTTTGAGTAGGGGAATATCCCAAGAAAATGCACTTTAGCGCCCTAGGATCAAGCTTGTCTCTATGTTCCTTGGGAACATCAACGAAAGAGACACAACCAAAGGCTTTTAAGAGAAGAAGGGAATGCAAAGTTAGGTCCGGATAATGGGTAGACATAAACTAAAATGGGGACTAGTGATTGAGGATTTTGGTGGGTACCCGGTTTATCAAGCATGTTGCGGTAAGAATGGCTTTGCCCCAAAAATGCTTAGGCACATGATGATGATAGGTCCCGATTCATGGGACTTACCAAAGAAGGTTCAAGGGATAGGGGTGGGGTGGTAAATTGGCTGGCTGGCATAACAGCCAGCCATGTGCGTAAGGGATAGAGTGGGGAAATTGTTGGGTTGTGTAACAACCTAGCAAGTGTGTGTAACAGAATGCGGTTGAGGGGGGAGAGAGGGATATATGTAGAGGGTTAGAATATTGGTAAGGGGGGAGATTTTGGTATTGAGTTCTTGGGAGAGTTTAAGGGTTCTCGAATGCCCAGTTTTCTTCTTGTAATTGGATTGAGTTGGTGAATTGAATAGAAGATTCAGTGTTTTCTTTTTTTGGTTCCTATCAATTTGGTATCAGAGTGTCATCGATCTTAATGGTGAACTTGACGGATCGAGTAGGAAAATTGGAAGGGAGGGTGGAAGGCGTGCAACAGGAACTTGATGCCATGAGGGGTGTGGTTCAATCGGTGGGGAAGAAGGTAGCGAGCTTGCTGGAATAGTTCGCTTGGATGAGAACAAGGTGGGAAGAGTAGGAACGGGAGAGGAAGAACGAGGAGAGACGAGAGGAGCAAGAGAGAGAGAGAGAGAGAAAGGGGGAGTGAGGTGAGGAAGACCAACCTGCGGGTTTGCCCTTGTCAAGGGAGGGAACGCCGGTAGTTGGAGGGAGAAGTGGCGAAGGGGGCGACTGGGTCGATGGTGTCGGAAGGCAGGAGTATCGTGGGAGATGCCTGAAAATACCCATCTTCGAGGGAGATGATCCAGATGGCTGGGTCTTTAGGGTTGAGCGCTACTTCATTGTGAACTAGCTGTCCGATGTGGAGAAGCTGAAGACAGCAGCCTTATGCGTTGAAGGAGCAACTCTGTCGTGGTTCCAGTGGGAGCAGCGAAGGCAACGGGTGAGGAGTTGGGGGGAGCTTAAGGTGATGGGTGAAAAGTTGGGAGTTGCGGTGAATGGGCTGGCTGACGAGGAGAAGATGGAGGGGATGCAGAAGGGAGTTGACGCCATAAGAGGGGAGGATCAAGAACGGGAGAGGAAGAGCAAAGCGAAGAAGGGAGATAGTCCTTCGGAATTTACCCAGAATTTCGAGGGATCACTTGGAATCGAAATGGGTAGGGAGTTCAACGGTGGAATTGGAGGGAATTGGCGGCCGGAAGTGCGGGGAAGAAAGCTGGAGATGCCGCTTGTTGAAGGCGAAGAACTTGACGGCTGCATATTCTAAGCCGAACATTACTTTGTGGTGGCTGGGATGACTGATGAGGAGAAGTTAGATGCAGCAGCATTGTATTTGGAGGGTGTTGCATTTTCATGGTTCCAATGGAAGCAACGGAGGCCAAGAGTGAGAAGCTGGGAAGAGCTAAAGGGGCTGCTGAGGAATCACTTAGGATCCATGCAGGAAGGCACGGTGGAGAAGTCGAACGAGCTGGAGGACACGATGGAGAGTGAGATGGTGGAATTGTCGCGGAATTCCATGGTAGGCCTAACTCCACCACAGACGATGAAGGTAAAATTCTATGGTGTTGGGGAGTTCACCGGCGAGGCAGAAGGGTAGCCGACGATCGGTCCGTTTAAAATGCCAAGGACTGTCGATTTGGAGACATCCAAGGAGAGCATCTTACCGATGAGTGGGGTGCCATCAATGGTCCAGGTTGTCTGGGAAGCTAGGTTGATTCTTAGCCCAGTTTCTTAGAGATTTCACACGGGGTGGGTTGATAACGGAGGGCCCCCCATGTATTCTCACCATCATGAGGGGGTGGGTGCCCCGTCCAAGCAGGTCATGATGGTGGAAGGGCAGCCTGTTTCTAGAAGTCAATGGCTCAATTTGCATTCTGTTGTGGAGCCCAATGGTATTGACCCAAAGATGGGAATTTGGGCGAACTTCATGATGAGGTTGAGAAGTGGTCAGCCATGAAACAAATGACAAAGTCAAGGGGCTGGGAAGTTGTATCAATGACCGAGGATGCAGTCATTGGAATGGGAAATGCTGAAAATCAAAAAACCTACTACGAATGAGTGCTATGAAGAAAGAGCACAAAATGAGTCTCTTGTCAGTCAAGAATCTAATGACCCTAATGTAGCCTGGAATGTGCCACTGCAAGCATGCATGCATGCACAAAATTCCTCTTGTTGAAATAGAACGAGGCCATCTCTTCTCCAAAGTTAGAAAGAGATGTCATTTGATGGTTGGGGTTGCTGAGGTTGACTAGATTCTCAGCCTAGAAGGGAAACTGATTGTTTGCGACAAGGTGGAGATCATCAACGAGGCGGAGGAAAGGATTAGGGGGCTGGCGTACAAGCGGTCTCTACCCCCATCGTATGTGTTAGAGGTGCTCATGCAATGGAAGGGGCTACTCCCATTGGAAGCTACTTGGGAGCCTTACCTTTTGATCCAGCAACAATTTTCGTTTTTCCACCTTGAGGACAAGGTGAAAGTTGGGGGGGGGGGGGGAAGTAATGATAGGTCCCAGTTCATGGGACTCACCAAAGAAGGTCCAAGAGGCAGGAGTGGGGTGGTAAATTGGCTGGCTGGCATAACAGTCAGCCATGTGCGTAAGGGATAGAGTGGGAAAATTGCTGGGTTGTGTAGGGTTGTTACACAACCCAGCAAGTGTGCGTAACAAAATGTGGTTGAGGGGGGAGAGAGGGATATATCTAGAGGGTGAAGATATTAGTAAGGGGGGAGATTTTGGTATTGAGTTCTTGGGAGATTTAAGGGCCTCTCGAATGGCCAGTTTTCTTCTTGTAATTGGATTGAGTTGGTGAATTGAGTAGAAGTTTCAGTGTTTTCTTTTCTGGTTCCTATCAGATGATGATGGAGAAGTGTTCGAGCAACATTAAGAAGATGTCTCATCTTCCGTTCAATCATTCCATTTTGTTGTGGAGTGTCGACATATGAAGACTCATGGACAATCCTTTTTTGTTGGAAAAATTGACGCAAGTGATCATTAAAGTAATCTTTTGCATTATCAGTTCAAAATTTTTGAATAGAACAGTGAAATTGAGTGGAAATTAGCTTACAAAAATAGGGCACAATGGTTCCAACAACTGTTTTGTCTTTTAATAAGAAAATCTGTCATACGAGTACAATCATCAAAAAAAAGAAATGAACCAGTGAGCCCCAAAACAATTTGGGATTTTAGAAGGTCCCTAAACATCTGAATGAACCAAAGAAAAAGGCTTGGAAGACCTTTTATTACTAGCAAGATAAGACACACGATATTGTTTAGAAATTACACATACATCACACTAAAAAGCAGTAGGATCTAGAGACTTAAACAAAGAAGGAAACATTGATTTTAAAAGAAGAAAAGGAGGGTGACCAAGCCTATAGTGCTGTAGCGAAATCTGAGCAGTAGGATTAGAGGTGAATTGAGAAGAGCTAGTAACCTTGGACAGCTGATTTTCAGTAGAGCAGCCTCCCTTGTGCACCAAAAAAATACAACCCGTGCTATAAAAATGGCAAGGCAATTCGAGTCATAAGTAAGCTGATGAATAGACCCAAGGTTGGTGGATAGGTTTGGAACATGCAGCACATTTTTGAGAGTAATATTGGGACTAAGGATGACTGTACCTTGACCTTTAATGGAAACTGAAGTTCCATTGGCGATGGTAATCTGTTTGGTAGTGATAATAGGCTCATAAGTGTCAAAAACAAACTGATCAGGGGTCATATGGTCAGTAGCACCCGAATCAAGGATCCAAATATCATTTTTATCAGTTTTAGGGGCAATAAAAGAGGCAGAATGTAAACAATTACCTTGCTGGGCAAATGCACAGTTTCCATCATGGATAGTCTTGAGGAAAGCCTTCAGTTTGTTGATTTCCTCAGCATTAAGCTGAGTAAGATCAGAAGTAGAAGAAGATTCTGTCTTACCAGCTATGTCCTCCTCCTCATGCTCCTTGGTGGAAACATAAGCCTAATTCTTTTGTGCCATGCTTCTAAAGCCCCCCACCTTGCTTAGGGCAGCCTCTTTCCCATGGAGTTTGAAACATGTCTCTTAGGTATGTCTAGGTTTCTTACAAAAAGTACACCACGAGCCCTTATGGCTAGTAGGTTTATTTTTTGGTTTGCCTGCCTTAAATCGTGTTCCTTCCTTTTTATTTGAAACCATGGCTGACCCTTCTGTCCCTATCTCATCGAGCATAACCCTTCTTCTATTTTCCTCACTTCTTACAATAGAAAATACCTCATTCAGGGAAGGCAACTTTTCCCTACCAAGGATTTGAACCCTTGGTCAAATTCATTATTAAGACATGTTAGGAACTGATGCGGTCACCAATCAAGACTCGGCCCAAGGCCGACCCAACTAAACCGGAAGAGTATCACCAAAATAGTAGTGCCATAATGTTATTTTAATACTTCTTAAGTTTTAGAATTCTAAATGATGCGGTCACCAATCAAGACTCGGCCCAAGGCCGACCCAACTAAACCGAAAGAGTATCACCAAAATAGTAGTGCCATAATGTTATTTTAATACTTCTTAAGTTTTAGAATTCTATTTGATTTAGGATTCTATTTTATATTTCTACTTGATTTAGGATTCAATTTCATGTTTCTACTTGATTTAGGATTCTACTTCATGTTTAATTAGAATTTTATTTTTATTAGGATTCTAGTTGACTTTTATTTAAGATTTATTTCTATTAGAATTCTAGTTGGATTTTGTTTTCCAAATATTAGATGGATTTGGATTAGCCAAACACTATAAATATACCTAGGATCTAGAGTTTGTAATCAAGTTTTAATCAATCAAATTTCAGCAACCTATTTGGGTTTTCTTAGCAAAACAATCTTGTTTTTGCGTCTTCTTGAAAGCCAAGCTTTGTCCATTGAAGTTTGCTCTTTCAAGGGTTTATTTTAGTGTGTTTCTTCACACTTGCGCTACACGCTGCGTCAGGAACTCAACAACTCGATCCCTCTCAAAAATCCAGTTAAGAGTGGCAGCATTAGTGCTGCACACCATTTTAATTTCTTGGTATTGGTCGAGTTCTAACCAAAGCCCATTCATCTTATTAAAATACTTGGTCACAATTAAAGAGGCTTAGCGAGTATTGTTAATCTTTGTCTTAAGGTCAAAGATTACCGAGGCATCTTGAACCTTAGAGTAGGTTTGCTTTATGGTGTCCAAAATTTCTTTAGCAGAAGCTAGAAACATATAGTTTTTACTAACCTCGGTTTACATGGCATTCTTTAGCCATGACATGATGAGGGAGTCCTCTACGTCCTAGTCTGGAAAGGATGGATCAACAACCTTTGGTGGAGGAGAGGTGAGGTGTCCAAGCTTCCCTCGACCTTTGAGTACAATCCTCACTAGATGTGCCCATTGTAGATATAGTTCATACCATCCAAACGATAGGAAATATGCACCCTTGGTAGTTCTCCAACTCCAGCACTTGCCCCAACTCTAGCACCGGTACTTGCACCAACAATTTGGTCCACTGGTGATGACTCTCTAGTTGTCGTACTGGGTGTGACTTCTGAAACTTTTGACATGATGAGTGATCGGCTAGATGGCAATGAAGGCCTAAGGGATATAGCCAAAGAAAAACAGAGGCGAGAAGGGTAGAGGCGATGCTCTAAGAGATCGATCTGAAGGGAAGCAGTGCCATCTAGACTAAGGCGGTGTAGATGTGCAATGAAGGCACGGTTAGGGTTAGGGTGCAAGGAGTGGCTATCCTATCATGTAGAAAATACTTCTTTGCTTAATTATCAAAGGATGTACACGGTCCTCTTTTATGGAGGGAGAATAAATACAAGAAAGGAAACAAAGAAGATACAAAGAAAGGAAAGCTACATATTTACAAAGGGAAACAATATACACAAACATTAGGAAACTTTCCTAAGACCAGATTAGGACGTATCCTATTCTGGTTATAGAAACTTCCAAAGAGGCATGATCTCTTCTTCAAAACTTCCCATAACTAGGCTGTCGTATCCTTACCATAACTAGGCTGCCATATCCGCTAACAATAACTAGATCACACCTCTTCAGTCCTAGAACAGCCGAGTAGCAGCAGCTTCTTGCTAGCTTCTTGTGCCTATGGTAGTGGTGGAGGGATTGGTAGGCGCTGTAGGGTCGACTCTTCAAAACCCAAGCCTCAAAATCTTCAAAACCCTAGCTGGTTTGGAGTTAAAACTCCCTGCAAAGGCTTTTGTCTTCAAAATGCTAAAAAAGTCTCCAAAGTGGCTGGGAGACCCTTTATTTATACCGGACCTCAAGCTTCCAAGGGAAGCGAACTTCTATCTCTTCAAGCTTCCAAGAGAAGCCAACTCCCATTTTGCATGTAACTCCCCCTAAAAGTCACTAAGCTTTAGGAATCCCAACAAAATACTCGATCTTACGAAAAAACACCCCAAAATTAATTTACACCAAAATATGCCCCCAAAAGCTGAAAATTACCAAAATACCCCTACCCAATTAGAGAAAACACATGAAAATAAAAACTATGTACAGGTTTGCATCACATACATGCACAAAATTCTATTCCAAAAGATTAATAAAACTTCATAAATTGAGAAAATACATGAGCATATATATTGGTCATCTATGACTTCAAGAACTCTTACTGTTAAGTGATGTCTTTTAGTAAGCATTAATATTGTTAACTGTGATGCTTCTCATTCTCCTGTGTCAACATGGGTCATGATAGAAATTTTAAGTTTTCATTGGCCTAATGCAGTTAGATCAGATAGACTGTTTGCCAAATATCAAATTCAGATATGTGTGGAAACGTTGGCCTTTCTGAAATTCTTGACTGTGGTGATGTACTCCTGATATGTGTCTTCACATGATCTTTGCTCTTATTGGTTATCCTCTTTATGTCAAATTGCAGTTTTGGTATAATTTTTTACTCTGAAAATTAGAGCGGCAGACCCTTCTGGATTAAAAATTACCGTGTAGTTTTTTTTTCTAGCTTAATTTGTTTGCCAGTCCTTCAGTTTGTTTCTTTGCTTAGTTATGAAGTTAAAACTTATTTGTTACAGTTAGTGGGATAAAGGCTGGATATGTTGTTGTAGTGTGTTGACAAATTTTTTTCCTTGGTCTGGTTTGCAGGTTTTGAAATTTTTGACGGAAAGAAATAGTATTAGTGCCCTTCACAGACAGATCACAATCGGTACTCTTATCTTGCAGGTTTTTATCTTCTATTTTATCTTGCTATTCTTTTGTGGATCTGATGAATATCTATTAAAAATACTAAGAAAAGGAAGGTAAAAGGTTTATTAAAAATGCTGGTTGCTTATACTTGGTATTCAAAAAGGCAGTCAAGACTACAGCTTCTGTTGGTATGGGCTTCCCAATTGGCTTCCGCTGCTGGCAGCCATAAAAAAGCCCCAAAACATTCAGTACAACTTTCAAAAGCTGCTTTTTCAATGAGAAGCTCAGCCTATTTTTTGGGATTCTGGCAGCACTTTTTATTAGGCTTTTTGCTTCTAAGTTTTTTAAACAACAGGTTTTTACATTAATAAACCAATCACACTTGGGGTTTTTCATAAGTTGGCTTTCATGCCAAGAAAAGCTTACATATCTGTCTAGCTTAAGATCTCTCTCTTAAATTTTAAGGTCTTTTCCCCCTTCAGGACTGTGCTGTTGGTTTGCTGTTTGCATTACTTCCAGTTCTGGGTGGTACTTCTGGTGTTGCACAAGGACTTGTATCCATGACAAAATCGTAAGTAAATAATGTGAAGTGGGAATATAACATGTGATATTCTTCTTTATGACCTCTTAAAACCATATCTTTCTAAGCCATGGATATTAAAAAGCAAATGTGAATCACTAAGTTTGCAATTTTGATTAAGTTGGTAGTGATTCTTACTCAGGAATGAATTTCTGAGGCTTGTTTATTTTTTAGCTGACTAGAACCATATGGGGATAAAAATAAGCTGGATGAGATGCCTTATGATTAGATATGCCAGAGTGTTAACAAATCTTTAACCAGCCTTGAGATGTGCACATAAAACACCATATGCACTTTTCTGTTTTAACCATTTCACATTAATTCTATGGTAACATCCTCATTAATCTCTCAATCTTCTTGGATGATTTGATCCAAGAAATCTAAATTGGTTTCTTGGTACAATTTGATGTTCCAAATTTTTTCATGACATCATGAACACTTATATTTTTAATAAACTTGCATTTCATATATTTGGTTTTCACTCTATTGGCTACTTAATTTAGAACCTTTAGATTTTAAAGTGTTTCTTCATATCTCGAGTTTAGTATCCATGCCTTCTTTTGTCTCATCCACCAGTACCATGTCATCTACAAGAAGCATACACCATTGCACCTCTGTGTGAACATGTTTATTGAGTTCATCCATTACTAGGGAAAATAGGTAAGGATTTAATGCAAAGCCTTAATGTAATCCCATAGTAATTGGGAAAGCCTCAGTGTCTTCCCCACATGTTTTGACATGTCTCTGTGCCATGATAAATGTTGTTAATAACTTGTATATAAGCAATTCGGGCTCATTTCTTATCTAAAATCCTCTATAAGACTTCTCCAAGAACTTTACCATTGGATTTTTTCTAGATCTATAAACACTATATATGTGTATCTTTTTGTTTATCTCTATACCTTTCCATTTGTCGCCTCAACAAAAATATAGCTTCCACTGTTGACATACTAGGCATGAAACCAAATTGGTTTGTAGATACCTTGGGGTTTAGATTCCTTGGTTTCTCTTCTTAATCTTTTCTCAAGTACTCCTAAAGTTTCATAGTATGGCTCATTAACTTGATTCTTATATAATTTTCACAATTTTGAACATCTTTATTATTGTAAGTAGGCACTAAATTTCATTTCCTCCACTTGTCTTGCATCCTTTTTGATTTAAGAATCATATTAAATAATTTCATTAACTGAACAAGTCTCTCTTCTACCATGCATTTTCATAATTATATCGGTATATTATCTGGTCCAACAGCTCTACTAGTCTTCATCTCTCTAAATGCTTGCTTTATTTCATTTGGACATATATGTCTATAGAACATGTAATTTCTGTCTTCTTCATAGTTACTAAGAAGACATTATTTTGTCATTTGTGTAGTAGTACTAGTATCCTGAAGTTTGTGCTACCTAGCAAATAATGGTTAATGGGTTTAACTCTATATTTATAAAAGTATACTGAAAAGAGCTGCAGGATTTGGCTTCTGAATATAGGTTTCCTGTCATAAACTATTGCCGATGTTTAATGTGTCTAACCTGCAAATATTATTTGGGGGTATATGATATGAGAAAAGGCATTTACAGAGAAAATATTTAGCAATAACCTAAGAGGATATATTTATATGGTCCCATTGCAATGTTGCAATTTAACATTTGGTGTTCTTGACACATATGGATGATAATTAACTATTAGGTTTCTAAATTTATTCAGTTAACATACAATTCTTTCCGGCTCCTATCAGCACTTCAATTCAGTGTGTTAATTTTCCTGTTCAGGCTGGTGGTCTTGATTGCATTTTTGGCCATTTTGTCATTAATATCTCGTACTTGTGTGCCTTGGTTTCTGAAGTTGATGATCAGCCTTTCATCACAGGTAAGTTTTCCTTTGCTCAGATGATTGATTTATTTCCAGAGTCAGTTTTTTTGTTTCCATTAAATGTGATTGAAATCCTTCATGTGCAGACCAATGAACTCTATCAATTGGCAGTGGTGGCTTTCTGCCTGCTAGTAGCCTGGGTAAGCCATTATTTCCCACATTCACTTCCTAGTTTCTTCGTGCATTTATTGGACATAACTTTTATAAAATCATATATAGAAGAAGTTTCTTTTGATAAGTGAATACCCAAAGGTTGGTGTTCATCTCATCTTGGGTGGGTCTACGAACTACTTAGTACCTGATCACCATCTCCTTAACATGCGCAAGCTGACACATTTGTCTGTGACATGGATTATTGTGTCTTTTCAGTGTAGCGATAAGCTGGGTCTAAGCCTTGAACTGGGTTCCTTTGCTGCTGGAGTGATGATATCAACAACTGAACTTGCTCAGCATACACTTGAACAAGTAAGATGCTCTACCTGTTTTTATTGTACTTGGAGAGATGCCTGATTATTAAGCTACATGCTAGTTAATATGTATGATAATTGTTGGGGTGAATCTACAGTTCAAACAATTCATATGTAAAGGGATAGTTTTTGACCAAGGCTTCAATTGCTTTTCTCGTAGAAACTGTACTACTTAGTTTGCCAATTTTGTTGTAAAATCTTTCTAAAATGCCAATGTTAAATCTAAATGTAGAATTGTTTAACCATCATCATTGTCAACTGCACCTTATCCTAATCAAATTAGGGTCAGTGACTTGCCATTCATAATATCAATTAACTTCTAAAAGTCACATAGACAATACAAATCCACGCAAACGTGGCAAAATTTTATGCCAGATGCCCCTTCCTAATGCAACCCTCTAGCGAGGAATGATGACAATAAGTTCCAATACAATCTTCACAAGGAAAAGGTTCATGAGATGGGAGTGAATGAAGAGAATTTAATTGGTTGTGTGCCGTCATATATTTGATATTGTGACACCAACCTGTACTTTCATGGAAACAATTTTGCCAAAAACCTTGACAAAATATGAAGGGAAATCTATTGCAGTTTGCTCAATGCACAGCAGAAATCACCATAAGTTGTGGTTATCAGATATAAAATTCTGATCTAATATAATTGCTCAACCCTTGTATTTTCGAGTCAATTTAATCCCTGTATTTTGACTTTTTTTTTCATATAGTAATTCAAACTTTTCATTGTTTTAATAAAACCCCTAAATCTGCATTTTCAAGTCAATTTAACCCCTATATTTTGACATGATCAGTGTGACGTGTATTTTGTTATCTTACTTTACCTTTTTTTTTTTTTTTTTTTACATGTGAAAGTACAAGAGTTAAATTGACTTGAAAATGCAAGTTCAGAGGTGTAATCGGAACAACGAAATATTCGGGTTGCCACACAAAAAAAGGGTCAAAGTACAGGGCTTAATTGACACGAAAATCAAGTTCAAGGGTATAATCGAAACAACGAAAAGTTTAGCTAGCCACATGAAAAAAAGGTGAAAGTACGAGGGCAAAAATATGGATTTGGTCAAAGTTTTATCGAACAGTTGTAAAATGATTTTTATGGCTCATATTGTCAAGTAGTTAAGTGCCAACATGTGCAAAATATGAGTATAGCTACAATGAAACGTTATGCTAGATGTGCAGCCATACAAGAAAAGGCAAAATAAAAAACAAAAAAGGTAACCATGCATAATAAGGGTGAAGTGGTGCCTATTAATAACAAGATGTGAGATTCACTGTTAAGATAGGTTGGACATGGATGAAAGATTGATAAATGCACTTGTGAGGTAAGTGGATGGAATTGATGAAATTTGTAGCAAAAGAGGGAGATGAAGATCAAAGAAGACTTGGTTGGAAACCTTCAAACATAACATAGGATAAATGGCCTTATATTATGGTCATGAATGGAGATGGCCAAGATCTAAGGGATTAAGCCTTTCTTTGACCATGTGGTGAGAATTTAAAGAAGTGCTTTATTATTATTATTTTTTGGTTCATAAAAGTGCTATTTTAAGTTTTTTATGGTGTTTAGCCAAGGTTGGAAAACACTTTTACTAGCAGGAAAAGTTGTTTTCCTGCAATGGAGCAAAAGCAAAAATTTTAAGCTTCTACTAAGAAACAAGAGTTGAAGTAGAAAATGAATTCATTTTTAGTCAAAATTACCTGTAATCAACCTTCAAAATTACAAACATTATCGTTATCAATCATATCTAATTCTTGTTTTTCACATCGTCACCAACCAGCTCAACATAAAATCCATACACTCACCAAGCATTGAATAACATGTTTACTGACAGACCTCAAAAAATGTTATTTAACTTTTTGATTCTCCCTCCCCTTTTCATCTTCATCTCACAACAACTTCATGACGCTTCTTCATCTTCTTCTATTTTCCCATCCTTTTAACTCTATTTATAGAAGAACCCAGAACAAAAATTGTATGAATTTCCTTTTTTCACCAATTTCTCTGTAAAACTTCTATAGCTTTGCAATTGTAACTCTTTTAGATGTGATGAATATAAAACAATAGAAATGATCATTTTACACTCTTTGCAATTGTACGATTTTGATCATTTTCTGGAAACCCAATATAAAACAATAATCTTCAACATGAGAATTCAAAGGTGACCAGTCTATATAGAAATGATCCTTTTACACTCTCCAATTATCAATGGAAGTCACCCCCCTGTCCTGTCCATTTTCATTCCAAAACTTGAACAAATCAATACCCTGTATGTTATCTTAAAAGGAGGGAGACTATGCATAAGAGAAATGAAACTGAGAAAATTTCACAATGGTGAATTTTAAAGCAGAATCTATTTGCAATCTTACTTCTCTATTATATTGCTCAATTGGAGGGTTTTAAAGCAGATTGCCCATTCATTAGATAGAGAAGATCACCAAGATTTCAACAGCTTGGCTATTCACACCTTATCTGGAGGAATTTGTTCCAATTGTTTAATATTGGCTCTTGGAGCTCTGACATTGAGTGTCAAGTTGCAAATGTTTAATATACTCTTCATTTAAACTGAAATTAAAGAATTTTACATTTCATTATAATCTTGATTAGCATATTTGTATAGATTAAAAACCAGTTATGTAATAACCCAGAATTTCTTGAAGTTATAAAAGGCATTTAATGAAGGGCATAAATGGAATTTTCAGAAAAATGAGACTATAGGATACACTATCGCAGTCTTAAGCGACCGAATCAACCAGAGGGAGTACCCTGAACCCTAGATAGCCAAGGAAAATGATATAGTATCGACGAGTAATACAAGTTATGATTTTAGGAATCAAAAGAAGTTGGATCGGGAACAGTTTTCGATACAGCTATCTACCAGGTTGAGAAAACCGAATGATCGTAAGAGATGTAATACTCGAGATTTTTAGATTCAGATACTTGAGGAAATAGGATATTTTTAAGGGATTGTGGATGTTTTGAGACAAAAGTTATATTTCTGAGCTAGGGGCAAAATCGTAATTTTTGAGGTTCGGGTAAAAGTGTAATTTACCTAAAAATCAGGGGTATTAGCGTAATTAATCCATTTTTCAGAGACTAAAATGCAATTAAAAATTAGCCTGGGGACTATGTTGAAAAGGGTCTAAGTGTAATTACCCAAAAGTTCGGACCAAAGTGTAATTCTTGAAACCTTTTTACTATGGGTGTTTGGGAGATTCAGGAAAAGCTTCATAAATGACTTTAGAGATAAGGATGAAGTCTCATGATGACGTTAGAGATAAGATGAAGCCTCATGATAACGTTAGAGATAAGATGAAAGCGAATGATGACTTTAAGGATAAGATTTGATTGGATAAGATAAGATTTGAGTGGATAAGATTTTGTTGGATATGATTTGATTTGGATAAAGATTTGATTTGAATAAGATTTGATTCGGATAACAATGATTACAGAAAATCTTAGAAGATTTAAAATGATTGCAGAAGATCTTAGAAGATTTGGAAATGATTATATAAAATCTTAGAAGATTTAGAATGTGTTAAAATTTGTATTAGTATAGCTGTTAGTTTCTGTAAAGGCAGTTTTGTGTGTTAGGAAATGTTTTATATTCTTATGTTTTATGTGTTTAGAATATAACGGAAATATCTCTTAGGTTATTTCCGATTAAGTCATGTATTTCCTTATATTTGCATTTCAGTCCTTTAAGTTGTGACCGCCTCTATCCTTTATAAATAGAGGCAGATAGGGGTTCCGTTTGATAGAGAGAGAGAATCCGTCTATTGTATTCGCACATAGGAGTTGGAGAATTGAGAGAGAGCTTATGCTCGGTCCTTTGTTTTCTTAAGAGAGGCTATAGATTATTAGCCTGAGTGTGTGCGAGGAAGAGTCTAAGAGGAAGAGCTGTATTCTTGTTTCTTTGATAGTGGATTCTGTCATCATCATCTGGCAGTCTGGATGTAGGGCAACTTCTTGCCCGAACCAGGATAAGTCTTCTTGTTCTTCTCTGTTATTGTTTTCATTCTGATCTGTTTCATTTTTCTTTTGTTTCTATTACTATCGGGTAAGTATTTGGGTGTGAGAGAGTGTTTAATTGTGTGAGGAATCAGATCCAAGACTCAACAGAATGATTGCAGAATATCTTAGAAGATTTGGTAATAATTATATAATATATTGGAAGATTTACAATGATTGCAGAAGATCTTAGAAGATTTGGAATGATTGGAAAAGATTTTGGAAGATTTGAAATGATTGCAGAATATGTGTTTCTTGGTGGTTAAGTTTCCAAAACCTATAAATAGGGGTTCATGGCTAAAGGTTTCTCATTCGAAATTGTGACAAATTCATGCTAGACAAGAGTGCTTCGGGTTTAGTGAATAGAGGGCTTTTTAAGCATACGCGAAGCATCACACGCACAGAGCACTTGAGTAGCGCGTAAGGGCATGTAAGGAGGTGGTTTGGTCAAAAAAACTTGAGGAGTTGCACGAAAGTCGAGGTTGGGCACAAGATTCGAGGTGTTCTGAGTTTCGTTCGAGGTGAGTGTTCGCCCCCAAAACTTGATTTACTGTGGGTGCTTCTACCCTAAAACTTGGTGTTTGTTCTATCTAAATGTATTGAGATTTCATGCAAAATGGTTTTGTTTTATGCAAACGATAACTGGTGACGGTTGATTTTGTGAGGGAGGTTCGTCCCTAAATGTTTTGAATTTGTGCATTGCATTTTATAAAATGTTGTTTATATGATGCATTGAATTGTGAAATGTGGGATTTTCTTGCGTTTTGTGTGTTCGTATGGAATGTCAAGCTAAGATGTTGTCTGGATAGTGTAGCCATAATTCTTCAAGGACATGACGAAATAATAGGGGTATCTAATGTTGGTGTGCATGTCAGGATAGCCTTCTTGGTTTCCGTGCCAGGTCGTTTGACTAAGGAAGTTGCACTAGGATGACTAGGTGGTCCATATTGTGTTGTTCATGTGGGATGTCAGCTTAGGATGTTGTTTGGATAGTGTAACCGTAATTCTCCAAGGACGTGACAGAATAATAAGGGTATCTCGTGCTGGTGAGTATGCCGGGATAGCCGCCTTGGTTTCCATGCCAGGCCGTTTTACTAGGGAAGTTGCACTAGGATAATTAGGTGGTCCTTGTGAAATTTTGGAGTTGGGATTGTATGGTGGTTCCCGGATGCTTAGAGTGGAAGCGTAATCTGGAGAGATGCGTTGGTTTGCCCCTCTTAAGCTAAAATCGCATTGTGTCATCAATTCGGTATGGTGGCATAGCTTTTAGAAAGATTGTTTTTTTCCCGTGGTAGGGTTAAGCGCTTGAGATTCTCTTGGGCTAGGGCTTACCGAGTGTATTGGTTTATTTCATGTCTTGCATTCATTCATGAAAAATTTGTTTTGAACTCCCACTTAGATAATTCATCATCTAATATGGACTTTGTCCCTGGAATATTCAAACGTTTCAAGTGAAGGCAGCGGTGCAAAGGGAAAGGGATCGCTGAGGAGTGAAGGCGATTAGTGGATAGTTTGTTTTATGTCGTTTTCAATTATGTTGTGAATTTTGATGACGTCATGTAAACGTTGGTTTGACTTTATAATATGAATAAAGTGGTTTCGGTTATGACTTGTTAAGGTTTTGATCTAGCTTCCGCATTTGAGTTGATGAACCTGTCTTAGTTTATTGATAATTCATAGTTGATATACTGAGAAGGTGTAACAGGATCTTCGGAGAATGGTTTTGTGTTGAGTTTCCGTTGATTGAAAAAAAAATATTCTCGAAATCTTATGTTACCTAATGCCCGGGGAAGGCGGGGTGTTACAAGTTATCACTTTTATCTTGTGGGGATCTCTAATTTGCACATGGTTCAATTTGAAAATTATACTACTAGTTTCAATTAAATTTCATGGAGATTTGTTTTAAACTTTAAGGCTCATTGTTGCATTAAATTCAAAATATTAATTGTACTTTTGACTATTTTAGTAATTTAAATGATAACTGCAACAAAAATGCAATAAATTTATAATTAAAAAATATTTAATCATAAAAATTAAAGGTTAAAACATTTTTCATATCCAAACTGTATTAACTATAAAAATGCTTTTGTCAATGCCATTTTTAGTAATTTAATTGTTAAAAAACTTTTTTTCAAGCACTAGCCAAACACGTATAATAACATTAAAAACACTTCTCCATAATTTGGCCAAACGCTAGACTGTTTCTTCTTAAAAGTGTTTTTGTAGACGTGCTTTTTACAAAAATGATTCTCATGACATGGAAATTTTGTAACAATGCCAAATAGACACTAAGGCTTGTGATTGTTGCTATTGTTATTTTTTTTGGATAAATTTTGGGGATTCATTACTTAGGAAATAAAAAGAACTAAATTCTTAGATGTGATCCTACTACCCTTTGGTTGAGTTGTCAACACGATTTATATCTCATCACCTGGCAAGCAATGGTCACCCAAATGTCTAAGCTCATTCTCCTTCAAACCCTCTATACCCATGCAAGTGCACTTTATTCAAACTCATGCATTGATTTTGGTTCTCTGCATGTGTCTTACTAGAGATTGTAACTTTCTAATGACATGTTGCTTATCTACGAATTATATTTTCCAAATGATTTACACTTCTATTTTATGGTACAAAGGTAAAGACTACTTCCTAGGATGTTCTTTTACTGCCTCTTACTCCTTTCTTAATTGGCAAGCAACCTGTCCAGTGGCATTGTTGGAAAGTTTGAACATGGTTGCCATGAGGAGTGATGCAACATATCTTGCTGTTTGATATTTATAAATCCCTTATCCATCTATCTATCTAAATTTTGTATCAACTCCTTTGTTTTATTCAGATTTTTGGCATTTGCTCTATCTTGCCTGCTGTTATCATTACTTGTCAAAACCCCATGAGCATTTATATGGATCTTTTGCATTTGGAGCTCACAATTTTCTTCCTTTTACCTCTTCTTTTTCTCTAGGTTGAGCCTATTCGCAATTTCTTTGCTGCACTTTTCCTTGCCAGCATTGGGATGCTTATACATGTTCATTTCCTCTGGAATCATATTGATATTTTACTAGCAGCTGTCATATTGGTGATAATTATAAAAACTATCGTGGTTACAATAGTGATCAAAGGATTTGGATACAGTAACATGACTTCACTGCTTGTAAGGATTTGACAACTACTTTGTAATAATTTCTGCATCTTGAGTATTGACATCTCCTTTGACAGAGATTTTAATTGTCAAATCTTGTAGGTTGGGATGTCTCTGGCACAAATTGGGGAATTTTCTTTTGTTCTCCTTAGCCGTGCTTCTAATCTTCATCTAGTTGGGGTAATTCCTAAATTGTTAGCATGTTGGTTGATTGTTCCAGCTTACACAAAAATATTTTTTGAAGAGAAGTTTGTGATGGCAATCTATACACGTTGAACCTATTAACCTGATATTAATGTTTGTGGAGCACATATCTTTAGCTTACATGCAATACAGCCATGGCATCAAAATTTAACAATTTTTTAACCTTCTCAACTAGAAGCTTCAATTGTAGTTTCAGTGTGCAGTTTTTTTCTGTTGTGTCATATTAATGAGATGTAATTGGATGCAGGGTAAGTTGTATCTGCTACTACTGGGCACAACAGCGCTCAGCCTGGTGTGTAAGCCAATTTTAATTGTCACAAGAAATCATTTTTGTCCTTTGTGCTTGCTATTCCAATTCTTTTATATGCTTACTGAGAGAAATCATAATTCTTTCCATGACATTTTTATTTTTGTTGACACCTCTCACCAATAACTGGAATTCAGTTAATTTAGGCCCGTCTGGATAACATGTCAAATTTTTAGGTTAGATGTCTCTCTCCAGGTTGCTCATCTGTTTGACATTCTTAACTTAAGCATTTGACTATCGGTTCCAAAACTTGAACTCATGGTCAAAGTAAGTAGATGTATTATCTTTCTACTTGTAAATATAACATCTGAAGTTTTGTAGTTCTTCCATCCAAATAAAGTTTATCTAATTAACATTTAAGTAAGCTCGTTTGCTCAGATAGCCCTAAAACTGGAATGTCTTACTGCCTGTTTGTACTCCTCCTTCTGCATTTTCTATGTTATTATATGGTGGTGATTATTTTTCAAAGTTTTGTTTTATGGTACTTCAAATATCAAAAAAAAGTTTTTATTTAGTATGCTCCCAAAGCATTATGCAGGTGACTACACCATTAATTTTCAAGTTGATTCCAGCGGTCGTACATCTAGGAGTGCTATTACGGTGGTTCTCTCCTGATATCCCAAATGAGGTAAATCACCTATCTAAAATTGTTTTGGTTCATTCAAATTCTCACTGAACAAAGGATGCTATGCTAGTGGCCGATTCTCAAAATTGAGAGTTATGAGATATCCTGAATATGATTTCTCGTCCCAGATTGGATTTAAAGGAGATATCCTGCGGGTAGACTGTGCTAAGCATATTAGTTTGATGGTTCGAGGCTCTCATGATTCATGATAAATTAAACGAAAACACGAATCAGAATATGCAATTTTCGGCCATTACCTGATCGGCTTCTTATACTTCTCTGGAGGACAGGTGCTGAAGTGTGCATAGGAGGTTGACTGAGTAAACCTTTTTATTCTATTACAGAGATCCACAGAAATCGCCTACTTAATTGGCATATTTCTGACCCGGTTATGCCAACTGGGGCTACGAAATGGAGAGAGCATGGTACATATGATCGATATTCCGGTGTTCACAAATTTTTAGGCCATATTCTTGCATATGATCAACACTCCCGAGTTCAAAAGTTTTTAGGTCATCTTAGGAAGTTTTTTACTTTTTAGGTCATATTCTTACGCCAACAGGGCATGTTTTGTGTAAATTAGTGCCCTTGCTGTAATGTAATTCATTTTACTTTTCTCTCTATCAATTGTTACAAAATCTTTTCATACTATCTTTTCTGAAAGGGAAAAAAAAAATGTGGGGTTATAATTAAAATTTCAGCTGTTGTGTGAACTCAAGCTCTGTTCTTTTATTGCAGTTATATCAATTGGATGCCGTTTCGTTTTCTTTAGGCATTGGGAAGATAATTGCTGCATTGTCTCTTATACCACTAGTGAGTAGAAAATGAAAACTCCTCTTTTCTCAACAAGTTGGACTCAATACTATATTTAGGATTTATCTAGTAATTCCTTTTTTTTTTTTGGGTTTTAATGCCAGGTTTATCTAGTAAATTACTACTACTATGAGATTGGGTCATGATGCGTGCATTATTCAGTGTATAAGACGTTTGATTAAATTTGGAGTTGACCACACAAATTGACAGGTAAACCGTGAATGAATTTTGTGATGGAAAATAAATACGCGAAATTATATATAAAATGATCTAGTTTTGTGCTTGTGTCCATGGTCTCATCATTGGCCCACCTTGTCAGTGGCTTTATGGCAACCTACAAGTAGAGGGGGCCCATTGGCAGAACCAGATGGAAAACACCTTAGAAGGCTGTATTATAGCGTCAACCGTATCTTCACCAGTATCTGTCAGCCCAAATTCATCAATGGCTTGGTCTTCCAACTTCTCATTGACTCAATTTCTCACTTCTCTAACTCAACTCAATAAATCCTCCATCCCTGCCCTAAATTCACCATTAGGGTCTGTGCCCTGGACACTTTTTAACTACATCTTCTTCTTAGTTGGCATCTACCCCTTATGTATACATATTTTAAATCATGAAACAGTCTATATATATTTATAATATGAACCCTAAACCCTTTTTCGACCCTTGTTAAGCGGTCATCTTCTCTGGCTCAGTGTGGGCCCTGGCAGCGTATTTATCCAAAGATAAGATGGGAACGAACCCACCCGCATAACAAAAAGAAGTGGGTATGCCACACTGGGTTCATCAAATAATCATTACATTCGAGTTGAGATAATGTCTTGAGCTAATGAAAAATATGATACGAATGTTGAATTGTGGTAGCCTCAAACTGTGCCAAGAGATAAGTGCCAAGTCTGTGTAGATTTTGCTTCTTTTTTCTTTCTTTTTTTTTTTTTAAATTTTTTTGGTGGATAATGTGGGTATCTGATTGGTGATTGTGATTGGGATTGGGATTTAGATACTCCTGTATTTAGCCAGAGGTTTTAATTTTATCCTCGTAAGGAAACATGTGGACACGAAAAACAAATAATGCTGCAGTGGTTGAGGACAAAACACAAAAGATTGACACCACATTGAAAGTTACAGGTAAGCCCAAAGGCATGCTTGGTAGTTCATATGTCACTGTTTCTTAAAAGTGATCCTCAATTGTGACTCATCATTTGGGTCCAATGCTATTTGCAACTGGCAACTTTGTCTTATTTGCTACTTTTTTTTTTTTTTTTCTCTCCCTTTCTTTGTTTTTTGGCCTTAGGTTTCTTTTAAGGATTTCTTCTTCTTTTTTATTTTTCTTAAACAATAAATTGTGCTCAACATATTCTAACAGTAAGATTTCACTAGATTATAGCGTACATTCTCATGTTTAAAAAATTATAATGAATTTTTCTGTGTCAAATGAATATTAGGAGGTCTGTGTAAATGTAGAAAATGTTAATGTAAATATAATAATTTGGGATACTCTAATACAATTTTTTGAACAATAAAGATAATATAATTTTTGAAAAGTTGAGATATTTCTAATATTTATTATATATCCAACCTTAAAAAATAGAGTATATGTTGTCTAATAAGCCGGTGCATAGAATATTATTAGTAATTTAGTATTATCCTGCTGGTTCAACTATCCTTATTTCACCCCTTGATGGATATTTTAACTTCACATTTGAAAGTGATCATGGTTGGCAAGGGAATACAGGTGATCCACGCCAAACAGTTTCTATAGGAACACTGCAATGGAGTAAATTGGCAGGCAAAAGCTGGGCCAAATAGTGGCTCGAAGCTGAATATTTGCTGCCCAAATGATGGCTTGGGGACAAATTTCCCTTCCCTTTCCTCACTGTTGCAATAGTTTCCCAAATCTTAATTTATGTGACTGTTTTTTTGTCACACATTTCATATTTTCTGGGAGCTTCCATTGTGGTCCTACTTCATTAATGTTGGCTCATGCCAACTAGGGACACAAAAACTCAATAATTTAGTCACTGGCTAGGATTATAACCCGCTGGACGAAAGAAACAATACATTACACTGTTAAAGCAACATGATATTATTAAGATACTTGTCCCACCATGCTTTTTCTTACCCCTTTTTTTGGGGTTCTTTTAAGTTTTCTTACTCTTTTTTTTTTTTTTTTTTACTTATGGTGCATAAGGGCTCTTGTACGTAGGCTAGATTTATCATTTTGTAAAGATAAAAATATATATATATTTATGTATAAATTTTTGTATTGTTTTCACAAAATACAAAAAAATTATAACTTTTTTTTTTTTTTTACTTTAGTCACGAAATAACAATCTTGTTTCTCATCTTTTTCTTAATAATACCGTCTAGCTGGTTAAGATCATTGTCCCACCATACTCTTCATAATCTCTTTTTTCTCTTAATCTTCTTTACCCATTTTTAAGGTACATAAAAGATGTCACGTACCATTTATTATTATTTTGTAAATTTTGAAAAACGGTCGTATTTATGTATATAAATAACTTTATTATTTTTACAACTTAATCTTATGCCTTTTAAAAAAAATAAAAAAACTTTGTTATTGCTACTAGATCGAACTTACACATCACCCCCCTGTGTTGAGGGGATAAGAGAGGTTTTTTAAAATGAAAAACATAAAAGAAAATAAATAAGGAAGACTCATATTAGCAAAAATACAAGAAGTCAATTATTATATATACATTTTCAAGACAGAGTGGTAGTTGTTGTGGTATTAAGCTCTGCCACCGTTCAACTGAATGGCCACTGATTGGATCAAATTGAGATCCAGCCAGCCCTTGCCTTGTTGGGTCAACATAATTAAAATCAAGGGATTCAGGGCATTGAATAAAAACCTGTGCTAATTAATTCTCTGGCTGAAAATGGAGCGAGCACTTATTATTAATCAAACAATTCGTCCCCCGGCCCTGTAGTAAGTAGTAGTAGTACTGTAAATTAATCTTGACTTGAAATAGAAAACTCATTAATGGTGATGGAAGAAAGATCGATCAATGATATTATAAATTAGCTCCTACCTACAAAGAAGATTGAAAAGGTTGTGAAGGAAGGTCGGTCCAAGGTTACAGATTCGCACGAGATTATGAGGACAAATTCAAAAGAATGACTAGACAGTGTACCAAACATGTCCTTAGCGCTTCAATACTTTGTCTCATCTCCTCCTCACAATGTGCCGCAGCCTGCCAGGCAGCCTCTTGCCCATAACTTAATTTCCTAGGGTTCGTTCGTTAGAATGAGAAAGATTAAATTATTGATAATATTAGAATATTTTTTAAATTAAAATCTAAAATTAACTAGAAAATATTTAAAAAAATTTATCAAATTATTTATTAATTTTTTTAAAATATACTAAAGAACATATGCATTATTTTTTTTATATGTAAAGTTTAAAATATGTTTATTTGAGAGGAGAAAAAATAAATATATCTGAAAAATATCATATACTTCTTTTTTGAATATTACTTAATAAGTTTAATAAATACATTAAAAAAGATAAAAATATGTAATATTTTTCTTACATTATTTTTTTAATTTATATCTTAATTAACAAAAATTACCTAAATAAATAACCTTATCATATTCATTAATAAGTTTACACTTTTTTTTTTTTTCTACTTTTTGAACCACATGCATTTATTGCTGATGCAATATTTTCATGAAAATTTGAGATCCGAAATTTGACTCGACGTCCAACCGTACATACATGTATGTATGTATGTATGTATGTATGTATGTATAAGTTTGGTTTTAGCGTTGGAATGAATGAATGATGCAGTGGGGGAGCCTTTGGCCACTTAATTTAGGGAGAAAGGACAATGTTAGGTGCAGAACCTCATCATACCATAAACATGTCATGGAGTGCACTGCCATTACTTGTGTACTCACTTTCTCACCATGTTTAAATAATTTTAACGATCAGGTAAGTGATATATCAGTGTCAATTTGATAGATTATGAATTCGATTCTTATTTTATATAGTGAAACAAAACTTTATACTTACGATTTATTTCTCTTGATGTAATAAAAAACGTGAATACTAAAGACTATGTAAAGACAATCTCCAAGAATCAGTAGACTAAATCTACTCTTTTGATTTGACTAACCTAACAAAAGAAAGTTTGGTAAATTTTTCAAATGACACAAGCGTGTTATTTTATTTTATTTTTAACTTTTTTGTATTTAATTTAAAAAATAAAAAAATTTAACAAGGTTGTTTGATAATTATAATTTGTTTTCTTTTGTGTTTAATTCTTTTCATATTCTTGAATTCCCTCTTTTCCTTTTAGCTAACTTATTGTGGCTACAAATTAACAATTGCAACTACCAAAAGTTGCCATTAATGGGACGATGGATGAGAGGAAGAAGTAAATGAAAGTCAAATAAAAATTATAAACATCGTTTTTGTTTTATTTTTAAAATTTTTTAAAATTAATAAAAAGCAACATCGATATCATGCAGATTTTTATTTTTATTTTCAAAATAATAAAAATAAAAATAAAAACTAAAAGATAAGCCCAAAATGAACTCATCTAATTAAAGAAACTAATAATAAATCATCATTGTTACCTTACAATGAACTTCTTCTTCTACTCCAATTCCAATTGAGGTACAATTGCATGCCAACAATATCATTACAAACTGACATTATTAATGATAAAGTTTTTTTGCAAAGCAGGATATGGTTCTGACATGATGTGGACTGTTGAAAGGCATCTCCAAGTTGGAAATCTCTCATTTCCTTGACAGAGAAAGAGAACCGTCCTACCATATGTACATCATCTTCATCTTGATGCTTTTGTTTTGCTTTGCTTCCTGGTTTGTTTATTTTCTTCACCAAAAAAAAAAAAAAAAAGAAAAAAAAAATTGCCTTCTGCTTTCTGCAGATATTTCTTCTTCAAGAAATTAAGGTGCAGCCCTGAAGAAATGGAAACATGAATGGGAATCTTACTTTGATATGATGGGTTTTTGCTTTTGTTACTTGATATAATTTTGAAGTCCTTAAATCTCTTTTTATCTCTCACTTTAGCTGTACTCCAATGATATATTGGTTTTATCTTTTGATGATGAAATGCCCCAATAACTTTGGCCTATCTGTGGCAGAAGTATATATAAACTCAATAGAGATAAGTAAAATCTCTGCCTCATCAAGCCTGTTATACACAGAAATTAATTAAGAAATAAAACAAGAAAATTTAACATATATAATTATTTAGCCTTACTATTTACATTTATGATCTCATAGCAATAAGAAAAATTTATTTAATGTGTGTAGTTGGGGAAGGAGAAACTATATATAAATCCTCTTGTCATAAAATTGTTTACATAAAGAAAACTATATCCATACTCTAGATATATAATTGATTAGGCATGCTTTTAGAACTTTAACTGTCGAGTTGAGTTGTGACATATATACCTCTTGAACATACAATTCTAAGTCAACTTGGTTACATATATTATTATGTATGTGGGTCTCAAATCCCCTACCTAACTAGCTAGCTATCTACAATCTTTGTAGCCTTGATCTCTACCAGAAATTAAGTGCATAGACCTTTTTTTTGTATTATTTTCATACATTTTGAAGGATTTTAATTAGAACTCTTCACAACTCCCATGCATGAAGGGTTGTCCGTGATATTTAGACTTGTAATGGGATTGGTGAATGATAGAAGTAGGTAGATGGTCTTATGGTTGTTGCAACAGGTTCTTAAATTTTGATTTATATATATAAAATCACCGGCTAGACTATTTGCTTCAATGTTTTTATTTTACAGTATAAAAAATAAAAAATATACTGAATTAGGTAATCCTATGCATATCAATGTCCCGTATTTTTTATTTCTGTATCAAACCTGTTCGTTCATTCATTCATTCATTCAAATTAGGAGATTATATATAACATTAATTATTAGTAAGTGTATATATATATATATATATAATCAAACAACATGCATGTTCTCTGAAACTTGTTTCCTCTGGATGCTAACTAAAGAACACCAATCGGTCCGATTAGGAGTGAACCAGGCGACGATTGAGAATGATCAGCCGGCCGTGGAGCCGAAAGAGTGAGCTCCAAATCAGGAACCGGATTCGACGACGACGACGACAACGAAATGCAGCTACTTGGAGCCGAAGATTTGATCGGCTGCGAATTAATGGGCGACACGAACAGCCCCCTGGCCGTGGCTTGGAGCCGATGAGAAGAAGATGGTTGAGAGTCATGAGTAGCAATTTCTTGGCAATTAGATTTGTCATGATGATGATCTAACAGTGCAAGTGCTGTTTGGTTGAGCAGTGGCAGGGTGGTGATGAGATGATGATGATCATGATGAGCTTCGTGGCTTGAGCAGATTGCTGTGCTATTATTAATGGACTGTGCTGGAAATGGATTCATTCTTGGCCTAGAATCCCCATCGTTTACCTGTCAACAACAAGAAGGTTGTAGACTAATTAGACACGTAAATGAGGTTATAGTGCGTTTCCTATGCGACTAGATAGGGTAAGCTCAAACTTTGGGGCAAGCCAATGCAAGGGTTTTGGGAGCTTGCTTGTGCCTCTGTGAGGCAGTAGTGATTACGAATTCTTTATCAATAGAGTGTAGGAGGATGCGCAAACCATGTCGAAGAGGCTTGAACGGCGCTTCTTCTTGGAGAGGCTGGCCTGCCGGAGAAAGTACTTTTGGGCATGGCTGGCAACTTGGGTAGGGGTCCGGGTGGTCACAAAGCTTCTGGCGATTCCCCTCCAGTCACCCTTCCCTAGCTTCTCGAGTCCGATCAGGAATGTCCGGTGCTCTTCCTCCGTCCATGGCAATCCTATACATTAAACTTTCAGCTATGAGAATTAAATGACAATAAAACAGACCCGAAAAATAGTGATTACGGATTTTCATCGTTACCAAACTCATTAGTATAATGGTGAAGAAAATTTATTAGAAACATGACAGGGTCAAACACAGGTTCATACTCTATCCCATAAATTGTAAATTGTGGCAACCACAGAATAACTGCAGGAATATTAAATACTTCCCATTTTGTTGTATGAATTACTTTCTTGGGATGCCCTCCCTCGCAGACGCTGTTGCTCGGTCCCATAATTTTCAGCATGTATGAATTATTTTCTTGATTTGATTCATAACATGGGAAAAATTATAATTAATTATTTGGATACAGGTCAAGCAGGTTCTTTAATAACCCCAGCTACTTGCATTTTTACACAAGCATAAGAATATTTATTTTCGTTTTCTTTCTGTTTCCTTCCTCAAATCCCTAGCTAGTTCTAAACACATATATAGAGAGAGAGTTCCTAATTATTTATGGGTCATTATTAATTTATTTTGTAAAGACAAGCAAATTAAATCATAGAAAAAATCTGACCTTTTCTGGGAGCTAACCCAGAGAGAAAATATAGGAAGGTCATGGACGATAATAGTAAATATAAGAGCTGAGAACAAGCACAATCATTTTTTTTGGGTAGGTATTTAGTACAATTATTTGTCCATAAAACTACTTAAAATCCATCAAACCAATTATATCAAATAAAAAGGATACAAAATTCACAGTCCAAAATCGATTTCATAATATTGTTAATTAGAATCGAATGGTGCACATGATCACACGCATAGAAATCAAGCAGAGTTTCGGAACACATACTAACCCTTCTTCCTCTCTTGACTACGGCCCAAGAGACCATCGGAGAGATAACCAGCGGCAGAGCTCTTGTCGGAATTATTTTCATTGATGGAAGACAGTGAAGGTGAAGGTGAAGAAGACGAAGCTTGTGAAGAAGACAAGCAGTCCATGCTGAAACTCTTCTTCATGGGAATAGAAGAAGAGGGAGGAGGAGGGATAATGTCTAGTTGCACTCCGAAAAGCCTAAGTCCACCTACTGTGCCTCTGAAAATGGTGCAGGTCCTTAAATTGTGGCCTATGTTTCCGCAATGCGAGCACTTTCTTCCCATTATCACCATCACACAACAAATTGCTATCTCCAGGTCACGGAATAATCACATACATGAAACCCACATCCAGAAAGAACATGAGAGAGAGAGAGAGAGAGAGAGAGAGAGAGCTGTGTGTTTGGTTTGGTGGGGTTTGCTGAAAATAGATGCACACCAAGAGAAGATGATTGGATGGACAAGGTACTTATTGGTTGGATGGTTTTCCAACTTGATCAGTTTCTTCATATATCTAAACAAAGCAATGAAAATATACTACTGTTTCTAGGGTATGGAAAGATATATGCAAGAAATTTAAATGAGCCAAAAAACAATTAATTAAGTGGGTATATATATATATGTGCATTTTAGTACTCTTTGAGTTAATTCATTAATTAAGTTGTCCCATACATACATACATAGCATGCAGTTCTGGAGGTGGGGACACCTGAAATTGTCCTCCTCAATTTCCATGCATTCTAATTTATAATTTTTTTTACATATCTCAAGCAGAGAGAGAGAGAGAGGG
This sequence comes from Diospyros lotus, assembly GCF_014633365.1. Lineage (NCBI taxonomy): Eukaryota > Viridiplantae > Streptophyta > Magnoliopsida > Ericales > Ebenaceae > Diospyros > Diospyros lotus. The sequence continues at coordinate 9,315,181 of NC_068339.1, read as the reverse complement.
TATGATCCTCCAATGGAGTGAAGGTGGGTGGTTAGACTTGGGTGACTTAAGAAAAGGATAAGAAAGTACCATAAACAGAGAAGACTTTGAGGGTTGATCTTGATCAACCAACAAGAATTCATTCATCATTTCAATGTTCCAGTTTTCAACATACAAAGCTCCTATATATGTAGTAGTAGATCATAAATTAAGAAAGAAAACGCTATGAAATTTCTTCCTTACCTCCACACACATGACACATTTTGCAAGGTAATAATAATACTAGAAAACAAAATTCTTTAGTTTGACTTAATCTAAAATAAAATTCTAGCTCCATCAATGGACACCAACAGGGACATTAATCTAAGTATCATTAGAAAATAAAATTCTTTAGTTTGACTTCTTTTATATATATGAGTAGTGTTTTTATTTTTAAGAGATTGATTAATTATGTGTTATAAGATAAGATTATTTATAATTTAAAAATAAATAAATTAATAATATTATCATTGAAGTCAAATAGAAATATACATCGTCCTTCACATAAATAACATTTGAATGTGCAAGACATATGAATGTTTGGTTTAATTTGCTTAAAATTCAAATTTATCTCCTTAATTCCAACAAAGATATCCACAAATTTACATATTCAAATTGGGACATATGCATAAATATATATAAGTATACACACACTCACTCTAGCTACAGTCTCTAAACAACAATATCTAAAAATCAGAACTCTATCTATATATATATATATATGTGCGCTATCAATTCAAACGCCCAAATTATCATCCCGAAAGGCAAAGAAAAACAGCAACTGATGGATGAACTGCAAAAACAAGCATTTCTATTTGCTTCTGACTATTTCTTTTAATAAAAAAAATTTAGATGGGTTCTCGCTTTACAGTTGAGGGAGACCATCAATTTTGTATCCTTGTGCTTGATGTTTCTCCCATGCATATTTTAGTTTTCTTAACTCACATTAGCACATAGATAAATGGTAGCCAATGGGTTCGTAGATTAGAAATTGTTGCTGTTAGCAAAATCTCTTGGACTGAATCAAAGGATACCAAAAAGATATTCCCTTCGCCAATGTAAGCAAACACCATTAATGTTCCTAGTTATATGTCTATTCACACAGATGTGGACTGAGATATAATATCTTGGAATAGATGTCTTAATCTCCCCTACTAGGTTTTGTCCACCTTTATTAATGGTGTTATGATTCTGGCAACTTGTTAAAGATTAGTAGTTGCTGGTTATAATAATCTAACACACGCATTTGATGAGACCCAAGTGGGTGAATTTTTAGAAAGTGCTTAATTTATCTCCATTAATTGAACTAGATGACACAATATTCATTTGCTCGTGTCACTTCTACAAATTTGGCAATATAAATTAAGGAACGAACTTGGTATTTATATATGAAAATTCTTCGTCATTATTTTCTAAAGTACGTACGTAAATTTATATATTATGCATGCACAATAACTTACAAATTATATACATTTAAGTAATTATATAAAAATTTGTGTATAAATTCATAATAGAATATTTGAATTAAAAATAATAATAAAAAAAACACTATAACCCCATATATTATTACCATATGGGTTATCAGGGGGAGGCTGTCCCAATCTTTCTTTTTAGTTTACTTTAGATACCAAGTGGGATGGGTGCAAAGTATGAGATTTGGTAATTAATTTAATTGCGTCTAATCAACTTGTGTCTGATGAGGAGGGAAACTTTTTCTATGCCAATTGAAGAATAAAACCAAGTTAATTACATATTGCTCAAATTAAATATTACTATACATATTGGCCAAGATGGGTCTGATGGGAACCCTTATATATTCAAGGAAAGAGACTTGCTGTGGACTGAAGAAATTGCTTCTGAGGTAGCATTAGTCCATGGTTTTTTAGGGGTTAGAAGTTAGGGTGAAAGTGGTTTCAACTTCAAGTATGAAAAGGCTACAAATTGAGTGGGAACTGAAGTTTTTTAACACATTTATTAGAAGGATTTTTTTTTTTTTTTATGAAATTATATTAAGGCAACAAGTCAACAAAAGTAAAGGAGAATCAATCAAAGCTAAATTATATATGAGACCAGACCTAGAAAACATGAACGAAACCAAACGAGACCACTGCCCAACAAAACACTCCAAAAGCTCACCGTGTTGGAATTAATACATATGGGGATGATCTGAGGATGACAGGCGGCTATATATGGCAGAGATTAAGCAACAAGTAATTAAAGAGGCTAATTATTGAATTAGCTTTGAAAACCCAATTACGGAAGGGGACCAACCAAGTCTGCCAAATAGTAATACTAAACTATTACACAGCACGTGGTGAAGCTGAGGCATTCAGATCTGTATGTATATTATATCACAGTTAAAGCTAAACACAGCTAATTTATTTGTTCAATGTAACTGATTTTAATTAGGACTTGTTTCCATGCATTTGGTATCTAAGAACCAGCAAAAATGTATGTCACATCATTTCAAAAAAACATGATGTTTTTTGGTCAAAAATTGTATTCTTTTTTTTTTTTTTTTTTGAAGAAGAAGAAGAGGCCAAAACTCTAAAGCCTATTTTGTTCGCCCGCTTGGATGGGCCCGCCAGTATTCCAGCCCAATCCAAGTTCGGCTCAAAAGGCCACTAACCTTCTTTTAAACTTACCACCAGCCCAATTATAATTAAAAACTGAAGGTGAAAGGACCTATTGAGTATTGTTGAATATATTTTTCCTAGTGTATTTTTTGTTTTTCTTTTAGCATTAAAAACAAAATAACAGCAATGTTAGACATTTTGTTTTGGTGTTTAGTTATGCAGACATATCATCAAGCAAATCAAAAGTTTTATTTTGGAATACTTTTTACATCAAGATATAAAATGGTTAAGATAAGATTGAGAAATATTCTAAAATTTTTATCAAATTGTTTGTTAAATTTTTTAGAATATATTGGAGAATATATAAATTATTTTTTCTTATTTATAAGTTAAATATAAATTTATTTAGAAATAATGAGAAATAAATTTATCTGAACAATTCAAAATAAGAAATCATGTTTTCAAAGGTTTTCAAATAAATATAATGAAAATCATTTTTATATGAAATACTTTACATATCTTACTTTTTTCAACCCATATCTTGATTAACAAACGCTATCTTAACATGTGTCATTCGTAAATACTTAAACCCACCTAAAAAATAATGATAATATGTTTAGATTATTAATATCCTATCTTAATAAATTCTTTATTTAATTTTTTTCTCTCTTCTATGATTTCCCTCAATTTTATCTTTTTTGTATCTTATTGAATTTTTTTCATATATTTAAATTATTTTAATCATAATTCTCATATTTTATTTTCAAACCGTGCGGTTTTTTTGGGGTACGGTTTGGCACGATTTGAGAAATTCTCAAACCGTGCAGTTTGCAGTTTGTGGTTTTTTTGGTTTGGTTAAAACCAAACCGGCCAAGTAGTATATTAATAAAAAAATTAAAAATATCTAATAATTTAAAAATTAAAAAAATAAATTAAAAATATATACTTTCTTGACCATGAATTATATTGTGGATTTTTGTGTTATTTTTATATTATGAGTACGTGGTTATGTTGTAGATTTAAAACTTTTAAATTTGCATTTTTTATTAGATAGTAACTTATTTTAGTTTTAAACTCCAAGATATTATAAAAATTTAAAAATTGTGATTTTATGCATTGATTTTTATATTTTAATTAAAAATTTATAAGTTAGTGAAGGAAACACCAAATGAAACAATAAAGAAGCATCAAACCGTGGAAACCGTACCAAACCGCATCGCAAATGCGGTGCGGTCTGGTGCGGTTTGTGCACACCAAACCAGACCGCGTGGTCTGGTTTAATGCCAAACCGCATATGCGGTTTGGCTTATTAAATCCTTCCCAAACCGCCCAAACCGCACCGTGCACACCCCTATTTATAATTGATATATGTTTGTCAACATTTTGAATCATACAATAAAAATAGTAACACAATTATCTAATAAAATTTTATTTTTAGCTTAGCTTTAAAAACATATTAATTACATAAAATGTTGGACGTACTATATAATTCTCATTGATTCAAAATTAAAATTTATAATATTTAATTGGACAAATTTTACATTTGATATTAACAATCTAACTCAATTTTTAACTCTCTATCTAAATGTTTTATAATAATAATAATAATAATAATAATAATAATAAATTATTTATAAATAAAATAAAATAAGATGATAAATCAGTAATGATTGATTGGTCAAGTCTATTAAGCAAGCAACCAACCATAAATAAAGTATCCCTACTCCATCATTGATACACCAAATTGGATGGAATCAACTTAAATCAAAATGACTCGAGCCACGCTAAATTCTAACTTAGTTTGCAAGTCAATTTTTAGGGTTCGGCTTGAACTCAGCTCAAGCTAACTTGTCAAAAGATTAATGAGCTGAGATTGAGTGCGAATTTGAGCTTGAGCTTATTTGCTGTTCAATCTTGTCAAAACTTGTTATTTTGTTTAAATTTAATTTATTATTTTATTTTAGTATATATATTATATTATATTAAATAATTAAATTAATATATATAATAATTTTAAACATATTCATATAATTATATTATTATGATTATTTAAAAATTTTATGTTAAATAATATATTTTTAAAATTATAAAAAATATATATTATTATATTTATAAACAAGTTATTCACAAACTTTTAATTGAATATGTTTACGAGTCTTTAATTAAATGTATTCATATTTATTAATTTATAATTCAACATATTTGAGAGTTTTAACGAGTTGAGTTTTACTAAACTCAAATTCAAGTCATTTATTAATCAAGTTTTAAAATTAAGTTCAAATTCAAATTATTTATCTTAATAAACAAACTTTTATAAAATCAAACACTAAATCGGAAATGGTTAACTCATTTGTGATGCTAGAGTTAAATCAATTTTTTTATTTTTTTAAGTTTTGTTTTTCCTGAGAGCATTAATCAATTGATTAAGAAAATGTTTGGCTTACCGATTTGATCACTTATAAGTTATATTAACAATTTATAAGCTATTAAGAAAAAATTGATGAGGTGTTTTACCAGTATTTAAGCTAGATAGCTTAAACACTACTTATTTATAAGGTTCGTTGACCGATAATTTTATCATTTTATTTTAATTTTTTTTGCTAAATTTCAGCCATGCCCTTCTTCAATCTTTGCCTTCCACTGCCTGTCACCCAACTCTTTCGGCCATCGTCGTTGCCCCCACCGATCGCTTCTCGTTGGCCATTGCCCCCATCGATCGCTGCCCCCATCGATCGCTACCCCCATCGCCCTCATTTGTTTCAACTTCTTCTCTGTCACTAGCTATCCATCACCCCCATCAACCCTTGCCCGTCGTTGTCTCCACCCTTATCTCCTCCATTTGGACTTCTCCTTTCCGTTGTCATTTCTATGTGTATATATGTATATATATATAATAATATTGTATTAATATATTTTTAATAATTATGTATAATTTATCAAATAAAATTTTATATCATTTAACACTATTTCTATTTTGATCTTTTTGTCAAATTTTAATAGTTTATCTACTCTTTCAAACCAAATACATAATTATTAATTAATAAGTTAAAAACACATTTATCCAAACACAACTTAAACATTACCCAATTTTTAAGTTTTATATAACTTAAAAGCTAAATAGCTTAAAAGCTATGAAAAAAAACAATAAGCCAAACACCCCCTAACAAAGATATTTTAAGCTTGGTTCATATGGCCGTTGGATAATGCCGACTGGAGCAGACAACAATGGCGTCGTCTCTCTCGTCGATCCACCGCGCAGGAGGAAACTCCTTCATTCTCTCTCCTTCCCATATCAAGACCCGAATTTCATCCCGCCATTCTTGTCACCTCACTTACTCTTTTGTCACCCCCAAACCCACCACTATTCCACCTCCCTCTTCTTCTTCTTCTTCCCCTAACCTTCCCTTCAAACCTCTCGGCACTCACGCCGTTCCCCAAAACGACGCCAATCCCAGACCCAAGATCGCTTATCGACGCCAAACCACCCTCACCCAAATCGAGAAGAAATCACCCTTCCCTCGCAAAAGCAACCACCAACCGACGAAGGACGATCAGAATGAAACGTTTACAAACTACCCATCGCTTGAAGGCCCAGATGTAAATGTTGACTTGATGAGTTTGTGCCGAGAGCGTAAGGTTAAAGAAGCGCTCGAGGCCATGTCTCGAGGCGTTCGTGCCGAATACCACGAGTTCGAAATGCTGTTGAGCTCGTGTGCGAGTCGGAAGTGGCTCGATTTTGGGAAAAAGGCTCATGAGTTCTTGATTCGGTCGGATTACATCGGAAATTTTGAATTGAATGATAAGTTGATCGAAATGTATGCGAGGTGTGGGAGCGTGAGGGATGCTCGCAAGGTGTTTGATAAAATGCGCGAAAGAAACTTGAGTTCATGGCACCTGATGATGAACGCGTATTCAAATAATGGCGAAGGGGAGAACGGGTTGCTCTTGTTTGAGGAGATGAAGAAGGCAGGGGCCAGGCCAAATGCCGCCACTTTCATTGCAGTTCTCGCAGCTTGTGCTAGTGCAGAGGCAGTGGAAGAAGGACTTGTACACTTCGAGTCTATGAAGAACTACGGAATTGAACCCGAGATTGAGCACTATTTCGGGGTCATTGATGTTTTGGGTAGAGCTGGACATGTAAATGAGGCATTGGAGTTTATTGAGAAAATGCCAATTCAGCCCACGGCTGAGATTTGGGAGGCTTTGATGATCTTTGCTCGGATACATGGAGATATTGAACTTGAAGACCATGCTGAGGAGTTGTTGGCAGCTCTTGACCCGTCTAAGGCCGCAGCTAACAAGCTCCTCGCGCCACCAGCAAAGAACCAATTCGCAACAAATATGCTTGAGGGGAAGAACAGGGTTGGCGAGTGTCGTAGTACAAATCCATACAAGGGTGATGCATATGAGAAAGTGAAGGGCTTGAATGGACAGATGAGGGAAGCTGGGTATGTGCCTGATACAAGATACGTGCTTCATGACATTGATCAGGAAGCTAAAGAACAGGCCTTAATGTATCACAGTGAGCGTCTGGCAATTGCTTATGGTTTGATCAGTACGCCGGCCAGGACACCTCTCAGGATCATCAAGAACCTCAGGATATGCGGTGACTGTCACAACGCAATAAAGATCATGTCGAAGATAGTTGGGAGGGAGCTGATCGTTCGGGACAACAAGCGGTTTCATCATTTCAAAGATGGCAAATGCTCTTGTAGAGATTATTGGTAAACAGGTATAGGTCTCTGCTCATTTGATGTCGAGCTCCATTCCCTGTTTATGCTGAATCAGTGTAAATGGATATAGTGTCAATTATCCCTTGCAAGAAAATTGTGTAGCGCCTCGGTGGAGATAAACATTAAGGGTTTTGTGCTTGAATATCATCAGGTTTTTCCTCATTGTGGAGCTTTTATTAACAATTGGATATGTATGACATTAATTGGAACATCATTGAAGTTCCACATAAATTGTTATTTTAGACAATGACATGTCTGGTCTATTGTAGCTTTCTAACAAAATACTTTGGTTATGAATGACAGTGACCCGGAACCAACAAAACATGAATCTTGCTGGAGTGCTAGGAGTTTAATCCACTAAATGGAGTTTTACATGGTGTCACTGTGGACATATCAAGTTTAATCTTAAAGAGATATATAGGACGCCCTGAAGAAATCTGAGCCATTCTTTTCGAAATAATTCTGATGCCATAGGTTTATTTAATGGTTTGTTCCCTTTGTGTCGACACGGGACTCTCTCATTATACGTCGGTACTGAAACGGGAGTTTGAAGAACAATAGGGTAATCCTTCCTTCAAGAAAAACGTTCTTTCATCCCTATTTTATTGACTCTGATTTTACACGTCCTATGTACATTGCAATTGCTCCTGTCATGCTTGAAAGACAAGCTCGAATCATTAGAGAGGATCTGACAAGCTACGTAGCTATTCTTCTTTAACAATTTAGTTGTGGGCAGGGGGAGAAGAATGTTGTCTTGACTCGAATGAATGTTAAAGAAGAATAGGTACGTAAATGATGTCGAGCATCTCCTCTTTCAATAGTAATGGAGAAGGCAATGCCTCATCCATCAAAAATGGGGCGAAAATTGTAGTGAGGGTGATTAAAAATGAAGTTGTTATGAGTGCAGGGATGATGGTTGGCTATGCCTTTGGTTGGTTGCCACCTGCATTATACCTTCATCACGTGCGGGGACTCTCAGGAACGATTTCATAACATCATATACAGTAAACCCAATTGCAACTGATGGTACCACCTGCAGTAGATAGTCAACAATTAAAGGCACATAACCGACAGAAAGAGGAGATGCTCCATTAAGTTAACTACCATGTAACTTCACCTTTAGGTAGTTTATGCTGAGCCCTGAAAATAATTGTTTCCATCCTTGCCTTTGGACAATCAACACAAGGCTCTCCATTGTTCCTTTCAAATCATCACTGTTAGATGCCATGAGTCGTTCAACCTGTCAAGGGGGTTTCTTTTCTCTTTATCATGTAGGTTTTTACAGTGCTGCACAGGCGCAACGAGAGATACCCACATTTGAGCACATAGAAGAGGGTGGAAGGGGTACCTGCATTTGCCGCCTAACAACATCGAGAGGGTATGTAAAAGTCTGACCCAGTAAGCCTGCTACAGATCCACATGCAAGTTTCACGGCTATACCTTTCTTGTGTTCTTCTGGGACATGGCTTTTCATTTCCTCGTAGAAGTAGAATTTCAAACCAGCATAAGGAAAGATTCCATAGAGTGATGGAGCTGAGAATAGTTTTTAACATGTTGAGTGACAATCTGACAAGGATCTACTTAAAATCATAGGGACAACACAACTAAAACGTACCCACGCCACGGTAAAGGCCTCTTATCCCAGCCTCTTTAGAGGTCTTGGAAAAGCAATCCAAAATTCCTTTGTATACTTGTTCGTTATGACCTAGCCCTTCAAGATTTAACTTTGATGATCCAACAACCTGCACCATCGTATCCAAATCAGTCTGACCGTTAATTTCACTAGTCTCCACACATTTTGTCCCATGGGAGCCAAACTCTAGAATGTTAGTGGTGCAACACCAACCAAAGCACAAATTTGCCATGGGGGGTTTGGCTCCTCAATGATTTCTACGTGTGTGCATGCACGGAGTCGGGGAAAAGAAAGAGTTCCCTGTAGCAATAGGAAGCAAAGGAGCAAGCAGATTTCTTAAGAGTATATTTATTTATTCACTTGCCTGGTATGCCAACTTAGTCCGGACTAAATCAAGAGGATAAGTAAACAGCACTGCAGTTCCTCCAGCAAATGATCCCGCCACAAGATCAAGAACTGGGCCCCTTCCAACACCAGGGAAAGTTTGTATAACCCATCGACGGTACTGCTCATAAGCCATATAATGCAACGCTGCATAAGGAACAATTCGAGCAACACTGGCTCCATTCCCTCTGAGCATAAATTCATTCAAACTTGTAAAATATATTTGGGAGACAAGGAAATGAAAACAAAACAAGGCATAGTCACAAAATAAAAAATAAAAATCTAATAATTGAGAAGATAGTGATCAAAAGTCCACCTGTAAAAGCCCAGGGCCCCTTCTGTTCTCATGATCTTATGAAAAGATCCCAACAACCCTACACTCTGAAACTCTGATCTTCTGGTCTGAAACAAGAGAGAAGGAAAACTAAAATAAGAATGAGGTTCTCTTCTAATTTTCCCAGATGCGTGTTCCCTATTCAATGTCTAAACAAAATCTAACTGTAGTAGAAGAAGCCTACAATACAGATAAAAATTGCATGTCTACAAATAAAGCATAAAGCATTGATAATACATTCTTGGTCCAGTATCATTAGCAGATCACCAACGCAATCATATTACTTTTGGTATCTACATGATACCAAATGATTTTTTGTGTCATAACTAGACAGAGAGCGGAGTGTGATTAACGAATTCATTTTGTCAGAGAAAGATGAAACTAAATATTCCCTATTTCCAAGGGATGGGCACTCTAAAAACTTATTAAGTTCTACCAGTTCATTGGTATGTTTAGTCAAAATACCAACCCAGTTAACTATAGTCTATACAGTATACAGTATTTACAATCTTAAGAAGGCATAATTTCAGTAAAACGTGAACTACGTGGAGCCACGGAACTAAGCACTAACAAGAAGTAACAAGGTGGAGAAGGCAAACCTAAATCAATGTGGGAAAATGCAATTGTTGATTGCACTATCAGGTCTGGCTTGGATTTTCCATTTAACAATGTTTTATTTTCTCATTGTTGGGAACCCCTCACCCCCTTCTTTTTTTATGGTTCACTCGAGCATGCCAACCATACTTATGGTTGGCTTCATAATGAAACTACAGGAAGTAATGCAAGCTGAATTCTTGCTCTATACATAATAAAACTCACCAATTACATAAACTTAAAATAGCCTCTGTTGCAGATTATTCCACAAATAATGACTGGAAACCACAATAACACGTATTTGCAGGTACTATTGCAATTTTTAAGTCCCCATTTGATTCCATAAAACCCGAGAAACTTTAGTTACAGAATGGCATACACACGCATCCATTTGATAGCTATCAGGCCTTCAACAGCTAGAGAACTACCTTCCATAATTTTCCTAGCAAAAAGCTTAAACACACGCTAATAGCTCATGTAGCAATAATAATAACAGGAAGCAACCCATAAGATTCATCATGGATCTTAACAATATTATGGATCTTAACAAGTGCTTAAAAGTGTTAGGGCTTGGCTTCAACCCATAAGATTCATTTACCCGAGGAATGAGGATTGTAAAACTCATCATGTAATCTTTGTTCAAACCTCTTAAAGAAACCAGTTGAGCCCCGCCCAGTTTACAAGCTATGACAATAAGCCAAATCCAACCTTTGGCTATCCTTAGCAATAGGCAGATATGTCAAGGGAATTAGGAGAGAAAACAAATTTCGGTGCAATGGGAAGGACTGCCTATAGAAGATGTTTTAACTTTTACTTGGGAGGACTTCTTGCAATTCAGTACTTTTAATCCAGGGCTGAACCTTTTGGACAAGGTTGTTTTTGAAGGGGGAAGCAAAGTTACACGGCTGAGTAGGGCTAGAAGGGAAAGGAGAGAACTAACTCCAGTTACAGAGGAGTTGCTGAGGAGGATGCCTACTGCTGTTGTTAAAAGGAAAGAACCAATCTCTACTCAAGGGAGAAGCTCAAGCATAAAGAGGAGAATTCCAGCTAGATATCTAGATTAATATACTAAGACACATGAAAAGGCTAGCTGGTTATCAGCTCATTGGAATCAAGAGATCAGGGTTGCCGGGTCAGGGGCCCAGGTCTGCAAGGAGCACAATTGATTAAGTGATTATCAGTTTGGTTGTTAGGAAGTTAGTGGTTGAGAATATTAAGCCCACACTGGAGCAGTGATGTGACCAGAAGTGTATAAATAGGAGGGTTATTTTGCCCTGGCGTATTATTATTCAATGAATATTCATTTCATTCTTTCTTCATTGTTCCTGTTCTTTTCACTTCTATTCTCTCTTCTCTCGAAATTCCTTTCTTCTTCTTCAAAGAGTATCACACTAGCTCCCAGCAATGAGGCTTCCCAGCTGTCAGAGGTCGTGTTGTTCTTTCTTCTTGGGAAAATAACAAGAGATGATTTTCTTACTTCTTAGGTAAAGAATAATAGATCATTTTCTCTCATTCCTCGGGTACCACAGAAAATGCCTTTTGTTGTATTTAACCTCTCTTCCAAGATCAAACGAGAGAAGCAATCCTTCCATAAAAGTCGGTCATGGAAACCAACTGCTTCCTTGCCGTTCGTCATCAAAGACTAGCTAATGTCATAATGGTGCATGGCTAGGCCATGGATATCAACCTTTCACTTACTGGGATTGCAGCACCCAATTTAATAGACTGGTCTATCTACCCATTCAATATGTAAGTTGATCGACCAATACAAAACACAATAGCAGTATCAGTTCCTTTGATCTACTCAGTCTATTCTTGACATGAAGCTAGAGAGTCAGAGTTCATTCAGCTTGAATTTCCCCAAATTTTGGTAATGCGACGGGCAAATGCCTCACCTCCATTTCTCATAGAACAGAACCAAATCAAACTAGAAAAATTCTGCAGATCTCATAATTCCACAGATTTCAACAAAACCCAGAACCACAAAAGACTTCCTAGCGAGCAAAAACTAACCAAAACAGCAAAAATCCAAAGGACTCGAGAACGTAGGGCAATCAATCAATATAAAAATTGTACCTGAAACAAGATCTTGACACGCTCAAGGGGCGCCACCACCGTCTTTGCAAAGCCACCGGCCACTCCTCCTGCAATCAATTCCTTCACAAACAGAGGCATCCCCTCTATTACCCCATCCCACAACACGCCCCCCTCCTCTTCATCTCTCCTCTTCCCCATTGGAGAGAGAGAGAGAGAGAGAGAGAGAGAATTGCTGGAAGAGAAATCCAAAATGTTTTGTGCTTTCCTTGCCGGGAAGATTTGTGGGTTTGATTTGGTTTTCTATCTCATTTTAGACATATGCTGAGCCAAGTCTAGAGTAGATGGCCACACGGCACACGCCACGCCTGGGTTTTGTTGAGATTCTGAAAATGGAAGGGAGAGGCCGTCAAAAGCAGCAGCGGCAACAGTAATTGGACGACGACGGGGTTGCCTTAAGGTGTTTCCTGTTCTATCCTATCAATCACCCACCCATGAGACAACAGACCGATAAAATATCTTTAATTATATAATAATATATACACAGGCATCTATTGTAGAAGATTTGACCTTAATCTAGCAATCAAGACCGTCCATTTTCGGTGATGCTAGGGGTCAATTTTGGTAACCAGACTATACTAATAAAATACGGCAAACCGCGCCGAGCCAACGTTGTTCCTCCCATAATTCTTTAGTCCAAATACACCACATTTTTTCAAATAACAGAGGTGCCCTTTCATCCTTAATACAGAGGCTTTGGCTAAATCTTGCTCGTTTTCTAACATAATAATTTCATAAACAAAAAAAAAAAAAGAAAGAAATTGCACCAAGATGTAACAAGCACTGACCGGTGAAAAACGTCGCAGTCGCTGAGGAAGGCACCGGTGACCGTCAACGATGGCAGTGGCTAGCGGCAGTGTAATTACACAGAAGAATGTTATGCTATTAAATCGGCTTTTGTACTTTGGTTTTACATTTTTATAAAATAGAATGCTTTATTAAACATGCTGTTCAACTTGTATTTTCTACTTGTAAAAAGATAAAAATTAAAAATACATCCGTAGAAGATGAAAACATGAAAAATGGCAGCCACTAATTAAGCCAATGACAAACACTATATGTAGCAGCATAGTAGTAAATATGCCTGTCAACCCAAACTTGACACGATTAATTCCATATATGACTAGATTTTTAAACTAATCCATTTAAACCTAATTCAAAACCACAAAATCAGTATCGGGTTCACGTATCTAACAGCCACCGCCTAACTGCCATACTCAAACGGCCAAACTCATCCGGCTCATTCAATTCAAGAACATAAAAACACGACATATTCTCACTGTATTTTCAAGTCAAACCATCGTATAAGAGGTACACAATAACAATCAATATCAGATTGCAATTCACAGCTGAATCAGAATGTCTCAAATTGCTGTGAATGGGAGTTTAATGAAGTAAGTTCAGGAGTTGCCTTCCAAGGATTTTGTCTTGATGAGCTGGAGTAGGGTCCTCTCAAGCTCTTCTCCGTTGCTCCATTCATGGACTTCTGCCTTGACAAGCATTTGGTTCGAGCAAATCCTCCGCCACAGAGGAAAATCTTTTCTTGGCATGATGTGATCTCCCACCCCGAGCTTCAAGCTCGGGCAGTAATCACCTCCCCCATCTCCAAGATAGATCATCTTTTTCTTCCCACTCTCGGAAATAGAAGCTTGGATCTGCTTGATCACCAGACCCTGTTGTGGAAATCAACTTAAAATTTAAGTCCATTTTAGTAGAAAATATCTAGTTGGTGAAGAAGAAGAAGGAATTCCCATCAGTTATAAACAACATTATCAAGCTTTTATCTCACTATGTGAAGTAAGTTACACGAATTAAGGCTTACCAGTCATTTCCATCTATAGCAGTGATAATTGCTTCTGCAAGGACAATTGCCAAAGCTGTTTGGTCCTCTTGAGATGTAGTCAACTCAGAAGATTCGGTTATTCAATTCCCCATTAGATTTTCAGTGAATCTATACTTAATAGAGGAGAAACTAAAAACAAAAATACGAGGAACTGAGCAAGCCCCCACCAGCATAACCAAATACCTAACAATCTAAGCTTGCCTTCCCAATATCCTTTTGCATATAGAAAAGAAAAAAAAAAAAAAAAAGTAAAAATCTAATGTGAGAGGGCAAGGATCAACTCAGAAGCAAGCCCAGGTGAACTCCATATGCCAACCTTGCTTGGCCTAATAAAATTCCTGAGAATATGATCATAATACTTATCCTAGTTCACAAGATAACAAAAGTATTTCAAACTGAAGAGACAATACATTTTTCTGTTCAAGTACAGTTTAGGCTTTCATGTAGTGCTTATTGGAAAAGCAAAGAGAAGAAATTAAATTTTCAATCTTAGAGAAGTCAAGTTATAGAAGTCTAGACGCCAGTGAAAAATTGATGGTCGACTTTCTGTTTGAATTTCATATTGAGCCTAGCCTTTTAATATCTGGAGTGTGAGGGATTAAGATAAAAGCAACAGTCATTACCAAATCGAGTCCTAGGATTAATTTGTCTTCCCATGTTAGGCAAGATAAAAGCTTGGACAGAGAATCTCCGACACATTTGAAGAAGGATATTTGCTAGGCAAGCTTAACAAATTCAAAGAGTTTGAGAACTAAAAACCAAGTAATCAGTGGATGGATAAGCATACGAAGCCTTAGAATGTTAATCAAGAATTCACTCAATTGTTAACAACACATAAATGATCAAGAAATGGGAAAGTGTTGCATGATCAGCTGCTTGACATCCATAAGAAAAATAAGTACGAGAAACAAAGTTTGGAAGGAGATGAACCAAACAGAATACCTTGCACAAGTTGGGAGGGCATAAACTGCAACCGTGAGGAGATGAGACCATATCATGATAAGCCAAGATCCTCAGTCTGCCTTGATCATCAACAGAGCTTGAGTTTGTGATGATCTCAGAAAAACACCCATGTAAGCCATAATGTTTCAAGATTGTTTCAATGAAAAACTGATTCGCATCGCTGATTATTATCAAATCACATCTGAAATAAGCACATTCCTGTCACAACCTTTTATATTGGCACCAACTCATTAAATACTTGTTAAAGGAGATGGTGTTACACAAATGGAAATGAAGAATATTGATTAGGATAAGTACCCAAGAGCATGGGATTTTGTAATGGCTGCAATTGTCTGGGGATGGATAGGAACCCTTCTCAAACACTCCGCAATTTGATCAATCGTTTTCCCTTGTGAGTGAAGCTCCTCCATCATCCTGTCCTAGGATTGATGAAAATAGTAAAACAAATGGGTAACAGGCTTTTAGTAAACCTTTAGGACTCTAACCAGATGGATGCTAATGCTTGTGTGAGAAGAAAAATCAATGTCATCCATCTGATATGTAATTAGGCTCACAACAGTTTCGTACTCCTGATCTAGTCCGTTTAGTATAGCAAGCAGCAAATCTTTGTCGGTCAATGGCTCTCCTATAGCTGTTAGAGCATGGCTGATCGTCTTAATCTTAAGGATGTAATCATTTATAGAAAGTTCATCCTTCTTAATTGACCTTAGCTTTTGCTTCAATTGAAAGGACTTAGCTATAATTTGACGTGCATAAAGATTTTCCAAAGAGAACCATAACAAATGATTCACAGTCCTGCGCTAAAACTTCTTCACCAATGGTAGAGAAGAGCCATCCCAGCAGGAGCTGATCTGACTGGATCCAGCTCAGGTATTCTGGATTAACCACAGCGTCTCCTCCTTCTAGATCGGACAGGCATTTCAGTGGAGGGTGCTTTATTGAGAAACAAAACTAGATCAAAAGCTCGAATTGTAACGAGAATTTGAGCCTTCCAGAATATATAATTACTGGAATCGAGCTTTATAGGAATAAAGCTAAAAGCCTTTGCAACCGTTGAGATATCAGATTGAGAAGCAGAAGACAAGAACGAGGAGGATTGAGGAGAAGGAGAGGAGGATGAACTGAGAACAGGATTAAAGGCCATTAGAGGAGAGCAACCTGGCTCTGATACTATGTAACAAAGCCCTAGGGCACCAATGAAGAAGAACAAGAAGAGAGAAAAATAACCTCGAGCACTTTACTAAAATGATTGAATGAAATAACCACTTACAAGAGAGACCGTGAGCTGCTTATATATGCAGTTCACTGAACAATAAAAGAGTCACCACCTCACACTTACACTCGACAATAACAACCACAATACAAACTACTACACAATTAATCATAAATCATAACAGCAACAAATCTATCTTTACAAAACATTAGATGCTTCCACAAAAGGGCCTGAATTTTGCATATTTTTTGTTGGACTTGAAAAAAAGAGAAGAAATGAGACAGGTATTGGTCAAAAAAAAAAAATCTTTGTTATGATTGTTTATCCTTAAGGAAGAAATATGCATAATAAATCCAACATAAGAACATAGTTGAGAATTGAGATATGCAAGTATGGAATACAATCTGTTAATGCTCTTCAACAAAAATGAAGAACTAGTATTCCTAGGATTGATGAAAGTAGTAAAAACAAATGGGCAATAGGCTTTTAGGATAAACTTTTAGGTCTTCAACTACATGCAACATATGGATGTCAATGCTTGTGTTAGAAGAAAAACCAAATGAAAACAGCGGACTAAGACTTTTCTTACTTCAGTTGGACTTGGGAAAATGAGAAGAAATTAGATAGATATCTGTCAAATATATACGTGTGTGTTTGTGTGTGTGTGTATCATTGTTATGATTGTTTATCCACAAAGAAGTAATATGCGTAACTATTGTACACAAAAACACAGTTGAGAATTGAGATATGCGAGGATGGATTAGATTAGATTATGTTACTGCACTTCAACAAAAATCAAGAAATAATTTTCAATCAAACCAAGGTGTCACCAAAACCATATCATTCTCTAATTAGCAAAACGAACTTCTTAAAGAAAAAACATGACCACTCTCTTTATGATAAATCCAACTACGGAACTCTATTCAACAATAAAACAACCCAATGAACATGCTTTACAGATTTGAGAGTATCAATTGAACTTTTTTCAAACTATTAAACAACAAGAAAAGAAGGATCAGAAACCAAACCGAGTGGTTTCAAAAACTCACTACTCACTCTATAAGATTGGCGGGTAATAAAAGACTATAGTTCAAATCTCGAGAGCTTACACATAGATATCTACATATTTATTTGGTACATCTGATTTATAGGTTGTCGTTATTTGTACCATAAATATACACACAAAGGTAATAATTATGCGAGTTATCGGCGTTAAAAACAAAAACGAAAAAGAAAAACCAAAAATATCACTTCTGGGCATATGAAAAGCGACCCACGTCATTAAATTACTGATGAAACAGAACCCAAATCACAAGTTTTACAAAAGAAAATGCGAACCATGAGAGAGGTCCAAGGCATTGTTCGGCGCAGTTGATTGAACAAATCCGTCAGACCCAATTCCTCCACCACCCAAGTGTCGCTATTGTCATCAATGATCGTGTGGTCAAAGTCGAACACAACCACGGCCATTTTCCGACAATCGGAAGGCGTCTTCCGTCCGGATGTGAGACTGAGGGAGAGCTGTTTGTTGGCGGGTGAGTCGCTCACACCCTTTTGTATCGATCGTACTGGACGCAAAGAAAAAGGAACTAGGAGAGTGATCTGGTGCTTCTCAAACTTCGTTGTAATAAGGCAATGAATAATAGCCGTTGGATTTCGTCAAAGTCCCAATCAGGAAAGGAAAAATAGCTGTTGCGTCCGACGCATCACGATTGGCTCGTTTTGAAGTGCCAGTTAGGCCTTGCAATTGACACTTGTATGGCATTAGCAGCCATCCCATCAACCACCAAATACAGGTTGTCCCCTACACATATGATACATGCACTGTATCTTCTGCTTTTATATTTTCGGGGAGAGGGGGGGGGGGGGGGGGGGGGTGTTGATGGTGATGGATTCATGGCCTTCACGTGGTCCCATATTGACTTCAACGTCACTACAGCTATGGAAGCCTCCTTTAATATTTAATGAAATACAACTATCTTCTCAAATAAAAAATGTTTAAAAAAAAAAAAAAAACCAACCCATGAACCGTATGATCCAAAGAAGCCACCCCATTTTGCTGCACAATATTTATTACTCATCAATGTCATAAATAAATGTATGTGTGAAGATATACACATAAAAGCTCAGTGGCACGTTTATGAATGACTACAAAATGAATACCTTCAAGTCTCCCTCCTTCCTATGTATATATCTCGTATCCATTTCTCAAGAACCCCCCCCCACCAATAATCTACAACACCCGCATCTACCCTCCTCCCTCCTCTTCTTCTTCTTTTGCTAATCAAAAGAGAAAAAGTATAAGAAAAAAGAAAAAGAACGTCTGTTAACTCCCAAATCATGGAGATCGTAGTATTACAAACTTCCAGATCGCGCTGCGTCTAGTTGTTATCATCTATCTGTCTGCGATTCTGACTTGGGGAGAAACCCGGGTTTTGATCGGTTTCAGCTTCAATCCCATGCTTTCTGGAGAAAGAAGCTCCGGGGAGATGCAAGTAGGACTGAGGGGACTCCTTGGACTGCCGCTCAGCTGGGATGGCCTATATAACCCGTATCCCATGAGAAAGTACTCCATGGGCACCAACATTGCATGTGGTTGCTCTTCTGTTACCATCGATCCACAAGCCTGGACCTGTAGAATCCATACTCCCATGAGAAACCCGTTTCCCCGCTCATGTTCAACAACACTAATAAAAATGCACAATTATTGCACCCTCGCAGCGACATGTTTCTAAAATTCTCAAATTTAGTCAAGATATGATAGGGTTAGAGAGAGAAATGACTAGTGAGCTAAAATTCACGTAGCCGACCCCATATAATGGATGATATTTTGTTAGCTAAGATCCGATGACGTTGCTGGGTCAAAGGACTTAGCTAGACTAGTAGCAAGTGTGATAAGAGAAAACCTGGGACCAAACATCCTCCCATTGCATATTTAATTGGTGCATCACACATACCTCAACCAAGGCGCTGTATCTTCTATCCAATTTTGATGTCATGTGGACAGCCTCTGAATGGAAAGGAGAGTTCTCCCCGACAAATATGAGTGTGCGACATTTAAGTCCCCTCAGCCCATCCGTAATGTCAGGTCTCCTGGTAGTTGGCAAAACACGGGTCAGAGAGGTTTGTTTATCACAATTAAAGGTAAAACCAAGGAGCTCGTGGGAAAATTATGCACACAAAATATGTGATGAAAAAAGCAATCTCTGACACGGATTTTTACCTATCGATTGCTTGAAGGTATCGCAAAACATTTATGCTGTGTCTCTCGTCCAGTAACTGAAGAATGAGAATAATCACATCAGTCAAACGAACTTCACACACCGGTGTCAATGATAACAAGTGCACACTTGATGCAGAAAGGATTCGAATACTATAAGCACTAACCCGTCTACATGCCCGAACGATGTCTGATTCTGGGACATCTGCACTACCGCGAACTTCCTGATACAACTTAAGGAATCTAATCACATAACCACAAAGCATAATAAGCATATGAATCAAAGAATACAGAGAGAGATGGAAGTCATAGAATACCTTGCTGAAGTACCGATGGAGCAATAACTCCTTCATCAAACCACACATGCCATAAAAATACAACAAATTTGACATCACCTAGAGATTAAATCAAAACTTGGTTTAGTATGGAGATATGCCTCGCATCATGTAAAAATTTTACAAGGTATGCCAAAAAGCACCTTATTATACAGCCATTCTGTCCAAGTGGCAGCTTTGCATAAAGGGGATATGAGAATCAGACCAAGAACCCGCTCCCTATATTTCAACTGCAATTAAAAAACCTCAAAGAATTAACCAATCTAAATATCATCCGGAGCATGTGAATTACAAAAATTACTGCAGGAACATACAGCAAATAGAGTGACAATATAAGCCCCCGCTGATACCCCCATGCACATCACTGCACCCAACCTGAACGAGGTCACATTCATGAAATCAGAAATTAAGTTGCAAGTGCAAATATATATTTGCTTGCATAGATATAATATGGTACTATAAAGAAAAATGAAGGAAGAAAAAGAAAGGGCAACAGAAATAATCAACGACCAGAAACTGGTTTTCTATATCCACTTTAGGCCAGAAAAAGACAATAGACAAGTAGTATAACTCAGTAACTTCTTTGATTCATAAAAGTGGGCTATAGAAGAATCTTTTACAGCAGTTGAATAGATAATGAATACCAATATTACAGCTTTATGATTACCTAAAATAGTTGAGAACCTCAATAATTTGATCAGCTAAATCATCAACAGAAGGCACAGGGTCACTAGGACAAATTGCCGCAGCTCCCAACTGCAAGAACTCTTGTAGAAGTCCCAGAAAAGATCTTATGTGAATAATTGCATTCAGTAGAAACGATACATATAAAGGTTTAAAAAACAGCTCTTGAAAGAATAATAATATAACGATACAAGTGCAGAGAAGTCAACCAATTCACTGACCTCGTGCCCAGGAGGACTGATATGGTATATACAGAAATTATGGAGCAGCAAAGAAGCGGCTTCAGGACAAAAGAACAATCCTTGGAAACATGACATATCTGCTTATCCAGTTAAGAAATCATGTAACAATCATTAATAGATTAATAATACAGCTTAAAAAATCACGGACAAATGGTGACAAACAGAAAGATGTTGAAAAGAAGAGAAAAATCAAGCTTAAGATAAAAACATAAAAAAGAACAAATTTACCAACTTACGGTTTAGGGCTAAATCAGGGTAAGTAAGCAGAGCCGGTTTGTCTTGGTCTCCATACACAATAACAGACACAGGACCACGGCCTGTTTGAACAGTATGTTCCTGCAATAAAATTATCATAAATTGTGTATTGCAAAAAAATTGTGTTTGGGGATAACAACAACAAAAAACCACACTAAGCCTTAATCCCACAAATTATGTTCGGGTATATGAAAAAACAAAATAGAAGCAGCACGAATCAACAGGGGAACTGCAACTTCAATAATCATCGGGGATATGGAAATGCTATAGGTACCGTATTTTTTCTAAATAAGAGCAAATTCAGTCTGAGTAGCCATTTGGCTAAATATCTAGCCTCTCAAATAACCCAGAATATGACCATTATCCAGCTAATCTTATTCCTGGGAAAAGCTTTGCCATGTGCAATGACCACCTTTATAGCCAGATTGATATACTATATTTTTCTGAAAGAGATCAAATAAAGAATGATTTCTTGCTAGCAATCATTAAGTTCTTAAAAATGTAATGACTTTAGAAGGAAGAGGAAGAATCTATTATAACAAAAATGATTTTGACAAATAAACTAATTAAATACTGGTTGCAACCACTAATCAATGACAAAAGAAATAGAAAGACAGTGTAACGGTTACGCCGTGTCCATATAATGAAATGGCAAAAGGTCTCTGTATGATTGAGAGTTTTTACAAATTACAATGAGCAATCAGAAAAGGACAACGTAGAGAATGAGAACAAATAAAAATTACAACCCATTCCAGAAACAACAGAAGAGAATGACAACAAATAAAAGTTACAACCCAACTAACGGCACTGTTTGTTGAAGCTGACAACTGGACCACAGCATTTCAAGATTTTAATTTCCCAATTCAATTCTCGTCATTTGCTTCTGGAGATATGGCTAGATTCCTCAGTTTTCTAGGCAATCAAACAGAAATTACCGTAGAACCAAAGGATGCAGTTAAATGATTTAAAGCACATCAAACAAATACAGAATTTAATTATACAATTAACAGATAGCACCTAAATAAGAAGAAAGAAAGCAAAACAAGCTTTCGCATACACGAAGAGCAGTACAGTGAGGTTACCGAATTAAAAGAACTTTAAAACCGGAAAATTTGGTTGCTTCTTCAATTAGGAAAGAAATCAAACAATCGAGAGGACCTACATCGCTAATTTTTACAAATTTCCAGAATTCCCTTTCCCTGAAAAAAAAAATCGAGAAAGGTGGAACCTAAAACAAGGTAGCATCAAGGCATCCGAAACTTTCAGTTTGGTTGCGGAGAAAATCAACATTGAAACGGAAATGCATAGGTTTTTGACTAATCAACAACGAAACAGCGTGAGTGGAGTAAGGATCAAACCTTTCCTCCCAGATAAATGGTTCCTACATCAAGAGAAACCGAATCGTTCGAGCGGTTTGAATCTGCCATAGCCGACGGCTCTCTGAATCGGAAAGTCGAGAGCCGAAAGCTTCTTTCTCTCCGATTACTCTCTCTCTCTCTCTCTCTGTAAAACTATCGTATATATAGATAGATAGAGAGAGAGAGAGAGAGAGAGAGAGAGAGAGGAGGAGGAGAGAGAGAGGGAGAGAAAGGATTGATGGCTTATGTACAAAGCGATTCTCCCTCCCTCTCTCTCTCTCTCTCTCTCCCCCATCTGCGGTTAACCTCCACCGACGAAATTGCCTCTCCTTCTCGTCCGTACTAATGGGACTCTGGTCAAAATTTAACCGCGGTTAACCACTGACAGCTTGGATCTTTGGGATGCTGCCACGTCGTGGAAACGACGTCGTCCGGGTCCTTGAATAGGACTTCACGTGCGCCAAATGGATTTTGCAGTCAACATTTCGGACTTTTTTTTTAAATGATTTGACTGAGCGGTGGGGCCATTGGATGGGGCTCCGCAGCCTCATCACAGGTCATGGTCGCTACTCGCTTAGATGCTCTCTACGAGGTCCACGCGGCCCAATGGCGGAGCGCTTCTTGTGACGTTGTTGGTAGTGTTCTGCCTTAGAAGGGAAATAAAGCGTGAGTTTATCACTTTCTGGAATCCACTTTACTCAATTATTAATCATTGGATTTGCCCATAATTAATTCTTTTTATTTTTGTTTTCCAGCCTGGATGTCGGTTCTAGACGAATGGTTGGTTCCTAATAAAATAAAATAATTATATTTATAAGAACACATATGTTAAAATAAAAAAGATAGAATATACTATCCAACTAAAATTTATTTTAATACATTCAGAAGTTTCTTTTGCCTGTACTATGTCATTTGAAAATCATATCACATTAGTTTATATCGTTACGTATACATTACACACACTATTTTATATATTTATATATAAATTTATTTTAATATACATTTAATAAAATCATTAATCTAATTTTTAAAATATGAGATACATGTATTTTAACAAAATTTTAGAATTATCAAACATAAATTTAGACATATTATAATTCAATCTTTTGACCTTCAACAAATAATGATATCTTAACAATAGCTAAACTATTAACATATTCACAGTGGTTGATATATATATATTTTTTTAATAAGAATAAATCTCAACTATTTAATTGGCTAGTATTATATTAAATAGTTTTTTTTATTTTATTATAAAGTATTACTTGTTAAAAACTTATAATGTTAAATTTTTATTATAATGTCAATTTAAGAACGAACTGAATTGGATTTATCTCTCTCGAGTCTAAGTTAATTTTGACATTAAAACTTCTTTAAGTTTAGATTGTTATTAAATATAAGTTAACTCAAAATCTCCTAATTCTGACTTCTAAATAAGGAAAAAAGAAACCCATTAAGTTTAGATCAGTTTCATTCAAATCAAATTTGAACATTAATTAATTCTATAACCTGTTATCAATGAACTCAACTAGAGTAAAAGATTCAACTCAATTTGCAATCAACACTAGATAGCTAAATGCAAAGCAAAAAGGTGAATTGATCCTTGTAAGCATCCCGTTTTAACAAGTTAAAAGGCAGTCACAAAGTACATAGAATCCATGAAATTAATAAAAGACATGTTTGGCTAGCTAGTCTAAGTTGGCAAATAATGGGTCGGTTGGAGGCATCATAAATATACATGGAAAGGTGTGACAAATACAGCGTTTGTGACAAGGATGGTGCATGAATTTAGCATATCCCATGGCACCACCGAAGGCATGGTCCGGCACCAGCAGCAGCAGCAGCAGCAGCAAGCAGAACATGAGACATGTAATTAATTATTATAAGCCATAAATCTTCTAGGCCTCTGTATATAAGATCCTAACACACGGCCAACTTTTTTTAATAATTTTTGCAGTTTAATTATTTTAGGACTTAATCTACAGGTAAATTTAGGAAGATTTAATTATTTCTTAATTAGTTTGGAATTAAGGGTATAATTAGCAGCAGTCGAAGCCATCCTTTATTTATGTTTGTTTTAATTTAAGCATCTTCATCTCCACTAAAGTAGTATTTATTAACTAATATATGAGATAAAAAATGTCAAATATAGAAAGCATTTCGAATGTTTATTTTTTTAATTTGTCTGTTAAACTTATATGATTTTTCTCAAAAAAACGCTCACATGACTTTTTATCGATAAATTTATCTGATATTTTACAGATAAGCCTAAATTACCCTATTTGTCTTTGTAGGATAATTAATGTCATTTAATATATTTTTAAATTATCATATATAATAATAATTTTTAAATTTTAAATGACATTATTCCTTTCTCCAATTTTTAAAATTTAAATCTCTCTCTCTCTATATATATATTTTTTATTATCTAATACAAATCCCTTTTATCGATTTTTTAAATTATTTTATTCAATTTTATATTTTATTATCTATTATGAAAATATGTTTTGACTTTTTATTTTATTTTTTATTTTTTGACAACGCACATTAATCATAAAATACTATTTTAATCATAAATTTATTGTTGATATTAACATACAAATTTGAATGAATTTGATAATAGAGATATTTTAGTAAAAAAAATTCTTATCTCGGTGTTTATCATATGTATTTAATAAATATATAAAAAATATATAATTTTTAATACATTCAAAAAATTTAAGAAATCTTTAAACACTTTTTAGTCTTATTTTGATAATTTCATATCTTAGTCTGAAAAGACTTAAAAAACATTCTAACCTTATCTTAATACATTTTTATTTTACTTATTTTAACAAACGTTACCTAATAATAAAAAAATAAGTGTGTGTTTGCACTCAGACTAGCAGATCAGCCACTTGAGACTTCAACAAGACTAGCCGTGCCACTCAAGATATTAATGTGTGATAATAATGTATTAATGTTCTGTGTGTGAGAAGTTTTTCATAATAATCAAAATAACAATTACTTGGAGTGAGCAATGAATGCCAAATTAGTCTCATAAGTGAGGGCATGAACTGAGGCATCAGTTTGCATGAGTTTAATCTGATTTGGTAAAAATAAACAATTAAAATAATAACCAGGCATGCCAGCAGCAACCCTAATTATTTGAATTATTAATTAGGTCACTAGAGCCTATCATTGGTGGCCAAGAATTTGCAGGTCACACTCTCCTTAGGACCAACTTCTTTTAATTTAGCAATTTGTCGTTTGTTTACTTGAAAAGGAATGAATGCCCAGACAGGTAAAGGTAAGGGGGGAGGAAATTCTCAAACCATGTATTCTAGTATCACAAATACCCATAATAAGTCATCTATGTTTCAGTATACCCACAATAGCAATTTTTGTGGGAACTACCCTCATAATAAGTCACCTATTTTATTAAGTACATACATACCCATTTCGGTATTATCTTCTTCCAGACTTCTACGTTAAAGATGCTAAGTATAATTTTCAACATGTTGCACTTAAAAGGGACCAGAATCAAGAAGAAATGGAAACATTGGAAGGCAGCCACAAAAATGGGAAAATATTTAGGTATATGGGTGGTGGGTTCAAGATTTTTTTAACTTAATTAAATATTTTTATATTTTATTTTTATTTAATTGAACCAAAAAACCTCAGATGTATGACTCAACCCTTCATCTGGTACAAATAAGCATACAAAATGAATCATAGGTGACATGATAACAGACAGTAACGTTTATGCCATCTGTCTAAAGCCCCAACAATAACACCGCCTTGATTTGCGGAATCTCAATTAGAATTTTAGTCAGCTACTTCATAGCGCTGCATTTTAGAAATTTAAGGCCACAAGCAGACATTTTAGAATTTTCTTCTAAGTTAAGAAACAAACACCCACCAAGTATATACTACTTTTCTTCCTCCTCCCAGCCTTTGTTTCTTCGGCTCAAGTGCTCAAATTTTTAAATTCTAATTCGTCTTGAGATTCATGATTTGATCATCTAAGTCGCACGAAACAAAAACGAAAACGATTACGACATTAAATCAAAATAGGGAATTGACATTTTTTTTTAAAAAAAAATAGTAAACAAAAATGGAGGGGAAACAGGTAAATACAAAAAATGTAGGGATCTTTTTATAGATATAATTTTAAATAAAAAATTATAAAATTAATAATTATTCGATCAAACATAAACATAAATTGACCCAAAGTATATTTTTGTTTTGAACTTTTATGTTTTTTTTTTTCTTGTAGATTTTTAAACTTTTCATAGTTTTAAATCTGTCATTGAATCGTGCAAAATCACACATTTAAACACCTAAATAACAAGTAATATGAATATGTATACAGTTTTTTGGTGTCTCATCAGCCCTTCCTATCTCTTTCTCTGACTGCGTCTCCTTTGGCTACATCTCCTCCAACATCTCATTTCTCTTTCTTCGATGTCTCCTTAGCTCCTATCTCTCTCTGGTTGTGTCTCATCAAATTCGGCGACGTCTTTGGTCTCATTATCTCTATCCCACTGCTTCTCCTCAACTCTCTCTCTCTTTCTCTAGTGTCTTCTTAACTCATTTGCTCTCTCCACCATCGCTTGATTTAAAAGAAGAGGAAAAATATGATTTTTTACAATCAACCATGTGTAAAGTTTGAGTAGTTTTGGCTTTGGCCTTCTCATTCCTCTTCCTTTTGATATTTTCCTTCCTTTTATTTTTCTTTTAGTTGTTCTAGTTGACTGAATAAGAGCTTTGTTCCTTTGCCAGATAGAGAAAAGTGAGCTAAGAAAATGTCATCAAAGAAAAAAATAGAGCTGAAGAGATGCTACCAAAAAAAGTAAGGGAGTTAAAGGAGATATCGAAGAGAAATATGAGATGTAGGAAGAGAGAGAAAAGAAAGACGCAATATAAGAGATAAAGGAGTTGAGGAAACACCATCAAAGATAGAGGAAGCTAAGGAAACACTAGAAAGAGAGAGAGAGCTGAAAAGACGCCATAAAACTACCACGTCAGTATGCATGTGTATCACTTGTTAACCAGATGTTTAAATGAGTGATTTTGTATGGTTTAGGGATATATTTAGAACCATGAAAAGTTTAGGGTTTCACACAAAAAACAAAACATAAAAGTTCAAGGGCAAAAATATGTTTTTGGCCAACATAAATTCCATTATTCATTAAACAAATATAAACACAAATTATTTTTATTTCTAACGTAGTCATTGAGACAATATAAATAAAATTGTTTTTGTTTCTAACGTGGTCATGAAATGAGACGGTTTCAGAATATTTTTTTAATATTACAAAATGCTTTTGGAATTGCTTTGTCTATTTCATTCAAATTAGAAATATTTTTTTAATATGATAAAATAATTTTAAAATTATAAAAATAATCTAGAAACTTTTTTTTTTAATTTTTTAACATTGATGACAAAAAATATTTCAAAAAAATCAAAACAACATCGTTTTTATGTTTTCATTAATGAGAGGCCATCCATTATAAGAAATAATTTTTTTAATAAAAGCCAAGATCGTCACTAAAAGTTCAAAAAATAGTCACTAAAAATGTTAGTGACGGCTAAACAGACCATCACAAGTCAACACTAATGATAATGACGATAAAGTTGGCGGTCACTAAAATTAATCCATTAGCGACAGGCATATTTGTGACCACTGCTATTGACCATCACTATTTCACCCATGTGTGACTGATGTTGCCTAGCCCTCACTAAAGTTTTCATATTCAGTGACGAACATGCTTTGCAATCACTATTGCTCCTCCATATGTGACTGACATTTTCTAGCTCTCACTAAAGGTTGCATATTTAGAGACTACTTTTAGTTGTCACTATTATATCTCCATTTATGACCAATGTTACTTGACCCTTATTAAAGGTTACATATTCAGTGACGATCACATGTGGTCATTGTTATTGCCCGTCATCTGTGATGGATTCCTGTCACTAAAAATTGGAATGAGTGATGACTTTTGATTGACAATCGCTAAATGTGGTTACTAAAAATCCAATTTATTTGTAGTCATCATTTTCCTTCTTAATTTTGATCCCCACGTATTTTATCATTTAATTAGATGTGAATTGTTTAGTTATTAGAATGTTAAAAAGATCTCTGTCAAAAGTTAGGCTCATAAATAATTTTAATAAATTGGCGTGATATCATAAAATTCAGAATAATTAAAATTAAAATTAATAATAATTCGTTCGAAGGGTTGTGTCTAATTTAACTAATAAAAGATCATTAAAAAAGTGATCGAGAGAGAGACAACGAGAGAGAGTGAGAGAGCGTTTTTACGAGAATTGGGTAATTCGGTGGAATATAGCACAGGGACACACACACACACATGCAGTGTAGGAACACTGTCTCCCTAGTTTAGTTTCTCCGAGGCTAATGATTTCCGCTTTTCATGTGTTCGACACATAGAACTACTGGTTTGGCAGCTGAAGTATTGGTTTATTGTTAATGGAATTGGATTTTTTCTGTCTAAGCATGCGTATCCCATTGCCGCCACCAGTTTTTCGAGTAGTCTTGACCCCGCTTTACCCGGTACACAGCAGTTGTGTGATATTGTCAAAAAATTGCCGCAAAATTTCGAGATCGTCGTTGCTTTCTGTTCGTTTTCGTTCATCGTCTTGCGCTGCTCTGGATGTTGTCACAAAACAGCCATTAACTGGTTCGGCTTCTGACCATGTCGAACGGCCAGAGTTTCGGCTTCATGGTGGGTTTCAGGTAACGCCCGCAAGATTGCCAGAAAATAATGGAAAAAGTACAACTCGGAGGAAGTTTGATAGGTTGGGCAATGGACAGATTGGGTGTGTAGATAGGAAAGAGAGGCTTAAATGGTATTCAGAAATGCTTAGAAATTCTACTCTGAACTTGTCTTCGAAGGAGGGGAAAGCAATTCATGGGCATTTGGTGAAAAAAGGGATAGACCCGGACATGCATTTGTGGGTTTCACTGATTAATTTTTATGCTAAGTGTGGCGACTTGAACTTTGCACGCCAGGTGCTTGATGAGATGCCTGAAAGGGATGTTGTGTCTTGGACAGCTCTGATTTCTGGCTTTGTGGCTGAGGGGTATGGCAGTGATGGTGTTTATTTGTTTGGTGAAATGCGGAAAGAAGGTATTAGACCAAATGAGTTTGCCTTGGCAACTTCCCTGAAAGCTGGCACCTTGTGCTTAAATGTAGAGTTTGGAAAACAGGTACACGCGGAGGTTATTAAACTCGGGACCTTTTCAGATATTTACGTTGGGTGTGCTCTTGTGGACCTTTATGCGAAGTGCAGTGAGATGGAATATGCTGATAAAGTGTTCTGCTGCATGCCAGAACAGAATGTTGTGTCATGGAATGCATTGCTTAATGGATATGCTCATATGGGTGACGGAGAAGAGGTTTTGAAACTGTTTTGCAAGATGACAGAATCAAAAATGAAGTTCAGCAAGTTTACTTTGTCTACCGTCCTAAAGGGTTGTGCTAACTCAGGAGATCTTGGAGCAGGCAGGGTTGTGCATGCTATGGCAATCAAGATTGGGTGTGAGTTTGATGAATTTGTGAGTTCTAATCTTGTAGATATGTACTCTAAATGTGGGCTGGTAGATGAAGCTCTTAAAATATTCACCAGGATGAGAGATCCTGATATAGTGGCATGGACTGCAATGATCAGTTGTCTTGACCAGCAGGGGCAGAAACCAGAAGCTGCAAAGCTTTTTGGCTTGATGAGGAATTTTGGTGTGAGTCCAAATCAATTTACCCTATCTAGTCTTGTTAGTGCTGCCACTGATCTAGACCAACGATATTGTGAAAGCATTCATGCTTGTGTATATAAATATGGATTTGAATCTGATTCTTCGGTCAGTAATGCATTAATCACAATGTACATGAAAATTGGAAATGTTCATAAGGGTTTCCATATTTTTGATGCATTGGGTAGTCGAGACATAATTTCATGGAATGCCCTCTTATCAGGATTTCATGATGATGAAACATGTGATCAAGGGTTGCAGATTTTCAAACAGATGCTTGTGGAAGGTTTCAAGCCTAACATGTACACATTTATCAGCATTTTGAGGTGCTGTTCCAGCCTCAGGAATGTAAACTTTGGGAAGCAAGTTCATGCCCATATTATTAAAGAGATGTTTGATGAGAATGCTTTCATAGGAACAGCTCTTATAGATGTGTACACCAAGTGCAGGTTTCTGGAAGATGCACAAGTGAAGTTTAACAAATTAAATGAACGAGACCTCTTCACTTGGACAACAATCATTTCTGGTTATGCACAGACTGATCAAGGCGAGAAGGCTATTCAGTGCTTCAGTCAAATGCAAAAGGATGGAGTTAAGCCCAATGAGTTCACCCTTGCAAGCTGTTTGAGGGGTTGTGCTGGAACAACAAGCCTTGAAAATGGGCGGCAGCTTCATTCCTTGGCAATTAAGGCTGGACGGTCTAGTGATACTTTCGTTGCTAGTGCAATTGTTGATATGTATGGAAAATGTGGTTGTATAGAAGATGCAGAAACATTTTTCAACGGCTTGAATTCTCGTGACACTGTGGCATGGAATACGATCATATTTGGGTACTCACAGCATGGGCATGGAGATAAGGCTCTTGAAGCTTTTAATATTATGTTAGAGGAAGGTTTTGTGCCCGATGGAGTTACCTTCCTGGGTATCCTTTCTGCTTGTAGCCACATGGGTTTGATCGAGGAAGGGAAAAAGCTTTTTAACTCAATGACTGAAGTTTATGGCATTGTACCTTCAATCGAACATTATGCTTGCATGATTGACATCCTTGGTCGGGCAGGCAAATTTTATGAGCTCGAGAGCTTCATTCAGCAGATGAAACTTACACCAAATGCCTTGATCTGGGAGACTGTTCTTGGGGCTTGTTACATTCATGGAAATGAGGAATTTGGTGAAAGAGCTGCCAATGAACTTTTCAAACTTGAACCACGGATACATTCAAATTATATACTTTTATCCAATATTTTTGCTGCCAAAGGGAGCTGGGTTGATGTTGCAAGGGTTAGGGCATTGATGTCCAGTCAGGGTGTTAAAAAGGAACCAGCATGTAGCTGGGTGGAGGTTGATACTCAATTCCATGTCTTCTTATCTCAAGATGGTTCACATCCAAAAATCCATGAGATCCATCAAAAGTTGGAGGAACTTGGACAGAAACTTACTTCAGTAGGCTATATTCCGAAGACGCGTTACGTGCTTCATAATGTGACAGACAGAGAGAAAGTGGGAAATCTACTTTATCATAGTGAAAGGTTGGCTCTAGGGTTTGCCCTTATAAGCAGCACATCAAGTAAAACAATCAGAATTTTCAAGAATCTCCGTATTTGTGGAGACTGCCATGATTTTATGAAGATTGTTTCAGAATTCATTAATCAGGAAATCATTATACGTGACATTAAACGTTTCCACCACTTCCGAAATGGCACCTGCTCATGTCAGGATTATTGGTGATGTTGTTATGCAAGAGTTACGGGCATGTTCACCTACATAAAATTTTTGAAGCCGCAACAATATTGCTTGAAGTTATGGGAGTTCTCCACCATCCAAGTGCCTGTTTGGTCGTGCTGTGGGATAGTTTAAGAGCACTTTAAAGTAAGAAAATGTTTTTTTGCTTTTTGCAGGAAATTGGTGCTTTTTGTAAAAGCACTTTCATAGATTTGATTCTTAAGACAGCAGGCCACTGATAACATTAGAGGAAACAATCTCCCACTGGTCCCGGCTGACATATTGTGGATCAAGGTATTCTTCCTTCTTTATTGATTTTGCATTCAATGTACAGTATGCATACCTTCTGCAAAAAATTACCAGACATGCCTAGAAAGCTGGAAGTTTGTTCTTTCATTAACTTATTAATTGTGCCAGTGCTTGCTTGTGAGAGGTGGAATTCTTCTTACATTAATATTCCAGCAGTTCTTTCTCTTTTTTTTTCCTTTCTTTTTCTTTTTTAATCTGAAATTGAGTGGGATTCATAGAGTTAGATGTTGTTTATGTATAGTTTACGTAATTACAGAATTAAATATAAATAAATCTGAAATTGTTCTTTAAAATTCAAAAAGGTAATCCATGTGGGAAATGTTTTGGCTATCACATTGCTTAGATACTCTTTTTTAGGCCTTCTACGAGAAGAATATTGCTAATTCTCAACTGCTTCTTGACTTGTATTTCTATATGACGAGAAAGAAAACTACGTTTCTGATTGCTCTATGGTTGAAACTGTAGCTGAAACTAGTTTGCTAACCGCATTAAATGGAAAAGAATAGATTGCTATGCACCTTCTGCTTCTCCCATTGTTTCTCTGTTTGTAAGGTATGCTTTTCAATGAAGTATATTCTACTTCTTAAGGTCGTTTAAGATAGACAAGGTGCTACCTACGTGCAGACAGAAACTACTTTTGCTGGCTTATGTGGCTTAAGCCTTGGACTATGTGCTCCTGGGACAGTTGCAAGAGGCTTTTGAAGTATAAGATCATGTTTAGCTGCTTGAATTCACTGAATTCGATCCCTCTCCTGATTTATACTGGCACTTTTTCTTTGCTTTGCATCTCCAAGAGGGTGATTACATTCTTAGATCTAGATAGTTAATTTCTTTATTTGCATGATACTGAATTCAATTACAATCGAGGGTAGTAGCCTAGGGCGGTGGGTGACCAAGGTACCACTGGTTTTCTCAGGGCCACAATTTCAAACTTGAGGACTGCTATCAGTTGCATCGGTGGGTTCAGGCTGGCTTCAGTGTTCTTCACCATCACCAGACATGCAAGGGACCCTCGGCCTCTTGTTCCTTCGGGTGTCCAGTGTACAGCTATGGCTCATCTGAGTGTCTCCTGGGCTGAACAGGGTTAGATGCTTCCAAAGTCATGCTGGCAGGTCACACCAATGATTGCCTCCACCTATTCCCCCCCCCCCCCCCCCCCCCCCCCCCCCCCTTTCTGCTCCGCCTATCCCTTTTGATTAGCACAAAAGAAAGAATTCAATTGCTTCCCACGCCTACCCCCCCCCCCCCCCCCCCCCCAAAAAAAAAAGAAGAGAAAAATCTTTCCTTCCCTGTTAGTACTTGCAGCTGTAGTTTGTCGTCTTCATCTGCTAGGTTAGCAGGAAACAGGGCATATCCGACTCACTCAGGTTACAGTAGATAAAGAGCAGTGTCCAGTTGATTCAAAGGTTACCATCACTTATTTGCTGTCAGATGCTGTAGTTTGTATGAAAGTGGGTAAGAATTCTAGCAAAGGATTCAGCATCTCTTTAAACTTTATCTTGCCACATTATAACCAATATTCTTATGCTTGTACTTGCTGTGTTGACTGCAGTTTTACCAATCTGAACAAGCCGCATAAACTAGGATTATCAGTCTTTGCAGCTTCTTGATGCAACCCTCTATCTGGTTGATTCTTATTCTTAAATTAAATATCGAAGATCAACCCAAGAATGAATTTTTCCTTCTCCTTTTCTTGAGTTCAGTACTTCAAAAGCAGTAGAGAAATGTAAGTATATCTTGTAAAGCTTATGTTAATATCTTTAGAGGCACATTGTTGGAGAAATCATGTCCTCTGCAATTACCCTAATTTCCTTCCAGTTTTGTGACTGGCAATTATAACTCTTACAATAGATAGTTCCCGAAGATGTAATTAAAGATATTTTCTTTCCACTAGAGAAATATAATCAATTTTCATTTTAATTTACTGCTATTATTATCGGTGCATTTTAGTGTTGTTTCCATGCACCTCTCTCTCTCTCTCTCTCTCTCTCACACACACACACACACACACACTCCAAGGTGGAAGCGAGGGATCGATCAGTAGGGCAATTCTACAATTTATGGATCCCCTCCCTGGCATGTGGAAAATAGACTTAAATCTTTCTACTCTGAAGATCTCACTTAGCTGAAAGAATATTTGTAGGAGCCTCCAGATCACACAATCAAACTGATTCCTCAATCATCAATAAATGAGAAGATTTGATCACCCCCAAAACAATAGTTTTTAGATGACAACCTTCAAGCAAAGAACTTTTGGAAGCTTAGCATCATAATTGAATTAGAAACATTGTCATCCCATTACAAAGGATAAATCTTACTTGAAAATCGTCAGGAAATGTTTCCGGAAGCAACTGTTACTTCTAATGCCATAATGACAAAGGTTGTATGTATATTCTGTAGCCCATTTGATTCATATTCAGATTTGTAATCTGAATCCAAAAACTTGTGTAAAGGCATTGAAGAGAAGAGATGAAGAGCCCCTGCTGCCCTCTCCTCTATTCAAAGGTCCTCATTTCTCCTTTCTTCAGTATCTTCGTCCGAGATGGGATTTTCAACCTCGCTTCCACTGCTGGATCCATCATCTCCAAGAAAAGTGGAATCCCCTCCTAATGAGCCCGAATTACAGTGCAGGTTGTACTTTTGAAACTTCACATTTTTTTTCTTTTCACTGCTCCTCCCTCCTTTCCTCTTTCTACCCCCACCATTCTCTTCTGATGCCATTATGTGAGCAGCAGCCAAGAAAGCAGCACTTGCAGATTCTTTTTGCCTCTCGTCATCCTCACTTCCGTCTTCCCCTTCCCCCTTGTTATCAACGTAGAAGAGGAGATCATCGTCCGTTCTCTTTTCCTTCATGTCATGTGCTAGTTTGTCGTGTTCACTTTCTGAAATATCAAGAGTTAGCCTCGGGTAGCATTTTCTGATGCTGTCTTCCAGTACTCTGAACCCTTGATCCTCAAAATTAAGTAACCACTCTGGAGAATAACACACATAATACCAAGATTAGAGAGCTCGGTAATCATACCTTAATAACCTTATACAAGAGATGAGATTACTAGAACGAACTTAAAATTGCCTTGGGTGACCATGCCTTAGGTTGACTGGCTTTGCTGTCCATTCCAATCTCACTTGTGACCAGCTTAACTAGTTGTGCAGGTAATTGAGAACCAGAAAAGGCATTTATATAAGAGATGGCTTTTGTCTGATCCCCTTTTACCCTGCAGCCAGGTGGATAACGTTAAGATCCTGCAATTAGAGTTTCTAATAACCAAAATATTGATGCTTCATACCTGAATGACTCTGTGGCTTCATGTGTAACTATCACTCTTGCAATGGCAAGACGTATTACACGTTTATTAGGTAGATGAGACACTTCATCAAAATTGAAGAAAGAATATTCCACTAATACAATGGCGTCGTAGAGAACATTCCTCAGAGAAACTTCATCTTCAGAACTCTGCAGAGACATTCATAATATACTCCAAAATCTCAGATTAAATACAAAAGGCAGATGATAAAAAATCCATTGAAAGAAGAGAATAATGTGAAGGATAACATGGCAAAGATCATAAAAATATATTCGCATTGAAGAAGGATCACCCGCCATGAGAAGAACAAATTTTCTGAACAAGTAAACTGGACATGATTCACCCATATAAGGTGACAAAACAATGTTAACGGCTACAGATACTCTTTTTTTCTCTTTAATGTAGTTCCACAATACTATAATAAGAAACAAGGAAGAATTGGCTTATCCTGAGATCTATTCACAAATGATTTTAATTGCATAATCTATTTCACCACAAATCTAAATCTGCTGCAAACTCTAATGGATATACGTCAGTCTCTAGTTCTTCCTGACTCCATATAAAGAGGAAAGAAAGAAAGGATGAATAAAAAAGAAATTGAAAAAAAAAAAGAGCTTGAAATTCAATCATAATATCTTCGATGGTTTTTATATTATAATGTCAAAATTTCGGATTCTGCATATTATCCTCTATGTGGCTTATGATTATCCCATCCTATACTGTGCAAACAAGTCAATTTTCTGTTTATCTGCTACAGTACTTCCTCACAGTGCCCGCCTGATTGAAAGACAAATGTTCTTGCACACCATTCATATAATTCATAACTGCAGCCTCCAATAAGGGATGGCGTTGATGATATTGAAAGCTGTGACCGATTCCTCGGATAAGATGAGTATAATTAGATTGGTCTTACCGTCATTAATATGTAAACTGATCAATTTTTCTTAAACAAATGAAACCAGAGCATGACACGACAAACTTTGAGCAAAAGTTGGCAAAATGACACAAAAGCAATCCCTATAAGACGCGCTTACCAATATCGAGGTTACTGGTAAATTGGGCTCCAGCAGCATCCCCACAAGGGTCTCTGAGAAAACATGGCAAACCAAAAATCTTGAGCACATTTTGAAGAGAGATGTTTAGAGATGAATGTAAAAAGCTATTTAACATAACATAATCGAGCCCGTCTCCTTTATATGAATAGAAGTCATAAGGTAGCATTCAAGCCGTTTGGTTAAGGGTCCCAGTTATGTAGATGATAAGGATCAAACAAGAGGAGGGTATACCATGCAACAACAACAATGACAGCAATCACAAACCTTAATCTCGGTTACATGAATTTTAGATTTCCAATCATTCATGATCATACATTTTCTAAAGTCATTATATTTTATGTCATGTATAAGGTTTCCCATCAAATTGTTTTCATCCAACCAGTTTTACACTAACTGTCAACTATCAAATGCATTAAATTGTAAGCAAACCAACGAAAACTAGTAATATGGTTGGGATGTGTCTTTCTAAACTCAAGGCCTCCAACTGTTTTATTTTAGGGGGAAGCGTTACCGGACAGGGCATGAAAAATTTAAGAGAAATAGGAAAAAAGATGAGAAATAAACCTATCTTGAGTTCAAATATAAGCAGACTAACCAAAGAAGTAGAAATTCCGAAACCCAGTGATGGAACTAACTGCCCAAGCCCTCGGCTCTTTCTGCAACTCCTGTTTGGAAACCCCCGAGCAGAAATACAAGCACAATTTCAACAGAAATGCCTCTGTGATCACAGCTCCGGCCAGCTCACCAACAAAAGTCCCTTCTTCACTCAGCCTCCCAACAATGTCATCACCCAAAAGCGGGAAAAACAATTCAAAGTTTTCTTTTCCTTCTGAAGCCTCGCCAATCCAAATTCGAATCAAATCCTCCAATGGTTGGAAAAAACCATCCGAATTGGAAACCAAGCCACCATCATTTGCAGAACAGCATACAGAAATAAACCCTAGAATTGCATCAACTAAGGACTTAATATCTTTCATAATTTTGCTCTCTCTCTTAGAAGACAAGTCTCCGCTCTTCAAATCAACTAAAACTCTGTACGCTTCATATATAACCGGAGCTAGCAATCCAATGCTCCTCGAAGAGGTAGACGAAGCCGAACAGCTTGAAATCAACTGGAACAAGTCTTTTGTGGCCGAGACTCGAGAAGGCTCGCCACCAGGCGAATTCTTGTGGTTGCAGCGATACGTTAAAGCTGAATAGAACCAGATGGACTCAAGCGGAGGATTGTCTCTAGCCTGCATTAATTCGTAGAAAGTAGAAGCAAAAGCTGAGGAATCACGATTTTTTGAGTCTAAAAGGGTTTGTATCGATTCGCTTAATGCAAGTTCGTAATTTTCGCCAATGACATGATTGAATTTGTCATCTTTTATGGGCTTTTGGCTATCAATTAGGGTTGCAGCCATGTGTGCAAGCTCGAATTTTCGTTTATGAGTGGAGTTGAAGAGTAAGGCTTGCAAAACGGTAGAGCTGGTTGGGAGGGGGTTTAAAAGATTAGGGTTTCAGGAGCGCAGTAGTGTTGTGCTGCGACAGCGGTTCACGCGGCTACCGTGCTTCACCAATCAAGGAGGCCCTGCCATAGCGATTTGTCAGTGTACAATTATATTATCGAATTAACCCCAATTTTTAGTTAAAATCAAGAAGAAGATGGTAAATAGATAATCCAAAATTTCAAATCATTTTGCATGCTTCCGTAATTTAATTATGTTGATATTTATGGGGTATGAGAAATGGTTAAAAATAAATTAAATTAATCAAACTCTTACATGCCAAACTGTCTTAAAAGTATAAAAGAGCAAGTGAGCAACAATAAAATAAATCAAGCTGTTTACAAAATTACATACGGCCGAGAATAAACTACCCTTAATTTTACAAAATCACATATGGGGTATATATATATATATATATATATTTTCAAAATTACCTATCTTGGATACATAAAATGTGGGTCAATTTGAAAAATAGAAAAAAGAAGGTATAAATACAAAAATAAATAAATATTGAATCATTACGTAAACTTTATGAAAATAAAATATACCAAATCATTATTAAAATTAGATTTTTTTTTTTTCAGATAAAAGAAAATGCAATGCCCTTATTACTTTTCTTTGAAGTTCAAAGAAGATTAATAGGAGCCTTTGTTCAATCATACCAAATAATTTTTTTACTACCTTCTCTTTAAATTTTGCTATAACAAGACCCCTATTCAATCAACTCTTTTCATAAGGATCAATTTAATTTTTTATCACAAGAGGTTCTACTCTATTCAATCAATATGAGTGGTTAAAATGATCCTTTCACATCATGGAGCCAATGCTTTGGATGGTCTCATATGATTTAGACCATTTATAATTATCTTTATAAATTGAAATGAACCAAAAATGTAGCTTACTAGATCCATATCTCATTGGGTAGGACGGGGTCAAACCCAGATTCACAAGAATGATTTGAGTTCCAAAACTCAACAGAAGCAAATTTTGCATGAAAGACAGGTGAATCATTCTGAAGCCCTAAAAAGATAATGGGTGATAAATGAAGGGGCAGCATGTACGGAAGGCAAATGATGAACTGAATACTCAAAATATTTTTGAAGCTCACATTGCAATGTCACATTTCAAATAGAGAAGCAAAACCAAGCAAAGATGGTGAGCGGGCGGCTTTTTAGTGCTGCAGCATCTCCCATCCCATCCCATCTTCATAAGCAATAGAATTGCAGTAACACAATCACAATGAATGTATGTTCGGGTAGTGACCAAACAAACTAGCTAGCGCATTCTGTAATGTTGGCTTCTTGAGACGACACAGCGCCGGCCATTCAACGAATACTTGACCAGTATATCAACATCGCGAGGATTCTTTTTGTTCTGTGCCACGGTCATGCTTCCGACTAGGGCCTCTCCTTCGCATATGGTAAGCACATCTTCCAGGTACAATACCGTTTGCTTCCAATGGGTAGCCCTAGATCTTGGCCCTGCACGATTGTTGACACACACTAAATACTGCACAAAATCTACCATATGTTGAGCAATTCACATGCAGATTGACATGGTCTACCCCCCAATACAGAGAACCATGGCGTTGTTTAGTTGAGGAAAACATACCCTGTTTTCAGGAAAACTACTCCACAAAAAATGAAAAATAAAAAAAATTGTTCAAATTCAAAAATAATCTAAATAGAAAATGCAACTCTCCAAAATTGCACTTAACTTGGAAAACTCCAAAAATGAATTTTCCAAATTTTTCTTACTACGTAGGATATTTAGAAAATGGAATCCTCCAGAAAATTTTCCAAATCATCTCCATCTCTCCTCTTACCACAAGTTACACAAAAGAAAAATCTCTCTCTCTCTCTCTGTTGAACATATATTCCAATTTTCTAGGTTGAAATTAGTTTTCTATATTTAAAACATTTGAACACCTTTTCCAAATTTTATAGGAAAAATGAAAACTAAAAATTTTACAGAAAATTGAGGATAGGAAACATTTTCCACAATTAAACAGCCCCTAAGACTCTTTGCATTTGCAAGCTCCCACATTCTCCCTTAAATAAGAAGGTAAAGGTTATCATTAGAGCATTAAAATAGAGTTGTTTAGCAGACAGTGACGAACCTGTAGAGAAGCCAGTTAATTTATGGCACTTTGTAAAAGCCACATCAAAGTATGCTACAAGAGCATGGATGTAATCATCACGTTCTGCCACAAGCTTAAACGAAGCTGTGAAGGAAGCATCCCCCGTAGCCATCTTGGAAATGTCCATTGTCTAAATCAAGTAAAATGATGTATTTAGAATGGCACAGTAACATATTCATCACTGTACAGAGCACACACCAAAATATAAACTAAAATTGTTATCAGCTACTAGCCTCCTATAGGCCGTATGGATGCATATTTCTCACCTTCAGTAACTGGCAATTTGTAACAACCTGCTTTTGGTCAACAGTGTCAACAAGAGGTTCAATCATAGCCTGCTTCTTGATACAGCTCATGTCAAAGCCATATACATTGTTCCAGACTGTAATGTCATGAAATGCCAAAAAGAATAAAGTAAGATTTCTGCAAAGTTCACAGGAAAAACTTTTCCAAGTAAAATGATTGACAAGCAGCATTTTTTTAAGTCCATTTAACCATGGCACAGGACGCCAATCAAGGAAATTCACATATACCCCATACAGAAGATTAGGAATACAAACACAAATTATATGCATAGCATAAAGCATAAGAAACAAGAGAGAGAGAGAGAGAGAGAACATAACCTCAATGGTCAAAGAAAAAGGTTTTGAGGGTAAACAATTAAAAAGGTCATGTTTAAAGCACCGTAACTCCTTGTTACACTGCTACATATAATTATGACATGCAGCAGACACAATATACATGTATTACATCATATGCAACAGAGTAAGCTCACATTCAATCTTATCTTCCTTGTATTCAGCATCCTCAATAGCAGTTAAATAGAGAGAAGCTTTGTCTGGAAGAACAACTCCACTATTGCCCTACAAATGAATAAGGAAATGAAATTGAAACAATATATTCATAACACAAAGCTACAGTAGTAGAAGTGTGCAATTGATCAAAACGGAACCACATGAAAACTCATGTAGAAAACTCATGTAGCCCCTAAATCAAAAGCCAGATAAACATCCTTAAAGGTGCACAATGTGCATAGCATATCACATTAAACCTAGGTATTATGGAGAACCAACTGAGATTTTTCAGTTTCTAGAATAAATTTCTAAAATAAAATAGACAGATGATAGAAACAGAACACCAAGAACAATCACAAACATCAATCTCACTAAGTGGGAAACAAGAACAAAAACAGGAAAAAGAAATCAAGCACAAGCAAGTCAAATCAAAGGAAGGATTCCCCAATAAACCACACACAAAGAATTTACTTGTTTCCAGACACTCAATAGCCAATGTAATTGTATGACAGAGATTCCCCTTTTAGACACTAAAAAACCTTGATAATGAAAATGGAACAAAGAATTATAATTGCCACTTGTGACTAAAATAGGAGTTAAAAATTCAAAGAGAATAAATTTCTTAAAAAGAACCAAACTGTAACTTGACAACCCAACAAAATTCAAGGTAAGCCTTCTCACTTATAATGACTTTAACCAGAGTACCAACTATAATCAAGCAAAACCTTCTACAAGTATGAAAATCCAAAAAAGAATATAATCTGAAGAAAAGGCTGAAGAACCAGGAAATGACCAGTGATCCAACCCGGTAGCACTATCAGACTATAAGGACTAATGAAGTATGATACACCATAATTGACAGTACCAAGTAAACTACAGCAATGAGTCTCATGCTATAAGCAACTCCATAGAAACATTTATTAATATTTTCCACATTTCACCAGCATTGAAGCAGTTATTCTAAAAACCAGGGACAGCAGAAAAAACTGGCATCAGAATCAGAAGCAAAATGCAACTTACAAGCCATTTATCGCGAGCATAGAGAACTGTATTTAACATATTCTCAAATAATAAAAAATATCCCATCCACTCTGAGATAATGACATCAACTTGAGTGACTGGAAGCTCAATTTCCTCAACTTTTCCCTTCAAAACTGTGATAACTGTAGAAAATGATAAAGGAAACATGCAGAAAACAAATCAGTAAGTCATAGAACTCAATACATTTATATACAAAATTCATGGTTTCTAAAGACATCACCATCTGAAAATCCATTTTCTTTGACAATCTCTTGTGCCATGTCAGCCATGTGGGAGCACTCAACCTAAAATCAAAAGCTTTTGATAATCAACTGGATTTGTGAGAAATCATCGAACTCCATTTCCAATATTTAGTAGATCAAGCCATGAATATTACCCATGCATCCAGTCTATCCCCACCACCACGCTGCCTCCCCAACAAAATATATATATCCACACATCCAGAATATAGATAATAGTTATTGAAGAAGTTTGGATTTTAAACTCCTCAAAACTACTTATTTTATTATTTGAATTGGACAAATTTATACATAAATAGTAACTGATCATATGGTGATAGTTGCACACAAAAACAACTACCACTTAGAAAATAAATAACTACATGATGAATGAAAATTTGTTCCTATAGTTTGTTTAACTACCTAACTGTCTCTATTTGTTGTACACAACTTTCTACACACCCCCTCAAGCTAGGCTATAAATATTAAGGAAGCCCAGCTAAGATATTCACATTTTCAAACTAAGTCTTCAATAGATCCTTGGTCAGGAATCAGGATGTCCATAGTCTTTGGTAGTGTCATGTACCTAGGGTTGGATTGGAAATTGAGAGAAATCAGATGGGAATTAGACGGAGAGGGAGGAAAATGCAGCAAGAAATGGGGGAGGATTACAAACAAAA
Source organism: Diospyros lotus (assembly GCF_014633365.1). Classification (NCBI taxonomy): domain Eukaryota; kingdom Viridiplantae; phylum Streptophyta; class Magnoliopsida; order Ericales; family Ebenaceae; genus Diospyros; species Diospyros lotus. Next base: position 9,272,197 of record NC_068339.1, on the reverse strand, counting down.
TAGCAAGGAGAGGGAAATCAGAAGGATCAAGAGAGAGAGAGAGAGATCATAGGGAAATTGGAGGGAGATTGTGAAAGAATTAAAGATTGGGAATCAGAGAATTCATTCATCAATTCAAACATAATCCTTCCCTTCCTTAGTTGTGGCTTATATATAGCCTAACAGCCTCTCATATGCACCCATGTGCAGTACCACAATAGGCATAACTATCTACAGCTAAAGACAAAGATCTATAATAGAAAAGGAAAATAAAATTACAATTCTTGTGTAATGCATGTAAGCTAACTACTATTATAATGACAATTATAGCCTTGGGGATTCTTGGGGTTTTGACAATTCTCCCCTCATTGAGAGAGTTTTTGTCCCCAAGAACTTACAACGATTGCGCCGTTGTTTCTTCATCCAATACCAGTTCTCTCCATCTGGTTTATTCCTCTCTCTCTCTTTCTCCATCTAGGCCTATTCCTCATTGCCCTTAAGTTCTCATCAACTGGAACAAAACCATGAGTTATTACCACAGCTCATATAATTGCAATCAAGGTTGCATCTACCTCCAAGGTGTAATAGACCATTCCCCTAGGTTTTGCAATAGCTACCCAATCAAGATTGCTGGTACTCACAGTCTGAGGATCCAGTATGGTGCCAAAACTGATCAATATGTCCACATCAAGTGCCGATAATGAATTTAGTCGCTTCCTATCATAGGTAGCAACTAAAACTTGCAACCCTAAAGCCCTCAAATGATGATCATTTTGAAATTCACACATCTAACCAGTTACCACATATGTTCCACTATGTTCATCATTTTCGATGTTGGTTGTTTTGAACCCAAAGAATTAACAAACTAATTCTTCAGCCGCAATAGAAAAATGACGAGTAGGTAGACTATCTTCCTCTAGTCATAGGACCTCATCATCCTTATGAAGAGGTTCATGATAGCCAATACAAGACTATTCTGATCTGGATTGCCCAATCAGAACTTCTTTGACTGCATGTGGAGCATCAAAGACTTGATCCAACCTAGAATTGTTGTCACGGGCATCACCACTCATAGCTCTGACTTGCTTTATAACCGACTTATCTAACAAATCAATGTTTCGTTCCAAATCTAATTGTTGTCATGAGCAACTCCTTTTTCTTTGTGTTTGATGGAATATCCCTCTACATGAACTTTTATTTCAAAAAGATCAGATGGTCTCTTTACATCTACTGCCCTAGCAACCTGATCGTTACCGATTCCCTTTGGATAATGCATTTCACCACCAATATCATCTCTGATGTTGCAATCATCCTTCTAGATAATTCTGCCAAAATCAAAATACTTCTTCTACACATTCGAAGGTACACAATGAATCATTTTCCCATAATCTAGACTTCCCTTTAGGCGGCTTCATTTCAGGAACTCCTCTTGGTTAGAACTTCCGTGATGATCATCTAAAACATTTCTTCTCCATTTATCGAAGAATCCAACAAGAAAGTTGACTTGATACTTCTTATACAGCATCTTTGCAAACTTCTGCAGCTGCTCGTATATAACACTGCCCATCTCCTCACACATTCTGCTAACCCAAGGATCTAATTTCTATTCCCGTGTCTCATGATTCAGGCCAAACTCCTCACAATTTATGTTGGATCCCACTAAGAATACAACATTCTTCTGTTGCAATTTAGACTCCACTTGTTTCATGTGTGCACTGCTCCCCATGGTCGACTTCTCACGAATAGGGTATCCCACTAAAAATGTAGCATTCTTCTGCTACAATTGAGACTCCAATTGTCTCATATGTGCACTGCTCCCCATGGCCGACACCTCACGAACAAAACCCTTCAAAGACCAAGGAGTAGGAGTTCCACACATACAGAATCCAACCCCTTCCGTAAGCTATTCGACTCTAAATTAGAATCACCCCGACACAATTCAATAGCCGAGAAGCACCCACTCTCCTTCGCCTTCCCAATTTGAACAATGTTAACCAAATTTCAAAGGTGAAATCAACCTCTTGTTTCCTTGACTCATAGCCTAGAATTCAATTAAAACTATCGCCTGTGGAATTCTATTCACTAATTCACTTCTATGAATCGTCGAATTTCTAATCGAAATCTCCTGAATCACCTCGCACTCAGTTCCAATAATGGTTGAGGTCGCCTTTCTGAATCGCGACTGCAATAGCTAAAGCCTATTGGTTCCATCGCAACTAAGAGAGCAGCTTTTAATTACCTTCAAAACAGATCAAAAATGAATGTCGTCGAGGATTGACGGTTCCAATTGTAATTGTAGTGGAATCTACGGTCGAAATTCTTCTTATCAGCTTCGTTCCACTTTCAACCTCAAACGTCAGCCAACGCTCTCCTCCTCGAAATCCCTAGAACTGAATTTACTTGAATTCAGTTCACTCTACCTGAAACCCACACCGCCTGTAATCGATTGACTTTGAATCAGCTGCTATGCTCTGCCTAATTGAGAATTGATCTCCTCTCAAGTCAACAACCTTGAATCCGTTTCACTAACTCACCGTTATCACCCCCTAGCAACCGTGGAGGATTCGTTCGAATCTATCTCAAATCGTTGTTCAATCACTTCACCAGAGTCATCAAAAACACCGTCAGACAACACATGGCTTGCTTACTTCCAAAAATTGAACACTTCCAAATCACAAGCCGAGAGACACTTCACCAACTTCACAATCTGAACCTTAATAACACCAAAATTCACCACTAGAATTGCCGACCGTGAAGTGATAAAAAATTATGAAGCAGTAGCTAAGGATTGTCGCTAGGGAACAACAACCAAGATCGTCTAGGTTTGCTTGCCTTTATCACATGCAGCGACTTGGATCCAACCGCTAGGATAGCCAAAATTTGCACAAGTCGCAGAAATCGAAGGCTCATCGTTGATTTCGAAATTCACCACATCGAAAGTATTATCTTGAGAGTTCAATGGGCTCTCGTTGCAACTCATGTGAATTGCCTCCATTCAATTCGTTTGCAATCAACTTCCAAGGATGGCCTTACTTTACTTTGAATCTAGCTTGATTATTTCAAAATCGGATTGGACCACTATTGAATTTTTGAAAATCACTGATCTACAATCAGCTTCCAGAAACAGTAGGCGAAGAGCTTCCGAGAACTGGTTGCAGAGCTTCATGTTATTGTTCACAGGGCAAAATCAAGTTAGACTTCCTACTTGTTTGTTTTACAAAGAAGATGTTGATCCAAATAGTATAACAAATGGAAATCCTTACTCTTCCCAAAGGAACAGATCAAATCTTGTTTTTGTTGGAGCTTCCCTTACTCGTCCATGGAATCAGAACTCCATTGTCAAATCCCAAAGTTCAATTCAGAGATGTGAACCTATACTAATGAAAAAATACTTTGGAATTTCTATGGAAGAAAACAATAATAAGAAAAAAGTTGCTAATGAAGCATTACAGCCTCAAGAGTTCCTTAAAATAAAGCAGCCTAAGGAGACATCCGAATTATGAGGAAATAATTCACTGCTTATTGTAGAATTTGAGCAAAAGAAGTGTTCTGATTTTGGCAATATTGACAAGAAAGATGATTGCAATATCAGACATATTATTGGCGGTGAAAAGCATTATCCAAAGGGCAATTATAACAATCAAGTTGACTAGACAGGCAAGTACAAAGGAACAATCTAATTCCTTAGAAAAAGTTCATGAAACAGCCAACATTGAAGGAGCAGTGATGAGGAAATTGTGTGAATAGCAAGGGAAAAGTTTCAGCTGCTAACTACAACGATCAGAGAGTGGTTGCTTCTGGTGTCCAAGGATCCCCAATGCTATAATTGTCATAAAAGTAGTTAGCTTACAAGTAGATCCTTGGTATGTAGAAAATCTACCTTAATCAGCCTTCAATTTTTCTTTTTATGAAATGCCCGTCTATTTAGGTCAGTTTGAACATGTTGAGTTGTTGTCAATATTTTAGTTAGACAACTAAAATATTGGGTGTTTAGGGTGTCTCCATGACAATGCCTTTAATGTTTCTTTAGTGTCGGAATACTTCTCCTTTGCAGCATCCTAGATTTCTTATGTCGTATTTGTGGAAGATAAAATTTACTCCAATTTGATGCGTCTTTAGGGTCAAAATACTCCTTTGTGGCATTCTCTTGTGCCATCTTGTGGAGGATGACATTTACTCCGACTTCTTGTGTAGATTTATTTTATTGGTGTGGCAGTGGTGATGGTGGACGAAGATGAAGAAGATGACTAGAGATGGGCATTGGCCGACGATGGTAATGTTTTCTCTCAGGAAATTAAGGTTTCTCAATTTTTACTTCAAGAACTTCACCATCTTTGTTGCTCTCTCTCCCCCCCCCCCCAACTTTCCATCTAACCCGGCTTTGATACCATGAAGAAGTTTGGATTTTAAACTTCTCATTTTATTATTTAGATTGGACAAATTTATACTTAAAAATGGTAACTGCTCATATGGTGGTAGTTACACAAAAACAAACTACCATTTAGAAAATAAATAACTACATAATGAATGAAAAATTGTCCCTATAGTTTGTCTAACTACCTAACTGTCTCTATTTCTTATACACGGCTTTCTACAGTTATGAGAAACATCAACAAAGGAAGTAGAATCCAAGCATTGAAGCCATTGAATTAAGTATACAAATTAACACAGTTTCTAAAGGGTAGTAAGTGGACCACAGCCATATCAGTAAAATTATAGAAAATAAGTTAAAATATTTAAACAAAAATAAGAAGGCGCTGTCCTAGCAATTCCAGGTCTTTTGCTTTAAGTGCAATAAACTCCATTGTCATTGCAGAAAATCCACAAATATAAGTAAACCAAGCATTTGAGGCAATTATGTATAATAGAAATTACTAACAAAGTTCACATGTGGTATGGTGATGTTAACAAGCATTAACTCATTATAATACAAAAACAGCATGCGGACACCTTGTACATTTAATTTGGGGGTAACTTGCTCAATACCATTATTGCTCAGAATTTTCTGCTCCATATGCATCGCATTTTCTTGGCAAATGAAAAGGATAAAGCAGATAACAAATAGAGTACAAAATCCTGCAATGTTATGTTTAATCATATTAATGCCATTGGAAATCAATGAATCTAGCAGATGAAAATGAATGCATATATGTTGTAGCTAAAGCATCCAGCCCAACACCAGACCACAAAACAGTGGCATTGGAACCAATTGGCTGTAAGGGTAATGTCAATACAACACCTGAACACACAAGAGCAGCCTTTATAGCCAATTGGCCTTGAATGACTTGCCAGGAATTAATTGAGTTTGATTTACTTTAAAGTTTAATTTGATTATGATATCGGAATCCTAGCTTTTAATTTTGATAGGCTTTGTTTAGATTTGAATCTTCATTTTTATCAAGTATTGATTAGATTTTTGCTTTTGTTTTAGTAAGATATGTTTGGAAATTTAATTTATCATTTATCATTTTAGTTAAACTTTAGCCTATTTACAAGATAAAGCAAGCATTAAAAAAGATGGAAGAACAGTAAAGCAGTTGGACCAGATAATATATTGATAGATGTATGGAAATGCACTGGAGAAGGGGCATTTTTTGGATAATTGAAATTGTTCAATGTGATCCTTAAATCAAAAGGGATGCCAAACGAGTGGAGGAAGAGCACTTTAGTGCCTATGAACAAGACTAAAGATGTTCAAGATTGTGGAAATTATAGAAGAATCAAGTTAGTAATAAAACCATATGTCAATAATTAATACTACAAATTTCTCATCAAATGTCATAAGAACAGGATATGAAATTTTTTGTTGAATTAAAATACAAGTTGAGGAGAAAAAAGCATACCGCATAAACATGTTTTGCCCCTGCTTTTGCACAAAAGAGTGACAGAATTCCAGTACCAGCACCAACGTCAAGTACTATTTTGTCTTTGAACAAAAAAGTATTTTTATATATTACATTTTGGTATGTCTTAGTTCTCACTACGTCCTTCAACATTTCCTGCAATGCCAAAATAACAACAAGAGAAAACCATTGCAATTCTGAATAAAGCAATGCAAATGTTAACAAGATGTCAAATACACCAAACCTAGATTGAGTATTTTGAAAACATAAAGGAAAATGAGGGAGCAGGGAACTGGCGTGAGCTTTTTACAATTCTAGAAACGATTTCCAGTTGTATCAATCTTAGCCATTGTGAAATTGAAAATAGTACCACATTATTCCTGGAAATCCCATCGGTACATTATTCCTGGAAATCCCATCGCAGACATAACTTAGACCCATATGGTTACCACTTTAAGGCTCCCTAATCAGTCCATATAATGGACACAAAATTCTGATAGAACTAAACTAGGAAATAACAGAAGAAGAATATAGTACGAGAAATCCCTTAAAGGAAGATTGAACGAACAGAAATATTGATGTGAGTGAGCAGATACAATAGCCAAACATTGAATTGCTGTCATTCAAGTGTAGCAAACTTACTTCATGAATACCTGCAAACACAAAGCAAGACGAACTGAAAGATTAGTTCTTGCAAGAGGCACAAGCAAACCAAGGTACATTTAAAAAAAAACATAAGCCGTGAAGCATAAACGTGCCACCTGTTGATTATAGGCATTAAAGACTTAAAAGCTAAGACCTTTAGACAGGGTGACAAAAGAAACCAGGGTACGCAGCATCCCTTATGTTTGGCTCAGTAAAGCTGTTCAATATCAGCTCATTGCTTTTAACAACCCAGGCTCGGATTGCCCAAAAAAGAAAAACCGAGATTGGCCAGTTATGTAAACAAGTCAAGATTTTGATCGAATATTTCAAGTCCGCCGGACCGCCACTTTCCTAGATTAACTTTAACCCAGATAATCTCGCATTCACTTTAAGAGAGTAACTCGACCAAACCTCTTTCCAATATAAAAACATAACAACGCAGGTTGTTAAGTTTTCCAAAACAAGCGATTGGAAGTGGTAGAGGCAGAAAGGGAGAGCAAGCGGAGGATAAATCATACCGAAGTGAGAGTAGGAATCGAAGTAGTAGTCGGCGCTGGTCTTGTCGGCCGCGAGGAAGGAGTCGTCGGGGTCGCACATTAAGGCGTCGTCGTCGAGGTTGGAGCAGCTCTCGTCGAGAGCGTCGTCTTCTTCATCGTAGTCGAACTTGATCTTGGTCGGCCTCCGGGCGTCGAACTTGCCAGCGTTGTTGTCTTGGAGATCCATTTCTCCTGGTATGGCTACTAGGGTTTTGGGGGTGGGGGCGGGGGTGGGGGCTAGGGTTTATGACAGACAGGGAGGCTCTCCACTGTCTCCGCGCAAAAAGAAAAGAACTTGGGATCTCAGATGCGGAATTAAATAGGGATTCTATGTCTACCCCGATTTAAAATAAAAATACCTTAAACCTTAACCCCCTAACCTTATATAGGGATCCATTTCTCCTTGTTTTTCATATATGTTTTTATTGGGAATTAATAAGTAAATATATATTGAAAATAATAATAATAATAAAATTAGGATCATAATTCACATTCTATTTTTGCTTAGTAGTAAGAATAATAATTTTTTTGTGTTTGTTTGGAATGATCATTCTTACGCGGTCATTGGTATTCGTATTCTCGATTATATTATAAGAGATAAATTATACGTTGGGTCTTTAACTCTTACACAAAATAATAATCAAATTTATAATTCATCAAATTAACATTAATATAATGCTCTCGTAACTCAACTTATATACAAGATTTTTTTGTTTTTTTTATGTTTATTTGATTCTGGTGATGGTGAACTGGTCAAACTTTATGTCCATGCGACTATAAAAATGTATATTTTATTTTAAATTAACAAATAAATAACAACCACTCTCAAATATCATTTTGGCTGTTGATTGGGACTGGTTGGGTTGGGCCTAAAATTAATTAATTTTTTTTTTTTTAGTCAATCATCTCCTTTAAAATTTATAAAGATTTGAGTTGCAATTTGTTTGGTGGGCGAGAGGAATGAAACAAAAATTGGACGAAAGAGAGTTTGATTGAAGTTTGAAGGGTGCAGGACTAGAATTAAATATAAAAGATATAATAAATACTTTTGGATCTATTTGTTTTTTTTTTTTAATTATATCTTCCTTCATTATTGATGTTCTCCCAAATAAGAAAATGAATAGACATGATTATAATATTAATTTTAATCTTCTTTTATTTTTTTATAATTTAAAAAATTATGAACTCGTATTTATCTTAGTCCACATTTTAATAGGTAAAAATTTTCGAGAAAATAACCCTTAAGGTATAGGTTAAGTGGTCGAACAAACGATACACCGAATTCACACTAATAAATCATGAGTTTTATTATTACGTTACATAATGCGGTAAAGTCTCATACTTGTGATTTATCTTATTTATCAAAATTAAAAGCACAAACAACAAGACCGCATAAGGACGGTCATCAAAAGATTTTTAAAAAAATAATATTATACATTCCATTATATTCTTTTTACAATCCACATATTCCCATTTCATTATTATATTATTAACATATCCTACCAAAGTGCCGCTTCAGTCTCATTAATCTCTCTCACTTAAAATTATAATGCAAAATATCCCAAATAACCCACTCTTGGCGCTGATCAAAATTTATTTTAAATAAATAATTATAATAAATTTTAAATAATGAAATTTAATTTAAATAAATAAAATACTTAAGCGATACTAAGGGAATTTTTATTTTTTTTCTTAAATCATTTGAGAGACTCATGCACCAACACACGCGACCCGCAAGTAATGGTGACGTACATGCATGGTCAGAAAAAATAAGAAATTTTACGATTTTATTTAAAACAACTCAACATATTTAAAATTTATATTTATATGGTACAACATACTTATATTTTATTTGTTTTACAGGACATGTTACTTTTTTTTCTTTATTATGTGAAGACGACGGTTTTACTTGGACCAAAAATGGCATGGCACTATTCTATTCTATTCTTTTGGATGATAATAACATATTCTGCATACAATTTTGCAAAAGCACTAATTTCTTGCTTCCCCTCCAAAACAAACAAAAATATTTTCTTATATTGCCGAAACACTATTGAATAAAAAATGCAAATGATGTTTTACGTTAGCTGCACAACTAAAATAAATAAAATTATTTTTAGTTGGTTAAAAAATATTTTTATCACAAGATATAAAACTTTACAAAAAAATATAATCATAATAGAGATGAATGAAAATCTAAAATTCATATACATCCACCCCATTTAATAGGTTAAAATTTGTTATTGTTGCAGTAGATGATGCACTTAAAACACTTAAAAACTGTCCTACTACGATGCCCATTAAAAAAGGCACAGATACTGTATCTGAATTTATTGATACCTGCAAAAGTTCAAAAGTTTCTTGCTTATCTTTCCCTTCTATAGTGTGCATCTACAGGCACAGATAGGAGCCCAGAAATCAGCCGTCCCCACCATTTTCTGAAGAAACACAGCTCTTCTTTAGTGGCCATGGTGCCCCTGCCATTACAGCCTCAATCTCCCATGTGTCCCTCGGAACCTTTGTCATGTTCTCGCAACCATTCGAAGTAACATACTACAATGTATATAAGGAGGATAACAATATTAAGCTATGCATAAGATGTTTGAACAGAAAGAGTGAATAGTTCTATGCACATAAAGAAATATGAAAACTCTCGTATAAATGAAAGTTTTATCTGGGTTTTGGAAGCTCGAGAGTTTGGGAAATTATGTACCAGGTCACTCTCAATTCGTACTCCACCAAAGCCCTTAATCTGCTTATTACTTCATGATTAAAGAACTTCGAAGTCTTTGAACATTCCATGGCGGGAATCAGCAAAGGATCGATAAAGTAGCATCCAGGTTCCACTGTAATCACCTGAAAATTAATATCCAATGATTTGATTTTAATATAATTCCCTAGGCAAGAAACTGCAGGTAAAGTAATGGAAATCAAAACAATGTTATGTCGTGATAATATCTTCATGATCGAACATTCAGAAAGAAAACATTGAATCATTTCCCAAGGATCAAAGAGCAAACTCCTTCCATTCGTACGATAAAACAGGCACATCCACCAATTCTGACTTGCTGGGCAACCTCCCAAGTAGAATGTTCATGATGCTACATGCTTGACTATTTTCTTTCAATCTTGAAAGTTGATTCATGGAAATGCCCAGTACTCTCCTTTCCTTTGGACTAGTAGTCGATGATGTATATGGTGGCTAATCTTCAAATCCAAGTGCTCAGGGATGATCTCCAGAGGCACCCCTAAGTAGTTAGTCCTCCTCCATTGGGCTACCCAACTGCACCCCTACACAAGTGCGTCCCTCTCCGTTCATAACAGCATCCTCAGTTTTGCTTCAATAAAGTTTTCTTCCACCTGAGCGTGCTTCTCTCATTTCTTGTAGTCCTTTCTCCTCAATGGGTATTCCAGTACTCCCCAACCACCTAGGTTAGAGCAGGGCCCAATACCACAAAGGGTGCCAGAGTCCTCCATGGTCACAACACTTGGTGGTTAGCCTGAGTGTATATGAAATGATTGTCCCATTCTTATTCAGACATCTCAAATCAAGGAAAAGCCCACGTGCTTTGTACCTTCCATGCCTAAGCAGCACTTCTGTTATGTCAGATTCCTTTGGCTTAAGCTAACAAAGGGAACTGTATCACTAATAGGGGGCTTCAAAGGCCAATCTTGTCTCCCGTGTATTCCCATGTATCCTTATTCCTCTGCCAACCAGATGAACGAGGACCTATAACCAGACCAACCGTGTACGTAATGGCTCATATACAGAGATAGATTTCCAATCATCCACAAGCTTTCAACTGCCCAGAGAGGTGAACTTTCTCAACCAATCCAAACATGCCCTTATTATATCATAAAGAGTTTACAAGTTAATTATTGTGTGTGCATGTTAAACAAAATGCAAATGAAGATGAAATAAACTACTCATTATTTATATACCAATAGACCATCCCTCCCATATGCATAAGAAATCCATGGCATCAAAAATTGCCAATAGCGAGAAGTTTTGAGACATTATCTTAAAGTAAACGGACATTGATTGGTCAACCCACTAGGTTCATAAACCCAGTGAAGGAGGCCACATGTCACCTTTTCATTGGTCTAATAAATCTTGAATGTTAAATGTTAAATGTTAACTACTAAATGTTAAAATTTATTAAAACCCAACTAAAATTTACTAAATCTTATGGGTTTGGGGAACCCATTTGAATAATTATAATTGTTAAAGTTCAAATGGATTATATATACACACATGATAAGCTGCCAATCAGGAACATATCCTTCCAAACAAGCTGTAGTTTTAAAAGATGGCAACAATATATTAGAAATTTATTGAATCCAAAAACTTCTTATGTAAACATCATCTATCAATCCAAAAGAATGTGGTAATGTAAGGAACCTTCTTCCACAAGTATACAAGAAAGTTAATTACACAGCTGAAGCTCTACTGTATAACAAAGCTTTAATAATCATGTAATAAATGTAGAAAATTCATCTACTAAAAGAACAACAAATATTGCATACCATTCCCTCTTGGAGTTCTCTACTTGTACGCAAAGCCCTTAGACCAGATTCCATGGGTCTCTTTGCTCCCTGAAAATAATCAATTTTCCAAGTTTCATAAGTGGTACTCATAAAGCACATTCTAGCATCACCAATATACGCATCTCCCCAATTATATATGCAGTAACAGGCAATGATTTCCATCACACACAATAACCTTCAAGTAGCCCCCAGGATCATGGGTATCAATTCCCAAGAAGTGTCCCAGACCATGGGGTATGAAAACAGCACCCATTCGTTCAGCCATCATATCATCAACATCACTGGAACCAAAATCAGAAATACTAAGTGCTGAGTAGGTTTTACATTCAATGTGATAACAATTTGAATGTAAAAATGAAAAAAAGAGTATTTGGAGAAAACAGAAAATACCCAATAAGGAGGCGCCCTTTCTTCAATGACTCAAGAATAACTTTTTCTGCTAATCTGAAACATTAAGGGGCACGGTTGGGAGATAGGACCAATCAAGGTATAAGTGAAAAGCCATCAAAATCGGCATGCTAAATGTTTCAGTGCCATCAGTATAGCATCTCAATGTTCATTGTAACAATTTTTTATGTACTAGACCAAGTTTCTGGTTTATTCAAAAAATAAAATAAAAACTGATGTTATGACAATCATGTAAGTTATAAGGTTGACCTGCAGAAACCTTTGAGCTTCCAGGACATATCATTGAATCGGCATAACAGAAAAACCCAAGTGGAGTGAAGAAAATGTTCAACACCTTCAACCAAATGCCCATATTTATTTTCTTGTCAATCAAAATGTGACCTCATACATTTTAGTCAAGCATACATAATAGTCTTTCCAGTGCTACTAAATCGTTACCATTGCTTTCTTTTGACACATTGTATGTTGTTTATACACATAGATTCCCTTAGAAAATGGCTTTCCCTTTCACTTTATGCATCCTCAAGATTCAGCTAAAAAAATCTGGTTATTTATTCAAAATTTTCATTATGTAATAGGTCTTTGACCCATCAGAAGAATAAAGTTCCATAGTTTTAAGCAGTCTCTGTTGTAAACCATCCCATATAATCCATAACACCTTCACAAAAATAGAAAGGATAATGATTTTTCAACATTGAGTCTTACTTGTGCATGTCCACCCAGCTAACTCCAGGTTTCATACAAGATATGACAGCATTATGAGCATCCAGGACAGCCTACAAAATGTAACATGAACAAGAAATATGGAGTAACTCAAGGATGCAACGGGTAAATATATGTGCAGGCATGCTTCCAGACAGAGCAAGGGAGGAATTACAAAATTAAACTAGCTAAAACGATCGCTGCTTTTTGAAAGAAAAACATTCTTACATTATAAACAAGAGATTGATCACTTGTAAATTTCCCATTCACCTGCATATAAAATTAAAGATATTATGGAAAAGATAAATTGGAAAGCTAGAATTCACGTAGCTGACCCAAAATAGTGGCATAAAGACTTGGTATGTGTTGTATGGAAAAGATACACTGATCTTAAAGTGAGTGATCAAGGATAGATTGCCCCTAATCTAAACACTAAACAATATAAATTTGTTAATAATTCAACTCTAAGTCAAGCTACTAATTTCTTGAGGAATGCTTCCAATAATGACCTAGATTTAGCTTGCTAACTTAACCGGATGAAAAGACAAGGACTGAGAACTCACATTAATAGGATACCTGTCTGAGCAGGAACACAGTAAACACAAGAAGCAGTTCACATCAATGTCATGTCTAGACTTTTTGAAAGATCAGGTGCTTGCCACTTTATCTCCACCCACATACACACCCATACAGACACATACCGAGACATATTTCTTTGCCACAACATTCATAGGGTCAATGGTATAATTTGATAAATTCAGTTGCCTTGAAATTTGATGAAAGAATCATCCCACACTGCATATTTAATAACTGGCAATTCATTTAAAGTAGACAAGGCAGGTTTAGAAGCATTTGCTTACAAATGTTTATTTATGCAAACAGAAAGCTAAAAGGTTAATGGACTGCAATGAAGGATCTATTTGCACAAGGACTGTGCAAATAAATTTTTATTTGCATCTAGGATAAACCCTGAGCTAATATTTTATACAAGGCAGATTGTAATTGGGAGAGAAGGGTGGGGACTCACTGGGAATGAGCAAGTAATGTCAGAACCATAAAAATGATATTCAGCTCCCATATCTAATAATGCCATATCCCCATCTTGCAATATCTGCATACAAGAAAGATTAGATGTAATAAGCATGCTACAAAATATTTCTCATAGCATGTGAGATAAATCTATCGAGAAAGGCATAACATGACCAGAGTACAAAAATCCAAATCAGAAAGTGACATCAATTATAAGCTGCATTACACATGAACATACAAAAGTTTCAATAAGTTAAGACTGAACTCAAAGGCCTTCTTCACAAATGATAAAAAAAAAAGGCTCCTTAATTGCTTGCATTAGCTTCCATTTTCTATGTTATCTATCTGTAAATGGAATCACATGCAGCTTTGTAGCATAGGTTTAGAGTAAAAAGGTATCCACAGAAACTCACAGTGGCAGAGCCGCATATATATGAGGTTGGGAAATTGCCCCCCCCCCCCCCCCCCTTCAAATTTATAAAAAGTTGCATATAAGGTATAGAATTTAATTTTTTTTTCCAAAATTGGCACCCTTAAATATGTACCACATGCAGGCCAATTTGAAATAAAAAATGAAAAGAAAAGAAAAACATAATTAACAAAAAGTAGAAAATAGTGAATTATTAAATAATATTTTAAAATATTCAGGGCTAAAAAAGAAAATCGAGTATATCTTGTAATTTTAAAGAATAAAAGATATTAATGGGATGTTTTAGTAATTTTCAAAACACAATCAATTAGGTTTGCTTTTAGGTGATATAAGTGCCACCTCTCAAATTCAATAGCACATTCAGGGCCTGTGTTTCCTCAAAGCTTGAAAAGCTGATACTAAAAAATTCTATATATAGTCATAACTTGATTAATCTAAAAGAAATTTTTTTCTTACTTTCTTGTCGCATGATAAACAAAACAAAGAAAAATAATTAAAGCAATTGAAGAGAAAAGGAGAAGCAATAGAAAAAGAGAGGAGGAAGATTATTCAACAATTGTGTGACAAGTTATTCACTGCTACAACCACCATAAAAAGAGCATTTTTTTTCTTTTCATTTTTTTCTGGTAATAGAAAGAGCAATTTCAGCAATAAAGATAGTTAAAAAATCTACTACATAATCGAATAAATGATTACTTTATCATATACATTGAAAAAGATGCATTTAGAATCATTGATAATGAGTTAGTTCTATAGAGCTCTCAAATTATGAAATCTTGTTAAAGGATAATTGTAAGATGATCTATTCAATGCGAACTGTCAGTAATGAATTTACTTTAACCTAAAAGGAAATTTTTATAAGACAACTATAAGACTAGCACTATAATATGGCACAGAATGTTGGTTGTAAAGTACCACTGTGTGCAAAATATAAGCATGAGCGAGATGAGGATGATAAAATGAATATTTGTCCATACAAGAAAAGATAAAATTAGAAATGAGGTTATGCGCAATAAGATTGGAGTGGCTCCTATTAAAAATAAGATGTGAGAGACACAATTAAGATAATTTGGTCATGTGAGAAAAAGACTAGTTGAGGCCCCGGTGAGGAGAGTTGATGGGATGGAACGAGTAGCTAGCAAAAGAAGTAGAGGAAGGCCAAAAAGACTTGGTGGAAGAGGCTTAGCTTTGATATTAAATATATGGGTCTCATATAAGATGAGGCAATGGATAGAAATGAATGGAAATCTAGAATTTATATAGCTAACCCCACATAGTGGGATAAAACCTTAGAATGTTGTTATAGTTAGTTAAATGTATAATGTGTCAAGATAGCATACTGAAAAAAATTGCCCCAGCTAAAGCTTAGGTCCTAGCTTCGCTACTGCATACTCATTCACAATCCAAGCATCCAAATATGTTTTCAATCCTTTTCCACGAAATGCATAAGAAATAGGTCACTGTTTGTGGAAACTAGAAAGTACTTGAGTCTAGACAAAATCTAAATGAGCCTTAATTTCAGCATTCTTAAGTCCAACACAAGATGATCAGGATGAGCATGACAGAAAGGAGCAGATGTACCATACCCTATCATTTGGAGCTGCAGCATGCCCATAGTGAAGAACAGAACTGACAAATGAAACACTAAACGGGTCAGCTGCCAATGTTTGCCATGAAATAAGAATCACTAAGCCACACCTATGTGCCTCAGATTTTTCAATGAAAGGATAGTTCTCTGAAGGAAAATATGCAAATTTGAAAATAACAATTAAAAAAAAAAGTTACCATGATAAAAGACAGATTCAGAGAAGCCAATGAACTGTCTTATCAACTCCTACTTTTTCAAAGATGTTTGATGCAAAACTGTCCAATACAACCATTACCCAGACCCTTTATATTATTTAACAAAAACTTGATCATATACTTGACAACATATGTAAGATAAAGGAAACATCTGAATGAAACATAATGAAACTATTGCCACAAGGTGAATTCAAGATGAGGATCCATAGAGTCCTGAACCAGAAGTGTCGTGCAAAAATAACTCAAGATGGTAGGAACCCAAGAAAAGTAAATAAAGACAAAAAACGTTCTCATTGAGCAGTTAAGCTGTCTGTATTCCTGTAGCCAAATTTAGTAAATTTAACTATTTTGTCATTTTGAGAAATTTATGTGAAATTGATTGTTACTTGGCACCTGCTTCGTTCAGAAATCGGGTTCTCATTCAAACATCTCATTGAGCAGTTAAGCTGTAGCCAAATTCAGTAAATTAACCATTTTGTCTCTTGAGAAAATTTATGTGAAATTGATTATTACTTGGCACCTGCGTGGTTCAGAAAATGAGAAGCCACATTCACTGAGTATACCCTTTTATGTCAGCATGGAAAGTCAAGGAAATCTCAATAGAAATAATAGCACAAAACTGAAATTAGTTTTGCATGGACTCAAACCATGTGAAGAAATAAAAGGTTTTTTCCTAGCTACCTGGAAGGAATGATATTCTAGACCCTCAAGCAAATACACCAAGATTAATTAACTAGTTTACAAGATATCTCTTGCATTGACATGAAGTCCCCCAAAATAGAGAGAGAGAGAGAGAGAGACTGTCTTAGATATGCTTTAAGCCATTAACAATTTGTCATTTATGTATATACCCTAAACCCAAAGAAGTTGGGTTGTCTGGTACTGGTTTGGTCAGGTGTTCATTAAAAAGTATTTCTTGGAAAGGAATTGTTAGTTCTAAAAATGATCCTGCACTTAATTACAGGTTTTCGAATCTATAAAGATGTCCACATCTCTTCATTATCCTAGACTTGTCAACTAATTAGACACTAACAATTCAGGCCTGGATTCCAGCCAGCTTTCCATACAAGAACTCCTGAAAAGAAAGGAAACACAAGATTTACTCACATTATGAGTTTTTTTTTTTCACCCTTTCTAATCTATTGAATGAAACGTAATGGAACAAGTGAAGAGAACATGAACTTCATTTGTTGGCATTTGCACTTGTTTACATTTCACCTATGTCCTCAAATCTGTGATATTATAGGAATTTGGACACTTGATAGATTCAACTTCTGTTGAATGTAGGTTCAACTATTCAACAGTTATATACAGAAACACCATACCCATTTACTTCATTTGTAATATATCTTCAGGTGCATAAGGATGCAAATCAACTTCTTTGTCCTGATCTAGGTCTATTGGAACTACATAAGAAGATGATACATTTATGTAAGGGAGCAAAAAAAAATTAGGAGAAACAAAAACTTACCTATTTTCACCAGTAGCACAAATACATGTATACGAGCAATGCCTACATCCACCATGCATATAGGTGTGGTGTAAAAACATGCTCTCCAACTGATACTCCTTCATACCAACTCTTGTTTTTCTCATAACCTACTCAAAGGAAGCAATTGCAATCAAGTGATGTCAGAAGCACTGCTCAGAAAATAGAACAAGAAAAGACTAAAAAACAAACTGAGAAAAAATAAAAAATAAACAAATAAGGAATAAACAGAATGGAAGAAAAGTGAAACTATCATAGTCAATTAAGTATTTCAGATTATCATAATCTTTTTCTTCTTGAAAGGAGGTTGGTTTTGTCCAATAGAAACAACAGCCACACAATCAACAGACAAGTACCACATGCAGCTATTAGGGTCTCAAAATACTATTTGTTGGTTCAGACCTAATGACAAAATCCATAGCAAGGTGAGAAGGTATCTACAAAGTCTGACTAATTAGACCAAGGGACCATGATTAAGGTAATGCCTGCGTTGAGAGTAAAAATGATAATATGAAAGACAAATTAGCCCTCTATCTAACAACTTAAACTTTTGGATGAGATGGTGGTTAATAATTCAACATGATATCAGAGCAAGTAAAGGCCTTAAGTTCATACCTCACCACTAACCCAATATTTAAGTTGTTGCATGTGTTTTGACCAATTATACAGTGAAGCCTGGCCACATGTGAGGAGGCGTGTTGAGAGTAAAAATGATAATATAAAAACAAAAGTTAGCCCTCTATCTAACAACATAAACTTTTAGATGAAATGGTGGTTAACAATTCAATAGCCTGTATATATGTGAATATCTAACCGCTTAAGCTTTTAGTATATCCCATACTCAAACGTATCCTTTTCCCACCTTTTATAGTGTATATATTGGTGGTTTGATTCCACTTCTAAAATATTAAAACTACCATCCCACAAACATTTTTGAGTCAGACTTTTAGTGAAAGCAATGGAGACAGGAAACAGGACAGCTTTCAAGAGAGGTCGCACTTTAGTTTCTTAACTGAAATCTTATTAAGTATTATTTTCTCATTGATGCATACTAAAGGATTTTAGAAGTCAATTAATTATTATATTCATATTATTTCTTACTTCACTAATAATTGAATGCACATATTCATTCTCATAATTTATTTTTAGTTTCAATAAACTCCAGCCGTATATCCATCCAATACCAATTGCATATCCAACATGAATGATAAAAGAAGTAGCTTCAAAGGTTAAGAAGTATAGTACAAACAACACAAAAGCTTTCAACAAATAATCAACTAAGTTGATGGCCAAAATATCAGAAATCAGATCTCAGGCTCAAATATCATAAATAATCTTTCAAACACAACAAAATACATTTCATTGGAACAATACTTAGCTAACACAATTCAGAAATACTCACCTCAACATGAGCTTCAGAGCTTATGTCATTGGCAAACTTGATAAGAGAAAGCTCCTTTTCCGATTTGATAACACGGCATTCAGTCAAAATAGGATGCAGGGTATTCAGATCCATCTTAAACTTCTCAATTCCCTAAAAAAAAGCAAAACACAATTATTCTGTGATTTCCTTTTTCCTTTAAAAGCAAGCAAATCAGGAACTAGAAATTCAACATTACAAGAAAGAAACAAAGAACGAGATCCAATGAGAAAGAGTGGTTTCGTCACCAACAACTCAACCAGCAGAAAGAGAGGTTTTGTCAACAATGAGAATGCTGCCAGGTAAATCAAGTCTAAAAGGTTGATAATATTGAGACAAGCAAGGGACAACTCTGCTCAATTTGACTCACATCAGTTCAGTTCATCTTCCTTTCTATTCACAAAATAAGATCCACATGTTTAAAAGGATGCCCTATAACTCTACAATCAGACCAAACACCTTTTAACGTCTACTCTTCCATATATCCATGAAATATAAAGAGAATGAAGGAGAGAGATACATAGTTTTATATCAACAGAGAAGGGAAGGTTCTGACTCCAAGGTTTTATTAGATGATGTTTGGTGACTGTGTTCATGGACCATTCATCGAAGAAAATGAACTTGCTTATTAGGTTTGTCCATTATCATGATATCATATTCATTGGACTATCGATCAAATACAACATTGTAGAACCAAATAATGTTGAGATAAGCTAACATTTTATTTGAATTTATGTTCCTAACTAGGATGCTATTCTCAAACTTATTAAAACCACAATAAATTCATGGATTTTTTGGGAAACCCTTAATTAGGATAGATTACAGAAATCTTGAAAAATCTAGTCTTCTTCTGTCATGCATGTTCCCTATATATTGCTTATTTATTGAAAATCAGAAATCCTACAGTTGCCCAACTTTTTTTCCAATCTTCAAACACAATGCTTTCAAGGACTTGTACAGAAGAAATCCATTTTCTTTCCCAAATTCTTGCATCATTTATATCTTCTTGACAAGGGCATCTATAGATCATAAGTCAGTAATTTTGATTTAAAACTATTGTTTAAGCAATCAAAAAGAATTTACATTTCCTAATCACCTCTTTAATCATACCTACTTGAAAATATATGTCTAGACAATAGGGCACCAATTTGAGAAGCATTACTGTTTAAGCAGTCAAATAAAATTCACATTATGTCCACAATAGTTCCAGAAATGGTATATTGATACACACTCAAAAAATCATGTCCCTTCAATGCTTTAGCACTTATCCTTAAACTTAGTAATTGGGTGTTTAAGTAAAATAGTGTCTCCCACGAAAACATAAATTTGTATGCCAATCTAGAAAAAACAATATTGCTTTCCCCCACCCCAAAAAAGCATTGAGAAATGCTTTAGGATGAAAAGCAATGGATATATGGACCTCAAAATCTGCTGGCTTTGAGAATTTATTGCTGTCAGTATTGAGCCCATGCAAGAGAAACAATGAAGGCTTTCCTGGCCCATGATAGCGATCATGCAAAATTTTTGCAATCTCATCCGTATAGAAGACCATGTCAACCATGTATCTCTCCTGCAAAAGGGCATTAATATCAGCTAATTGACATATATAGAGCATTGGCGCATCAAATTCAGGTAATAAGATGGGATCACCTTAAAGTAGGACAATGGTTTTATTTCTCCCAGCCAAACAGCATAATCAGCAGATAACCTCGGACAAAATAGAATAGATTCCCCAGTGGCAATATCCTTCATGCACAGTTAGAATCAATGTCTATCATGTGTAAGATAAGCCACAACTTCAAAAGCAAGTGCATAATTTAGTTCATACTTCATAAGTTGACAGTTGGCATTTTAGAACTTACCGTTTGTCATAACTAAAGCTTCATAACTATGCAAGGGATTACAAAAATGAAAACAGAAGTGACCAGCCAATAAAATTACAAACTTGTACTTTTCAACAGAGTGAAAAAAGACCAAACAATTTCTGGCTTCTAAGCTAATTAAACATGGAAAATCTTTAGACACTACAGAAATCAGAAAGGTAAACTGGTATATTTAAGATCCCTCGTAAGGATAATTCCACCAAATTCAAAAACACTAAAGGCCAAATGACCCCCCCCAAAAAAAAAAACTCAAATTTTAGTTGTCTTTCCAAGTTGTATGTGTTGGTTTCACAACATCAACTATATGATGGGACACAATCATATGAATTATCTTCATTCACTACCATCTTATGAAACTTTTCCATATAAAAATGGTATAGAAATTTTATCTCATCATTCCCTCGCTAAAGGGCTATACAGGATGGGCAACCAACATAAATTTTGTCATAGTGTTATTTTGCATGGATTTGTATTGTCAATGACTTTTAGAAGTCAATTAACATTATGAATGTGTGCCACCCATCCTAACTTGGTTAGGATAAGGTGCAGTTGATGAAGATATGATGATTAATAATTTTTTGAATCAATACCTCATATTTTTATCAATGTTGTAATTATATCCCGTCATCAACTTCCTTAAGAAAAGCACCATTTCCATCAGTATTTTTTTTCTTTATTCCACCTAGGGGAAATAAGGCTTGGTGTGTTGTGGGCAAAATCCAAAATTAAAAAATGACAAAGGTGATGCAGCGTTGGAAGTGATTTAAACCAGTTTCACGTCGGAACTGAAGATGAAATCAAATTTAAGAGAAGAAATCTGATATTATTCTAAAGCTGCGTTCTAATACTTAGAACAAGAATATATATAGGCTAATCCTAAGCCTTAATTCACTAGGAAAAGGAATTCCTAGCTGAATCAGGAAGAGAAAAACAAAGTCAAATCCTAACTAAAGTAGAAAACTGAAATTCTAATTGAAGTAGAAAACTAAAACTGAAATCCTAACTGCAGCAGGAAATCGAAAGGCTCATCTGGCTTCTTTCGGACTCTTATGGGCTGGATGTTCCATGTCAAAAGGGAAAAAAATCTTGTACCTTTCTTTTTTCTTTCTTTCTTTTTTTTCCCGGGGGAGGGGGCGGGATCACAATCCCTTTTCTAAAATTGCAATGGCACACTGTTTCTTTCTTGAACAAGCAGCAATTAGATCTTCCAAATGGACATAATTGGAAAACAGGTAGTCAGGTGACCCAGTGCACCAAATAAAAATGCATAAGCAACTCTCAGACTCAAAAAGCAGTGAATAGAAACTAACAATCATGTTTTTCATGGCTAGAACAGTAATCCAGTTTGGCACATATCTTTCCCTTCAACAGGATATTTCAAAAATAAAACTCCATAATGGGTAGGCATAAACAAATACAATATATATATATATATATATATATATATCTTAAGAATGTTTTTGAACAAACACAACCAAAATGGAATAACTTACAATTGCTCCATAGAAGTCAGGCTCTCTCACACCAAACAAGTAAGCGAAATAACTCTCCTGCCTAAAAACAAGTAAGCCAATATTTAGTTATGTACTTGCTGCTATTCCTATCCACCAAAGTCCAACAGAACCTTCATATGATCAATACAGAAAGCTTCTGAAAATGTCCATCTTTTGAATTTTATCTCATAGTAAGGTTTACACAATTATTTTATGTTAAGGAATAATGCGTGAAGTCATGAACCCATTTCTTTATTTTAGTGAAAACAAGGCCTTGGATGCATCATACATCATACTGATCACTCAGTTACAATGCAGACGTACTAATTATAGATTTTAATTCTTTTCTACAATCTTATAAATTTTATAATACAAATATTGTTGTTATTAATATTTTACTATTTATTATTAGGCAATTTTTATACCACTTTTTATTCCTAATATTGCTAATATTAAAATATTATTAATAATTAATCAATTTTTGGATTTAAATTTTGTGTTATTTATATGGGTATAAATATAGATAAAATTAATATTGATTTTAGTTAGGCTAGAAAATGTATTCCTTCTATTAAAAAAATATGAGAAAAATATCTCCTTAATTTTTGAGATAAGAATGGAAAAACATCCTAAATATATTTTAATCGTCGGTAAAAATTTTAAAATCAAAAAATAGATTTTCTATATTGCATTTGAAAAAAAAAAAATCTAGATTACTAGTTCGCATTTAATGTAGAAAAATTCTTCACAAGAAGCGACCGTTTTCCACAACCAATCAGCCCCCAAATTGTTATCTGTAAAATTGATGATTATATTCAATAATAAATTTTATTTCCCCGCAGCTTTTTGCCTCAATAATAAAGCAAGCTTGATCACGAACTTACCAAGTAAGATTGCAACCAAGTATACAATTAGCAATATAAGAAAATCCAGATAAAATTTACGAATGTATGTCTATGTCTATACTATACGAAAAAGTACCTGAAGAGTTCAGCGTGATCGGTGCAGTAGCGAGTTTGTTCTTCGCCGCCCTGACAATAGATGACGATAATCGCAAGATCGGGAGAGAATCACGGAGCGAAATGAATGAAAAAACAGTTCGAAATAGAGATGGATAGATAGAGAGGAGTGAATTGTAATTACCTGAAGAAAGACGAAGCCTTGAAGAGGGCGAGAGGAGAGAGAAAGGTGCTCTCGGAGAGAATTGACGAGTTTGTCTCTGTTGATTTTGTGAAGCTCCATTGGAATCTGAGGAGGAGAGAGTGAAGAAGAAGAAGAAGAAGAAGCCATTGGAATGGCTTCGCTGGATGTCGCCATAGACGTTGGCGGAACGAGCACGCTGCACGCCCATAAATCAACACAAACGCTACCATATGTGAATTATCGATGATGATACGCTTACAGTTACGGCCCTCAAATTGGCCCTATTTAGGCTCCCTGAGCCTAGAAGTTAATGGCCCAAGTCTGCTACAGCTTGGATCGATGGGCTGAATCAGGCCCGGCCCGATCCGTGCTCCACAAAACCGAACTTAAAATCCTAAATTGAGAGAAAATATTAATACCATTTATTTATAGTTCAACCATATCTTGTCATATATTCAAATTCAAGATATTGAATACATGACAACAAGTGATGGTAAATTATACTTTTTTTATTTTTAAAAAATTTATAAATAACATCCATTGATAAGTATATATTCATATTTCATATATCATTTTATTACTATATGAATTTTTTTTGTAATTTTTAATTTCTAATTTAAATTTTTAATCTCGAGTTTTATGTTATGTTTAACATAAATTTATTTTAATACTATTGTATATAAGTTTTTTAATAATAGAACTAACGTGTACATCAATCTGGAGGCCCATTTGCAAAACCCACAGAGAAAAAAGATATAAGCTAAGTGGAGTGTTTAGGCCCAATCTCAACCATTTCATTAGGTCCAATCTCGACTCTTTCCCTAGGCCCAATCTTAGTCCTCTTTTTGGACTTAGCCTCAGCCCAGTGCCAGCTTGTCACGGCATCATTATAATCTCCATTGGGTATTTGCGCGGTCGCCTCAGATTTTATCCTTATTAATGACGGATATCATCTACATTAATGAGAGTCTTGTTGCTACCATGCTATCATTTGGGAACTTTCATCGACGTCGGATAGTGAGTCTCATCACTTGCAAACACACGACACATATATACAGAAGGACGTCTCCTCTTTTTATATTAGTCAACTCTTCTCAGAGTCAATGTATATTATGACTTCTGATCTACTGATACATTGTTTCCTCCTCCTTCTATTACTCACTTGAGTGTCGAAGTGTTTGTAGGTACCAGTCACCCCCCGAACGAATCCGTCGCCGGTGCCCACGCCCTGCCGTTGCGACCCTACCTCCGATCGTCTTTTTTTGGTAAAAGGGACTCGAAAAATCACCTCAATAGGTTGTCTCAAGGGAAAGCTATGAAGCTCTAGGAGAGTTCATGAGATCTCTTGCTCGAGGGTAATTTCATGACAAAGACATGCAATTTTATTTTTGAAAATTTTTCTAAAAATTATGTGATGGTTAAGAATTTTTCAAATTTAAATCAATTTCTAAATATTATAGATAATTATCATAACTCCCTCAACTTAATTACAAATAGATGAACATTTATTCTTCAAAAGTATATCAATTATACTCATTTAATAATTCCATACTCTCTTCTATAATCTTTAAAAATTTAATTTAAGTATCAAAATATTTGCATAAAAAATATTTTATCTTGAAAATTATTTTTTTTTGTAGAGTACTTGAATATTGAAGATAATATTTTCTAAGAAATGTTGTGTCTGAGCGACAATAAAAATAATGTTATTTAACATATTTATATATATTTTAAGAAATGTGGGTGGATTTTATTTTATAAAAAACTTTTGTACTATAAAATTAGTTAATAATTTATTTAATTTATAAAAATACAATTCGATTTGATGGATGAACTACAAACAATCTCTCTTCTTTTTTTTTCCTAATTTAATGCCCTGATCCAATTTAAACGTTGATAAACATGCACATAATTTCATTAAAAAATTATATTTTGTAGCATCACGATGATCTTGAGGTCAGTGCATAAATTATGGGTTTTTGGAAGGTAGTCCTCCTCCCATGCGAGAATTATAACCCAAAATTACTTCTAATCTGCCAATTATACTATTTATTGATGAAGTCATAGCAATGGAATAATGAAGGTAATATTGAAACTCGTGCCAAGCGCAATCAATTCAGAGATATGGCTCAGTCGGTGAGACTCTGAGGAGGTGAATAGCTAAAGCGATTCAAGCCTTTTTGGAATACAAAATTCATATTTTTAACTGAGAGTCACCCTGATGATTATTGCTTTGTTTGAAATTGTTATAGAACACAATAGAATAATTAATAAAGGGTCATTCACATAGGATGGGGTGAATAGCTAAAGGGTTATCCTTGTGATTTACCCAGATAATTTATATTTTAGAATCATGGTATATGTATATTATTTTTGTACATTTTAGACTATACAAAAAATATTATGACTAAAATATCTTGTATCTCTCTGTGCGTCTCACGCGTTTTTATACGTCTCATGAAGAATATTTTTGTCATTGATATACTTTTGTGTATACCTTGTCAAAAGTGTACCAATAGTATTATTCTATATTTTATATAATTAAATAAATATAAAATAGGATAACATGATGGAATAATAAAGACTATCTTATTATTTATGTTAGGAGCATATGCACTCAATATGTGGATGAGAATCATCTTATTTGTACGTAAAAAGTTATATTTTAAATTACGTAAATAATTATAATAT
Organism: Diospyros lotus; assembly: GCF_014633365.1. Lineage (NCBI taxonomy): Eukaryota > Viridiplantae > Streptophyta > Magnoliopsida > Ericales > Ebenaceae > Diospyros > Diospyros lotus. Next base: position 9,246,155 of record NC_068339.1, on the reverse strand, counting down.
TTTTTATCCAATTACAAATTTATTTTTTCTTCTCTTGGTTGTCTCCTCTCTTTTCTCTCCCTTTCTTATCTCTAGCGATCGCCTATTGCTGTATTCGACTCGTGTCATCTCATTTATCGTGTATTAACCGTTGCTACATTCTTCTTTTTTTGTAACAGGGAGAATGTAACAACAATTAATGCATGAGACCACGACAGACGATTATTGGAGGCAGCCATAAGAAGAAAAGAGGGAGGAGACGATTAAAGAGAGAAAAAATAAATTTATAATTGGATGAAAGATATTTTAATTATTTACGAGTATATATATATATATGTGTAGCTTAAGGTGTATTGCAAAATAGGGTAATAAAAATGGAATACTTGTAAAGGCCATATTGGTGCTTGTGCAACGGCACATGTACTCAATTCACTGATGTGTCTTTCTGTCTTGTACAGTTGAGGTCAAATGCGTGGTTACAGTCTTCTAGGCTTTCCTTGGCCACGCAGCAATAAAAGTTGTTAATATCACGTTTTGGTTTATAGTTAGCCCGATTGACTATTTCTTTGACAAAAGTCCTTGTAAAATAGAATAAGAGGGAATAATAATTTTTTGTTCGATATTGTGGGTTAATTGAGTAAGAAAAATGAGTGTGTGACTATCCACAATTTCAAATTATATATCATGATTCAACATTAAATAAAAATATGAAGTTCATCTTAATATATATCTAAGTGAAGAGAATTCAATTATAACGTCTCATATCGAGTGATAAGAAGGACTGGAACAACTTATTCTAATAAGTTTACGTAAATTTCTCAGGAGGTTACTCATTTTTGAATTTCCCCAGATCAAGCACGTTTAATCCGAAAGTTCTTTACCTACATTTAGCTCAAAAAACATATAGCTGATGTTATTTCCTTCTTTATTTATCCTCGATATATACTATTGTTATTTGGGCTCTTGGGTTATTATATTCTCCCCTCTTAAACACATGACGTTTTTGTCATGCGATCTTACAACTAGTTCCAGATCTTCTTCTCTTTGAAGGTTGTCATCCTAGAAGCCTGCCAAGAGCCGCCCTGTGCTCAGGCTCTCACGCCCCAGTGCCACTACCCGCTCTCATCGACTGTCTTTACCAAGGGTCGGCTTTGATACCACATGTAACATCTAGCATCAAGCGATAAGAAGGACCGAAACAACTTACCTTGATGAGCCTACACAAACTTCCTAAGGGGTCACCCATCCTTGATCTTCCATAGCTCAAGCATGCTTAACTCGGGAGTTCTTTGTCTACATTCAACCCAAAAGATATCCAATTAAAATTATTTTCTTCATTACTTATTCTCGATATATATTATCCTTTTTTGAGCTATTGGGGTATTACATTAAATTACTTATATATTTTAATTGAGATTGAGTGAAAAATCATCTCCACAGTGTCATAGTTAGGGTTGGCTCAATTACATAGATTATAGTGGTCTATGGCTAAGTTTTGCCCGAAAAAAACAAAAAACTCCAAAATCACTAGTTATGATTACTAATTTTTTAAAAATTATTTTTCTTATTTTGTTTGATATAAAATTACTAATTTTATTTTATGATGTTTTTTTTATTTGAACTCTTGCTCTGTTTATTTTTTTGTTCGATTTAGATTTAGACTAAAAGGGCTCCCAACTTTTCAAGTCTGGGGATCAATTTCTAATGTTAAGCAATAAATGATGAATTGTTATTTAGACGAGACAACTCCATAACTCTTTAAATTCATGAATTATTTTTTTAATATTAGACTATAAATAGTGAGGTGTCATTTAGACAAATAGGCCACCAAATCTCAAAGTCCATAAATTATTTTTTAATATTAGACAATGAATAGTAAAGTGTAAATCAATAACACAACAGAAAAAAAAAGGACAAAAAATGGCGTTATTTTTTTTTTTTGTAAGTGTAGAAAAAAAAAATAATACCATTTTTTAGGAGAATAAAATGGTGTTATTTTAGGAGAACAATTTGATAAAACGATTATTTGCACAACAAAAATTTCATTTGGGGAATCCACATTGATCTAGGTATTAAATAAAATAAATAAAAGTAAATCGATGGCTTTTTAATTTGTAGAACTTGACTGTGGATCCTTTATATTTTTTGCTTATTTAACTCTTATATTTTCAAATATTTTTCTCTTATTTATATTGTCAATTGAAAAATATTTGCTCTCTAAATTTGAGTACAAAAAATTAATTAGTGATTCTATATCTTAAAAAGTAAATAAATAAATAAATTTTAATATTTATTTATATTATTAATAAATTACTAAAATAATTTTTATCTAGAATCACAAATATTCTTAAATCGGTATTTGTCGTAGTCATTGAATACAAGTGTTTTTCAAAGCTAACAAAATCAATAAAAGTTGCTTGTCATGTTGACTCTAGTTTTTGATTATTATTTGTTTATTTTGACATTAAATAGTTTGCTTGTAATGTTGGTATAAGTCTTTAATAATTTTGCTTTGTAAATAGTAAGCAAGTCCAAGCACGTGTCAGAGCAACGAATTAGGGCTAGCTGAGCTCTACATGAATAACATATATATGCATATAGTTTAAGGTTATAATTCATGAGTTCCAAAGTCAGCTTGTGTAGAAATTGTTAAGTCTTAGCAAACTTTGGTTGCATTGCATGGCTGGCAAAGAGCTGGAGAGAGAATAGCAACTAATTATTAATGGAAAGAACATCAGAGAAGATGAGACTTCGGCCTGAGAGTGACTGTCTGTTTGCCCTTGCCCGTGCTTTATAAATTGAGATAGTATTTGTTAATTAAAATATAAATAAAATAATAGCATATAAAATATATTTTATATAAAAGTATTTTTTATTATATTTATCAAATTTATCTAATAATTTTTTAAAAAGAAATCACATAATTTTTTATCTAAATTTTTTTAAATTAATTTATTTCTTCTCTTTCAAATAAATTTATATTAGTCTTTAAAGATAAAAAAAATAATGCATGTGTCTTCCAGTGTATTTCAAAAAATTTAACAAACAATTTGATAAAAATCCTAGAATATTTCGCAGGCTTATCTTGATTATTTCATAACTTGATTAAAAAAATATTCTAATTTTATTTTAATACAACATTATCTTACTTATTTTAACAAACAATACATTAACAAATGCTAAGGAAATTAAAGGAATATATGGTGAACAAATATTATGTATGATATGATTTATAAAAATTTTATTAGGACCGTGCATTCAACATATATAAACATATTGTGTGACATGATAATTTGGAATAAAACAACATCAAACTTTAATCTCTAAAATCCTCTTTTAAAAGATTTTACACCTTTTATGTTAATCAACTTATTGGAACTATTTTTTTTCATGTAATTTGAGATTATATATAGATTATATAAATAATTGATCATCTTTAATGTTAAGAATATTAAACAATTACAAATGGATACTTAGAATATAAAATGGGTCAAACAAACCTACCCTAAACAAGTCGGTTGATTTTTACCCTAAACAAGCCGACATTAATAATGTGAGAATGAAATCCCTAATCTAATCTAACATGACTTGCCCTTGCCCCATATTTGGTATGACTTTGCTTTGTTTTGAGCTAATCTATTTGACTATCAAATGGATGGTGATGACAATTCTTCTTAAGTTGCTTAGAAGCACTCATAAGAGCTAAAATATATATATATATATGGCCTTGTTAATTAATTGGGAGGAAACTTCTAAGGCAGAAGCTTTTCTTCAAACCAATGCGTCATTCAAAGCATGCCAAATTAAAACAACTGATGAAAAGCTTTAAAACTAAACATCACGATGCAGCTTTCATATATATATATATATATATATATATAGTATAGGTATCGGACCTAACTCATCATCAATAATATTCTACAATATTATTGTCTCCCTTTTGACTCATTTAGAATACAACCCTCTAACGTGGCATCTTTCTGGTGGTGATACTGATAGCATCTTTTTATAATATATATATATATATCATAAAAATCTAATTACAAGAATGGATTAATCAAATACAAGTACGTAGCTACTTAAAGCTAGAGGCATCTTTTTGACAATAAGGGCAGAAATACTGTTTTGAAGTTGTTTCTCTTTTTATCTCGTACACAAACAAAGAAATAAGATTAAGGATAATTAACGTAAGACTCCATGGATCAAATACGGTGAATTCTTGTTAATTATATATGTACTTTTTTGGCATCTAAATTAGTTATATATCCTTCAGTGCAAGCAACCAAAGTTATCATATTGGCAATGGCAAACAAAGCTTAAGCATGGTAATTAACAGCAGGACGTACTGATGCCAACTAACAGCTAATCCAAATGTTGGGTCTCAAAATCTAGTTACAAGAATCGATTGGATTAATCAAATAGCAAGCAGCACACATTTGCCCAACAATTAATGTAGATAAGTAGGAAGATTATATATATAGTACTGGAAATGAACAAATTAATTAGCTTAATTAGATAGAGTAGAAGTAGGGTAGTATATGAGTGGGATTCGTATATACATAGAGCACATAGTAATATAATTATATTGTTCGTGGCTTACCTGCAAGGTCTTCGTCAGCTTGAGTTGTTGACTAGAATCTTGTCTTTAATTTGCCTGCCTTTTAATTTGATGGATTCGATCGGCTAGCTCTTTCAAAATTTCCTGCAAGCTTCCTGTCTGTTGCTGGCTGCTAATTGCTTCTTGGCCTCTCCGGGTTGGAACTTGGAACCCCACCCACCCACTTTTGACACTTATTCTTGAGCCTCCTTGCGTAACACATTAGACATGCACATGCGCCCCAGCACTGCAGCAACCAGCCAGCATGCGTAGTAGTTGATTTATGTACGTATATATGTATGTTTGAAATTCATTTGTTGGGTCCAAGTCTATGGCATTAATAACTAATATTCCACTCGGTTTCGTTGATTATTCCCGCTGCATGCCTCTTAATTAATGGGGCAACGCTAGCTGCCTGCGCGCCAGTTTGACAAACAAGAAGGCAGCCATAAATTCTTAAAATTTTAAATTTACTTTTTATCTTCTATATATGGATAGACTAAGTCACCTTACCTTGTAACTCTGCGCGTCCATCCATCGGCAATCAAAGGTTGTATTATTGAGCATTTAAATTAGTAAATTATCCTTTGGGGATCATGGGATTACATTACATTTTAATACATATATATATGTGTAGGGTATTTTTAATCTATGCCAACGAACATAAGTTAAGATACATTTAATATACTTTATTTTTAATATTTGAATATTTTTATTAATTAATAAAATATTTTAAAACAAAATATATTAATTACAACTTAACTTATGCTAGGAACATAAAGTATAAACACAGACAGACGTGTGCTCGCGCGGTTGCTTGTTTCGGTAGGTAGATGGGGTGTGGCCACGAGGAGCGTGAGGGACGATAAACAAATAAGCCAATGATTTTAATTAGGTTGCTTTTTTCAGCCCAAGAAGGAGAGAAGAGCGAGAGCCGGAGCCCCTTCAAATGGCAATTAATTTGCATGCCCCATAACTGCACTGCACATAATCCTAGCATTAAACAACGCTAAAAAGAAATCTTCGTATCTGGTGGGAGAACATGAGGTGATTACATGTCGCCGCCCCATTGGCCCAACAACCGCCGTCAACCGATCCTTTCTCGTCGTCTTCCTACATATATATATATAATCCGCAGTTTCATCAATCATCACGCAATGCAAATCTATTAATGCCCAAATCTCATGCCGCCCGGGTTCTTGCACATGCTTCTTCATCATCTCCAGCGCCCCCCCCCCCCCCCCATCGAATATCCTTCAACTTAATCATTTCTCTCTCTCTCTCTCTCTCTCTATATATATATATATACATACATACATATTCATCTCATCGTTTAATTAGTATGATTATTTTTGTGATGATCCGATTTCACATTGGTAGTTCATTTGGTAATGTAGTTTGATCTCATTAACTCAAAAATCAAACTTCGAGTATCATTTTTGGATGCTAATTTAATTAGTGAATTATCCTAATGAAGGTGCTCGCAAACACCTTCAAGAAAATGCATCACTTGAGCTTAACAGAGGTGCTTTTCTTTTTACTAGGTAATATTAATTCAACCAAAGAAATATAGAAACAGAGGAGTTAATCTGTCCTAGAACTGAGGCTCTCTCTCTAGAGCTCCACTGAAGAGGACATAGATTCATTTGGAAAAGAAGACTAGTGCGGGAGTTCTCGGCTTAACTCTTTTGATAGTTAAGTTAGAAAGATATATAATTAAAGTGCCTATAATTAGGAGGAAAACTAGAAAAGTAGGATTGGATAAAAATAGATATTGATCAGTGCAATCCCTAGTTGTTGAGATTCATCTCCTTAATCTTTTCTTGCTCCGAGGCTTAGCCTTTCTAATCCCAAACTCTTTGTGGATTATCCCACACTCCATGACGCTAAATTTTTTATGTTTTCTTTATGTAATTAACTTTCAGTGTATGATTGTGTAAATCTGCCTTAATTATAATCTCGTAAACCTAAGACTGAATTTCAATTAGCAGTTCTGAATAATGGTATTACAATTTGTTATTGTTTTCTGTTTTAATTTCTGATCTTATATGTTCGTTTCTTCTCAAAGTTGACAATCATCTTGCATGTTGAATAAATATGCATATCCATATATGAATATATAGACTATGTAGAAATGATTAGTAAGGGATAGCTAAGCTAGCTATGATTAGAAGATGGAGCAAGTATGCACATTAATTATGATTTGCAAATAATCCTTAAGATCTCTAAGGAAAGTCATATTCTCTGTTGTTCGAGATTAGGAAAGGTGGGGCCTCACATATCTTCTCACAGCTTCTATTTTGTCTTAACTATGTTTGCAAATCAGAATCTTAATCTTTGTTCATATTTGGTATCTCTCTCGGCTCCTGCTACATACCTGTTTGTGAGAACATAAATCATTTTCATACCAAAGAAAAAAATAGTGTCAAATGTATGAATATTTTTGCATAAAAGATGCGGTAAATATAGCATTTTCCTATGTATGAATCAATGTTGAATATTGTACAGTAGACTTAATTAAGTAGCATTTTATTAAAGAACACTTAAATAAAAAATGATAGTGCATCAGCAATGTGTGTCCAGACAAGAAATACTTTCATTAATGTGTTGTCTTTTTATCATTGGTATCGATAATTAAGCAAGTGAAAGTAATCTTGTGATGGGAATTGAAGATTTGACAAGGAAAGCAATTAACAAGGTGGGATTTTCAAGGATAAAATTAAGAGGTAGCTACCCATCAACCACCATATTTTGATCTGGATCCTGTGGAGATTGGGATATATGTGGAAATGCATTAAAAATATGACAGAAGCAAACAGTTGTCACCAGTACTGATATATATTAAAACCATATATTTTGTAAAAGGTGAACTTTGATCTTGCTTACTCCACGGAATCAATCATCAATTGGTGTCTCCGGCTTTTTTATAGCACCACTTCATCTCTTTCCAACTTGAGGGCCCCTTTTCCCTCCATTCCTTCCCTATATATAAGACCAAAACTTTGACAAAGCTTTCCATTAATCAAACACTTCTCTCCTTATCTCTCTTTCTCTCTCTCTTAGCTAGATATATATATATATATAGCTGCATCAGCTTAATTACTTGCTTGCTAGAAGTTTATTAAGCTGATCGTCAGCTATGGCTATAGAGATTGAGCAGCCTAATTCTGTGGGTTTATCAAAAGTTGCAGTGTCTGAAACCCATGGGGAAGACTCTCCATACTTCGCAGGATGGAAAGCTTATGATGAAGACCCTTATGATGAATCCAGCAACCCTTCTGGCGTTATTCAGATGGGACTGGCAGAAAATCAAGTAAGTATATCTATACATATATGTGTGTATATATATGTTTAGAAGCTCCAACAACTCCATAACATTTGCAGCAAGCTGACCTTAATTTTTCTACAATTTCTTGGACATTTATATATATATATATATATATATATAGGTTTCCTTCGATTTGCTAGAAGAGTACTTGGAAAAGAATCCAGCAACAGCTAGCTGGGGGCAGAAAGTTTCTGGCTTCAGAGAGAATGCTTTGTTTCAGGATTATCACGGCCTTCAATCTTTCAGAAAGGTATCAGAAAAATATCGCACTATATATACACCATAAACAAACAAATTAGAAGAATATATAATTCTAATAACTACGAACCCCTTGTTGAATGTATACTTTAGGCGATGGCAAGTTTCATGGAACAAATAAGAGGGGGAAGGGCCAAGTTCAACCCTGACAGGGTCGTTCTAACAGCTGGAGCCACAGCAGCCAATGAGCTTTTAACCTTCATTCTAGCTGATCCTGGCGATGCTTTGCTTGTTCCAACTCCTTACTACCCAGGGTAAGAACTATATATATACAATATATTCATAATGTGTATCATTACTTAATCTGACGTGAATAATCTACTAATATATTAATGATGCTATCAACTCATTAATTACCTTTAATTATCACTGTTTATTTAAAAACACTAGTGATGCTAAAGTAGAATCAGAAATTTACGGTAAAAAGTTCAATTATTTTGAGATTTTATATATATATATATATATGAATTTCTTGGTGAGAATACCAAGAAAAAGAGGGTCATAGTCTAATATTCTATACCTACTAACATTTTTAACTGACGGCCCACATTTTTTTTTTTTTTTTTTCTGTAAGTATACTGACGGCCCAAATATTACAAATGCTAATTCGAGAATGTTGGTTTCTACGCAGATTCGACAGAGATTTGAGGTGGAGAACCGGCGTGAAGATTGTCCCAGTTCACTGTGACAGCTCCAATAATTTCCAGATCACTCCTCAAGCTCTGGAAGCTGCGTATAGAAGCGCAGAAGCCATGGGCGTCAAAGTAAGAGGGGTTCTAATAACAAACCCATCAAACCCTCTGGGCGCAACAATCCGGCGACCGGTGCTGGAAGAAATCCTTGACTTCGCCTCCCGGAAAAACATCCACCTCGTCTCCGATGAAATCTACTCGGGATCCGTCTTCACAGCGGACGAATTCGTCAGCGTCGCCGAAATCCTCGAAGCCCGGAACTACAAAGACTCCGAGCGAGTCCACATCGTGTACAGCCTCTCCAAAGATCTGGGCCTCCCGGGCTTCAGAGTCGGAACGATTTACTCTTACAGCGATCAGGTCGTGACGACGGCGAGAAGAATGTCGAGCTTCACGCTGATCTCGTCGCAGACGCAGCAGCTCCTGGCCGCCATGTTATCCGACGAGAGCTTCACTGGAAACTACATAAGAACGAACAGGGAGAGGCTGAGGAAGCGGTACGAGATGATCGTCGACGGCCTGAGAAAGGCCGGGATCGAGTGCTTGAAGGGAAACGGAGGGCTGTTTTGCTGGATGAATTTGAGTCCGTTGCTGGAGAAACCGACAAGAGAGTGTGAATTGAAGCTGTGGAAGTCGATCTTAAACGAGGTGAAGCTGAATATATCGCCTGGATCGTCGTGCCACTGCTGGGAGGCGGGCTGGTTTAGGGTTTGCTTCGCCAATATGAGCGAGAAGACGCTGGAAGTGGCTCTCAGGAGAATACGTGATTTCATGGAACGAAGATGAAAGGATTACTAAGGAATAATTAATTAGATTGAGTTTGATGATTCTTTGAGTGATGAAACCCGCGGTTTCAAGAACTGGGTTTTGTCTCGAATTACAGTATAATGTAAATTCGATTGATATTATTGCAATATATATTAATTTTGATACGTTGGATTCTTATTTATTTTTAATCGAGAAAGAAAAAGGGTCCTAAAATCCAAGTAAAGTAGCCTAACATCTTTTGTCGAAACTTCAGTATTAATAATATTATTAATTAATGTTTTTATCTTCAAGATTTGAAATAATATCAAAATTATATATATATATATATGTATTATTATGCCGATCGATAGGCATAGCATTATAGTATATTAGAGAATAAGTTCCACAAGTGATCGATCATAGAAATTATAGGTTCATACATATGGAGATGGACCATCATCTTAATTATTTGTCTTTGTCCATTTAATTGTGGACAGTGGACACCTTGCTTTCTTCCCTTAATTGTCTCTGCGCGTTTGTTCTACCGAACAACAATATATAATATGTTTAGTTATTAATATATACTCCAAACCAAACATAAAGCTAGTCACCAATTGCCTCCATTCTTTTAACACTAATTAAAAGTACTTGTTCTCGTTGACTAGGACCAAGATAACTAACCAAGCTGCGCTCGCGTTTATTTATTTATGACTCTTAAATCTTTGGGATTTAATTAATTGTCGCAATATTATATTTGTTTTTGTCTAACTCTCATAATATCATATATGTTACAAAATGGTAAATGAAATTAGGACCCTTAAAATCAGTGTAATTGACTAATAAAGAGCATCATATATATACAAAAGTGTGGCAAAAATAGGTGCACTACTTCATATATATATATAGGAATAGTAATAGTAGTATGCCCAGGGCATAGCCAAGTGATAAAGGGATAAGCTGAAAAGTTTGTCTAGAGATTTTTAGTGTAAGTTCGATTTCTAGGGAATGTAAAATGTTTCTTTCTGGGGGAGGATTTTAAAAGTGATATTAGTGGTGTTTAGGTCTATCACCCTGATCATTTGGACACATCTCTCAATTTACCTTTTTAATGTAATTTTAGGAACGGGTGACTGGGGACGCTTAATAAGGAGTAATAAAAAATAAAATAAATAGTAGTGGTAGAGTTTATCATGGACAAACTGGAGCCCATGTATATAAAACCCAACCCACCAATGTGTGTGTCAGTGTCACTCTCCTACTTCGAGTCTATAGTCAATTGTTCCAGTTTTTGTCTCTCCTCTTTACATAAATGATCTCACAATTTTATAGTGTTTTATTTTATATTTAAGTGACACGAATAAAGGTTATTTATAAAAAAATAATCTCATTAATATATTAATGTAATATCGCATTGATAACAAAAAAAATACCCTCATAATAAGGAACCCATCATTCGAGTTGATTAAATATAAGACATTATATCAAAATTATATCTGTAAAATAACATCTCCAAATAGCTTTAAGGGCATAGGCTACTTTAGGTGGGTGGCAGCCATCAAATCAAAATCTCCCCTGACTGCTCTAAAACTCATCAATCATCATCTGCTGTCAAATCATGATGAAGATGAGAAAGATGCCTTTGATCTTTCCACGAAATGATTTTCAATAATTTTCAAATAATGTACGATAATTAAATACATAAAATTTGTGATTGCATGTGAAGCCATTGTTATAAGTAACCTCTCACAGCCAGTTTGTGACATGCATTAATTCTAAGATTAAGCGGTGGTGGGATAAAAATAAACCCATACCAATACCATATATCTTAATCTTCCCCTCCCCCGCCGCCGCCGCCGGTACTGTTTTTAACCTAGACCAGATAGATGAGATGAGATGAGACTAACAATATTAACATTTTACAACTCTTGTCTGGGACCAATATTGATGATATCCCTTCATTTCTTTCTTTCCTCAGCCAACTGTTCATCTTATCCAGTCTCCATCGATCGACCGTCCCTCTCTGCTTCTTTAACCAATTAATATGGTGGTGTGGAATCACGGGCATCATTTTCTTATCTGCCAACTACCCAAGTTGGAGTTTTAGTCATTCTGATCGTCTGACAAAAATGTGTAAATTATATATATCTAGGTCATATCTTCCTTGACAATTCCTTCCTCTGCAAAAGCTCAATAGTTAAAAGTAAAGCGAGTGCTGGAACTTGGAAGTCTTGCATGGGTCACTTGCGCCGCCGCGATCGTCGCTGCCATGGTGACCCCCTGTTGCCTAGCTCGTTTAGTCTTCCCCTTCAGGCGGAGCACGCGCAATGAATAATTGCATGCCGCCAATCTATTGGGCAATGCTTGCCCAGCAGCATGCATCTTCCAAAGTACGGTAGAAATTATTCAACGCAGCCGTCATCTCGCTAATATTATGTTTTTGCCTTGATGTGTTACAATTTAATATTTCATAGAAATATATGTTATGTGTGTATATTTTATAAATACATGATAATTAGCAATTTAAAATTTAAAATACATTTTTTAATACTTAATGTTTGCTATAATATTCACTTTTATTTAAATGGTGTGCTCTGTCCGATTTTGATTAAAACTTACAAAAGTTCAAACCGGGAAAAATTATATCAAAACAAACAAGAGTAATGAGATTCTTTTCCAATAAAAATGAATAAGACATGAAAATATTTATATAGAAAATATGAAAAGACTATTATTAAAAAATAAAAAATTTGTTGAATATTTTTTTATTTTTTTCAAACAAATACTTTCACATAAATTACCATATCGATCTCCTATTCATTTGTGTTGGAGATGAATAATATTACTCAACAAAAAATCATTTTTCTGCTTGACTTGGCAGGAGACACCTCCAAGGGAATCACGTGGGCTAATGGGCTGGGCGTGAAAGTTTGGGCCACCTCTTGATTCGTTTCGGGTAATTATCATACATAATTATAAGAATGTTTTTTTAATTTAAAAAATTACACAAATATATTACAAGGTTTAAAACTTGTATAAGTTAATATCTCAACAATTAAGCTAACAATTTCAGAAAGCCAATAGTACTATCTTATATATTTTAATCTCTCCCTCCTAATCTATTCATTCTCCTGCATTCTTTTCTATTCCATCTATATTTTTTTATCTTAGAATAATCGTCTTTGCATGATTCTCGATACTCATACTCTCGATTATACAAGAAGAGATAAATTACAAGTTGGGCTTTTAATCCTTACGCATAACGATGATTGAAGTCATAACCCACTGAATTAGCATCGGCATATTACTTATCCAACCGCTCAACTTATGTTTTGAAATTTTTTATGTTTTTCATCTTATTCAGCGATCTATCTGTCTCTTCTAATTTTTGTATATAATTTTATATTTATGTATATATATTTTTTATTTATAAAATTATATCCTTTTTAGCTTGGTTGTCACATTCTAATATCTTTAAAGTATTTATCTTTTTTTTATTTCTCAAAATTTATCTTTTTTAAATGACAATATTGATATGAATAGTATATTCATCTTTCTTTTATTCCTCATATTTTCTCTCTCCCTTCTTTCTTCATTCATTATTCTATCTATTAACAAGGTATTAACTGAAAAATATAAAATATGAACAATATTTTAGATAAAAATACTTTTCATTATATTCTTTTACGTAAATTTATATTAGACCTTATAAATAAAAAGATAACATATCTCTCAATACATTTCAACAAATTTAATAAAAAATTTGAAACATTTCCTAATGCCTTATATTGATTATTTCATATTTTAATTCAAAAAATATGTATATTTTACGTTGATACAATTTTATTTTATTAATTTTAACAAATATTACTTAAATTAAAGAACACGTTTATGTTTTTTCATTTGAAAAATGAACCTCCATACTAATATGAGTTAAATAACTTAATTTGAGTTTTTCAAATCAAATAACTCAAAAGATATATTTAAAAAATATTAATTTGTGTAGGCTTAATTATATGACACAGAATTAGTAATTTGTGTAGGCTTATTTTATGACACAGAATTAGTAAATTAAGTTAAAATTTAGTTTTATATAATTAAACATAAAATATTTAACATTTGAAGAATAATAAAAAATATTAATTTAAAATTACAAATATATGAAAATAAAAGTATTTCTTTTAATTTCTAGGTCTTAATACAATAAGAAAAGGAAATAAAAAAAAATGATATTATGCGCAAAATTGAAATGAATTTAAAGTAATGAGTTGATTTTAAATTAGCATAATTACAAAATTTTATCTAAGATTTGTTATAACATTCACTTACTATTAATTTTACAAAACTTACATAAACCATTTTGATTTTAACACACACACACACACACACACATATATATATATATATATAGCTATCAAACGTCTAAATTTGTTGAAGAAAAAATGTGCAAAAGTAATTAATATATTTTCCATCGAGTAATTAAGATATTTTGATAAATATTAAAATCATGTAATCTCGCTTTCTGTGTAATAGTTCTCAGAGCTCGCAGAGAGAGTCAAAAGAAACCCTCAGCGGCGAGAAAGGCGAAGAGGAAGAGAGCCTCGTCGTCAAGCACCTCCTTCTCTCTGATTTTACGAGGTTCAATTTACGCCGATTGTTATTATGTTCGCCATGTCTCGTTGTATCCACTGATTGGGGTTTCTGGATCATTTTCTTTTAGATCCAAATGGTTGTGTACTTCAATCTCCGCGCGTTTTCTCTTATTCATTGATATATATGCCCACTTCCGCAGTATGCGTGGGCGAATGTATGGCGATTCGACCTTGGGCATGTACTTATGTTAGATTGATTGTTCCTTCGTTGCTTTTCATTTTCATTGTATCTCAGAGGATGGAGTGAGCGTAAATCCGTACGCTCTTTTTTGTTGCAGGGAAATGAATGATTTCTCTGTATTAGTATGCATTTATTTATTTCTTTGAAAAATTGTACGATTGTGGCTCGAGAATTGATTGTTTTTTTCATGCATTTGGTTTTTTCTAACTTGTCTTTGCTATTGATAATGATTGATGTCATATTTTTTCTAGGAGCACTGGAAAACTTGCATTATTAGGGGCTTAGTTAAAATAGTTGGTGGACCTTTTAAGGTTATATGAAATTTTTCTAGAGCTTGATAATGCGGTCGCTTTGTACTTGAGCTGCGAACCTGGTTGTATCTTTTATGAACAAGGGGCTTCTATTTTTTATTTTTTTTTTTCCAATTTTTCATTTCATTTCTTCAGAAAACAGCATTAAAGGACATTTCACTTGTTGCATAGAATTGATTAAGTCTTTTGCACTTGCTTGTTATCAAGTCTTTTGCACTTGCTTGTTAAGTCTACCTCTGAAACCGCCTGCCAGAATTGCCTAGATCACAATGCTGCAACCAAGGATTGGGGCTGCTTTGATACCAAATGACAGGAATCTAGGTTTGACCTAGGGCTTTTAGTGGAAATTGGAAGAAATTGAGAGGAAGAGTGATTGACAAAGAGAGAGAGAAACAGAAAGAACAGAAAGACAGAGGAAAAAACTGAGAGAGAGGAAATGATGAGAGAGAGAATTGGAGAATTGAAGACAGGGAGAGAATTGAATTCTGTTATTACTCATCATAATTCCCCATTCTCCAATTAATAGCCTATTCATAGGCTTTCTATATTTCAGTTTTAGTTGTAACTGAGAGGTACAATATGAATCAACAGCACTTAAGTACAATGTAGTAATTGCATTAAACCACAATTATTATTATATTTACTGTTAAAGATTGTCTAGAGTTAGTGATAGGTTTATATGCAGTTTAAATGCGGTTAAGGGTTAGTTAATAGGTTGGTGACTCTCTTGTAATATTAATTATTAGTGGGGGGCAAAATCAGTAATACCATAATCAGCCCTAGGAAATATCACCCTATTTTCTATAAATAGGGCAGTGGGGCTGAGAGATAGAGAACCGCATGTTCTCTTCTGATTTCACGAGAGCCTTGAGAGTGAGAAAGCTGTGAGTTAGTCTTGTACACTTTTGGGAAGGCTTGTATCGTGGGAGAGAGAAGAGGGAAGTCTTGTACTGTTTTTCATCAAATAAAGAAGGCTGCTTGGTGGTGGTTTGAAGGTTGGATGTAGTGCCAATTCAATTGGCATGAACCAGGATAATCTCGATGTTCTTATGGATGTGTGGTTTGTGTTTCTTGTTTGTTTTAATTCTGCTTCTATTTATATTTTCTGTTGATTCTATTAAATTTGTTCCTTAGATCAAATCCGTGAGTGTGTGAGAGTAAGTGTGGTAGAATTTCTGTCCAAGAAAATAGTTCCAGCAACCCTAGATATAACATTTACTATTATATTCTTGGAGTTGTGACAATCCCAATCCCCACTCCTTGAAAAATTTCTTGTCCCCAAGAAATTCAGCAACTGGCCACTTTTTTTTTCCTTCCTCTTTTCTTTTTCCTTTATTTCTTTCTCCTTCTAGGCCTTTTCCTCTTCTCTCTCATGTTCCTTTTCTTTTGCTTTTCCTGCAAATAGAAAATGTGGTCCTCAAAGATCTCCTTGTCAAAGCTCTCTTCTCCAATTGATCTGTAAGTTCCATGATTTCCTTGTCCTTCATGCTGTAATTACTCCAGTGAGTTTTAGCAAGAAGTATTCCGACAGCGACCTGCTCTTCCATCATCCTCTGAACCACATCGCGGTTCTTCTGTTCATTCCGCTTCAATTGCTCCTTCTGCATCCTCCTCTGCTCCAGATCACAAATATACTCGTTGAAAATTTCAATGTGATCAAATTTTTCCAGACGCGAGCATCTTTCATCATCCTTTAACCGATCTTTAATTTTCCTCCATTAGATGTTGACTTTGATTAAGACTCAGGTTTCCAAAAGTTGTCTGAACTCTAACCTATTCCACCTATAATCCTCCTGAACTTTTTCCTGCTCCTTTTTCTGAAGATCCACCGACTATCTTTTGAGCAGATCTTCATGTTCTACAGGTCACTCTATCGCCTTGAACCATTCATCTTCAACAGATATCTCCTCCAATGTTGTTGCAGTGACTTTTCCAGCAATTTCCATTCCTTTCTTGGCATCCTGAATTGCCTCATCCAATTCAGGTCTTTCCTCATTTCCTGCAACTACCATTCCTTTCTTGACATCCTGAATTGCCTGATCCAATTTAGGTAATTCATCAGTTTCTTGCAAACCGGAGGTATTAGGTAGGATTCCAGCTCCTGCTGGAATCAGTCTGCAGTGGAACTTGGAGGAAATTCCACTGGTAGACTGACCTGAAACATCTTTGAAATCTCATTCAAAAAGTTGTCCTACTTTTTGCCTACATTAGCAAAACCTTCCTTGATTCCTTTCTCTAATTTCTGTACACTTTCTCTTGTTGCAGCACTTTCTGCTCGGTAGCATCTCACCTGTGCCTGAGTCTTCCTTAAACCTAAGTCCAGATTGTCCATTCTCGTCTCCATCTGCTTCATGTGGATGCTTTCTGCCATCACCTCTGCTTGCCTTCAATAAGAATCTCCTGAATCAACAGCCTCCTGAGAATTGATTGGCTCTGAAACAGTCTCCTGTGAATCAATCGGCTCTGAAACTGCTTCCAGTAATTGCCTGAATCTACCTCTGAAAGTGCCTGCCAGAATCGCCTAGATCACAATGCAACAACCGAGGATTGGCTGCTTTGATACCAAATGACAGGAATCTAGGTTTGACCTAGGGTTTTTAGTGGAAATTGGAAGAAATCGAGAGGAAGAGTGATTGAGAAAGAGAGAGAGAAACAGAAAGACAGGAAAAAACCGAGAGAGAGGAAATGATCAAGGGAGAGAATTGGAGAATTGAAGACAGATAGAATTGAATTCTGTTATTACTCATCATAATTCCCTATTCTTCAATTAATGGGCTATTTATGGGCTTTCTATCTTTCAGTTTTAGTTGTAACTGAGAGGTACAATATGAATCAGCAGCACTTAAGTACAATGTAGTAATTGCATTAAACTACAATTTTTATTATATTTACTATTATATCCTTGGGGTTGTGACACCGAGTTACCTAGCAAGAATGCAAACAACACTCAACACACATAGGTGTACATGTGTGCAACAAGTAGTGGCGCAAGTTAAGCATGAAATCAGCATGCTTCCAAAGCAACAGCATTTTTATTATTTCATCAATGTATCCAGACTACAAGTAGGGGTGTAGACTAAGCATTTTCTTATTTGTACGAGAATGCAACAACAGCAACAGCAGTTTGAAAGTAACCTTGATTGGTTCTGATGCAGCATATGGGGCATCACTGCTTGTTTGTATATTGTTCTGTTTTTATAGCTAACACCTGCATGTAGAAGCGATGGTATTCTTTCTGTTAACCATAGCAGTTATTCTTCACTTTAGATGGGTTGTATTCTTGTATGGCAGAAATTTTATGTTTGCTTTTATCTGATTAGAAACTCGATTGTCTCTGGAACTGTTTCATTTAGTAATTACATGTTCAGTTGTAAAGCAGGGCACTGATGGCATCAAGATTGCAACAATTACGATCTAAGGCATCGGGAGTTTCGCAATATGTGGCAAAGCATGGAGTTCCATACTACAAGCAGTTGTTGGAGCAGAACAAGCAATACATTCAAGAGCCACCCACTGTGGAGAAATGCAACCTGTTGGCCAAGCAATTGCTTTACACTCGACTTGCTAGGTTATCCCTTCTGTACCTTTGTTGTGTTGGCAATTGAGTTTTATGTTATGCTAAATAGATAGTATTGGCTTGGCCATAAACTTTAGTGCACAGCTGGTCTCTTCTCAAAATGTACATACAAAAATGAAGTTATAGATCTCATAATACACTTTCATACAGAAAACATTTTTGTAATTATACGAGCAGTGTTGATATACTCCTTATGGTTGCACTTGATTGTTGGAGTATATGCCTATATTTCCAACTATTAAGATGTTTATTTGTTTCTTGTGTTAGTTATAGCTGATATATTTGATAGTTGGCATATAATACAACTTTCCATAGCGAACTTTCCTTTGGAGTTAGTAGACTCAAATGGATGCAAGCTTATCACTTATCTGCCACTATGTTGCTTTTTTTCTTTCGCAATATGTTGACTTTGGGATATATTACTCAAAGTCTACATGTATTAAGAAGGATGCAAAATGGCCTCTCTCGACTGGCCTGAAGGCACTCATTTTGCCTGAAATGATTCAAAAACTCAGGTTTCCAGTATCATTTTCCCCGGTCACTGCTCTTTTAGTTAGAGGAGAATAGGTTTGGTGTTGGGCTTTTTTAAATTCTTTGAATGATCTGCAACTGCAAGGTCAAAGACAGGGAAACGCTTAGAGTTGACATATTTCTTTCAGACCTGCTAAAAGTTGGCTTGCTGAAAGAAGAGTATTTGTGTGCTTCTCACCCCAGAATATTATTCGATGGGAAAAAGATTTATATAGTTTAGATACTGTCACCTAGTTAGGAGGTAGAATGCCATTTGGTAATCTGTATTGGAATTGTACAACAGTCTAGTTTATTTTATGAAATGTACCTTTTGTTTTTGAGGATGCATTTGTTGATGCATCTCATACAAGAATTGCTTTTAGCGCAATAGCAGCCAGTGTTTTACTTGGAGTAACTCAGTAACTTTGTTTTCTTTTTTTGGTCAAAGTTATCCTGTTAATATGACTGTAACTTCGCTATGCATACATGAATTTTTCCCGCACGGTCATCTCACTTGATTACTCTTAACAGTATTCCAGGTCGTTACGAGTCATTCTGGAAGGAACTTGATTACGTCAAGCATATATGGAAGAATAGGCAAGAGCTGAAGGTTGAGGATGCAGGGATTGCCGCTTTATTTGGACTGGAATGCTTTGCATGGTTTTGTGCTGGGGAGATTGTTGGAAGGGGATTTACATTCACCGGTTACTATCCATGAGAAAAAACACTTACGTGCAATTATATGGGGTGATTGATGTCTCTACAAGCTTTCTTCCTGCACTTGAGGATTGGTTAGTTCAGTATTGGCATTGTTCATTTAAGAATTTGTTTTCCTTCTGATAAAATTTTGAAGCTGAGGAATCAGTGGGTAAAGGGGACGCAAGGACGGCTGGCCTCAATAATCCCTGTATTTGGTAATGGGTGAACTGTCACTCACTTTCTAGTCTCAATACTCTTCTCTTGAGATGCATCTGTTTGAAATGTTTTTATCTCCAGAAACTATTATTTCAAATATTAAATGGCAGTCAATCCAGCACCCAGCAGTGCACATAAAAAAAAAAGCCTCAATGTGATGCTGCTTTACATATATCTGAGAAACCTCATGAACCTCCTGACATCTTTCATGACATTCGACCGGCTGGCAGAGGCAGATTTTGTAGTTTTGACTTACTTTCTGCATATTTCTTTTGCTTTTGCAGCAAATGATTCTGCACGCATTAGAGGAAAAGCAATAGTTCCATCTCAGTGGCCCTGGTTGAATCCAATCTTTTTTTTAAAAAAAATCAGAAGATAGAACATATACCAATAATATAGGCCAACAAATGCCAGTACAACAACTAAAATTGCAAATTCTTGACAGGCAAAAGATACAAGGATTTAAGCCTCGATTGTTTTGGCAGTTCCTCGAATTTTCCCCCATGATAGCTTCATCTGGGCGGGCACCAGAATCGCTGCCATCAAACTGTTGGGCAGTGTTGATGATGAAGACAGCATAATCGGCACCATTACGCATCATATCGGCATTGCAAATGTGATGCTTGGGCAGCCCATCTCCAAGAATTATCATCCCTGTCATCCGTGGAGTTGCATGGACCGCTTCACCGTTCATGGCCCTAATATCTTTTTGTAAAGCTACCAGTTGTCAATGTGTATCTTAAGTTAATAATATTTGGACATAGGAATGGCATTGAAGTAGAATGTATACCTTGAACTAAGTCAATGACCAGACCGGGGTTGCGGAAAGAATGGAAGACGAGCAATAACTTTAGATTGAGTCCTCAGTCCACAACACATTCTGTAAAACAAAAGAAAAATGGTAGGATAGGTCAGGATAGAATTCAACAAATGCTATTTTTTGATTGGTCGTCTAATATCAAATTAAAGTATCTTTATTTAGGTAGCGTTTGTTAAAATGAGTAAGATAAGACTCTATTAAGATAATTTATCTGTAAAATTTAAAATAAGTTATCCGAATAGAAGAATGAATAAATTTATCTTTAAAATTATTTTTATCTAAAATATTTTTTATATTCTATTTTTTTATCTATATTTTAATTAATAAACACTATTATAGAGAATGTGAGTTCAACAGCTTGGATGTCCCCAAGGGGCAAAAACTCAACCAAGTTCAATGAAAGCAGAGTTACCAGAACATAATTGAAAGCAAACGCCAAAGTGAACAGAGGGACTGCAAATGATATGGCTCATTTCGTAGTGCTTGAACACAATTCATAAACCATATACAAGCCAGATAAACTTAAATAGTGTATTAACGCTTTTCCTTTGGACTGTAGATTGGAAAAAAAAAATTCTTATTATAAGGTTGGATATTATCATGCATCAGTGAAAAGTGTCGTGTTTTTCTTTTTATATAATAATATTTATGCTAATCTCTAAAACAATTATTTCTATGATCTGTTAGGATTTAAAACATTTGTCACGTGCCTTTCTCTTATAGATTTATATTCTATGACATTAGGGGTCCTAAAATGCATTCTCTTATTGTTTAGACCAAAAGGTAAAATCCTTCACCCTAAGGGCTCCTGCAGTTTAGTCTCAAAAATTCTATAGGAGAAATAAATCACGAAATTTAGCAATGAGATTCAAACACGAGACTTGTGACTGGCTATATAGTAGCTAGAATCTAAGACTCTTTGAGACCAACATATGTACGGTTTCAATCGCTAGGCTATGCCTCACCTTAAGGGCCCCTCACAGCTCAATCCTAAGATTTTTGCAAGAAAGATAAATTACAAAACCCAACAATGAGATTTAAACACGAGACTTATGAGTGGCTATACAACAGCTAGAATGTAAAGCTTTTGCTCTTTAAAATCAACATATAGGCTCAACCGTTAGGCTATGCCGTGTGCATTCTCTTACTCTTCTTTCGTGGTTCAATGGCTGCTGCGAATCGCCCTTTTGAGACCCTTCTTTTGGATGAACGGTGAACCACAGTCGATCAATATTTGCAAAATATTGTTAATTTGATTTGATGGGCAACAAAAGGACGGGCAACTAATGAAAAGCTGAAGGGGCGTTCCGAGAATCGAACTCGGGACCTCTCGCACCCAAAGCGAGAATCATACCACTAGACCAAACGCCCTCGCATGTGGTTAACACTCTAAAAAGTTAATCTTCACTCCAAAGAAACTTCTAGGGTTTCCGCAGAGGCTTATAAATTGTTGCTTTGCTTCCGAAGATTAGCTGAAATCACTTGCGCCCGGCATCTTCGATCTCTCGCTCTGTTCTTCTCCTCGGGTAGGTTTCTTCTGCTCGATCAACTTCCCCGTTCGCATATATATATATATATGTATGTATGTATACACACACATTCTTATATCTGCGAATGTATGCTTCTAAAGCGTATTGGTTTCTGAGACTTCGTCGTACGTTGTACGGATAATTTTCGACTTACGGTGTTATGCAAAATGCACCTCTATATGCTTTAATCTCGAGTGGCTTTTATAAATCTAGCTAATTTGGAACTCTCTCGAACAGGCACAAATGGCGACTGTTCCAGGACCCTTGATTTGGGAGATCGTGAAGAAGAACAATTCCTTTCTGGTCAAAGAGTTCGGCAATGGCACCGCTAGCGTTCAGTTCAGCAAGGAGCCCAACAATCTCTACAACCTCAACTCCTACAAGCATTCAGGTACTTGGTGTTTCAGTTTCCCTAGAAATTCATGTGTATGAAAACAAGCGGAATTTTTGTATTCGTGCGTGATGATTTTTGGTTTTGCGGGTGGAAATTTAGGGTTAGCGAACCACAAAACTGTGACGATTCAGGCTGGAAAGGATTCGTCGGTTGCGTTTGCGACGACCAAGACGAAGAAGCAGAACAGGCCTGCAAGTTTGCTACACAAGTCGGCCTTGAAGAAGGAATTCCCTCGGATGGCCAAGGCCGTTAAGAATCAGGTATTTGATGACTTTTTATTGTCACGTGAATGGTGGTTGTGTAGTGTATTTGTTTGTGTGTGTTAGCTATATGTACTGGCAGGTCTTATTGGGCTCTATAAATGATGGAGATATATGTATCAGATCAACTGTGTATATCACCCTGTGTATATCAGGAATTGGTTTGCTTTGTGGCTGGGAATTAATCAATTTTGTAATCTATTATATGTTTGGAACTAGAAATTGTCCTCAACCTTATTATTTCAATATCTGGAATTGGGATTTCTGAAAGGGAAGTAAAGGAAATTTGTTTACCGTCTAAAATAGATCAATCAAGCCAAACTAGTTTTTTCTGTCAATTTTTGCTGTTCTCTACCTTTAATTCTACTGGAAATGTTGTATTAGACTCACTGGATTAGGCATATAATAGATGAAACAGATCTTTCTCAACCTCTTACCCACTCTTGTATCAACATTATAAAAGATAACACAAACAGAAATGAAGAGAATTGAAAGGACAGAACATTAAACGAAATCAAACCAAACAAGAAGCCAGCGATTATCCTGGTTCGGATTGCAAGAGATGCAACCCTACATCTAGCAGTCAAAACACCCCTAAGAGCAGTCTTTTATTGCCAAGAATGATCAGTACAACAGCTTCTGGATCCCTCTCTTCTATCCCCAAGTACATCAAACCTTTGCTCCCCAAGATTCAAAGCTATCTCAAAAACACTAGCCTTTCTCTCAGAACGAAACAGCATTCATTTCAATAGAATGAGAAAATCGTACCAACCGGCTACCCCTTGCCCTCTATTTATAATAGGGGCGGGCATCCCAATAAAACTAATTGCAACTAGATAATTCTGGTTTGACCCCTAAACTTACACTAATTACATTTAGGGTATAATTTCCAACCGCCTATCTAGACCTTAGCCGCTTTATGCCACTGCCTTCACTGATCTTCTAGGTTAACTCGAGGCAAACATATCAACAGGAAGAAAAGTAAATATAGTTTTAGTTACTTCATTTTGTTTTCTTATCATTTTTTGTTTCATTATCTCTGCCTGACAATGCAACATAAGCAGCCTTTTGTAAAAGATTCTTTGTGGGTAAATATAGATAACAAGATGAGTCTGTTTATTTTCTTACCTGACTAAAATAGCAAATAAGTTTCAGTGTCAAGACCTTTTTTTGTTCATTCAGAAATATATATAGCCTTGTAAAGTGGTTTGTAATCAGAAGAGTAGTCTAGATTGTCATAATATGTTTTCCTCCCTTTGGAAGGCACTTCACTATGGATTATTGTATTATTTAGGAGTTATTGTAGTAGGCAGCCGTAAATAGATGGAGTTCATATTACACAATTTTGGTACTCTTAAGACAGGTTAAAAAATTGGTGATGTCTACCATTTCATAATTATGTGTGTTGGCTCTTTCATTAAATCTGCTACTGAGTAGTGTTAACCATAAACGTTCAATGCTTGTAAATCGTGTAATAACAAATTTTCTTTTCTTATTTTTTTTATTTTTCATGAACATGGTATGGTTGAAATGTGTGTGTACATGCCCTTTTGTCTGTTGATTTCATTGAAGAATTTAATACCAATGGTAATGAGAATAAGCATTCTTTTATAAAATTACTAGTTAACATGAAGATATGTTTGGTATCTGATCAGATTGACTTGTTTTGACTTTCTTGAATATTTGTAGTGCATGATGTTGTGATGAAGATTACATGACATTTCATCTATGCATGGCTAGCACAATGGCATAAAAGAGTATCTTTTTGGGGTTGTTAAGGAACTGAGAAACCAATTAAGAGTACTCATCTACAAAATCATGAGCATGACATGGTTGTATTTATATCCAATGATCTCAGTATTGGATCCCTGATGGGAAATATATTTATTCATAGCCAATAAATTATTTTTCTAGCTTTGAAAGTTTAAACATAGAATCGAAAAATTGAGATTGTATACAATGAGTTGCCATTTCTTTCAGGGAGCGTGTTATTGATGTTAGTGTTTTAACCTTTTGCTTGTGTTGTCAAGAAATTTCATGTGGGCATATATTAGAGATGTATTCACAGAATCACAATGTGTATTTCTCTGCCTGTGCTAGCTTAATCAATTTTCTGCACTCACATGTATTTCTGTATGACTTAGCTCTTTGAAATCATCTTTTAGGAAATCAGCAGTAGTCCTTGAACTCAAAAACTGATAGGAAGCTTCCTTTACTGAAAGGAATTGAATGATCTCCTGGGAACTTTTAGGCTGTGATGAGCCATTAACATATATAAGAGGATCCTTCTTGCAGTGTTATCTTCAGTGAAATATCTTTGTTACGCTTGGCTTCTGAGCCTCTGTTTCTAATACACTGGTGCACCATGCGCATATTTGCTATCATTTCCACAAATTGTTTTTGACTTGCTGGAGCAAGATTTCATCCACGGCAGCTGGTATAGTCCACGTGAAAACATTTTGAAGGGAAAATGGGACAGATGACTTGTGATTCTGTTTTGGTCAAAATTTCAGACATCTTGCTTCTCCAAGTGGTTCAATTGTTTTCAGAATACTGGTGATACCAGTTTCAATCCAGTATAGCCATATCCTGTCCATACCAGCTGGTGGTTTTATTGGCAACCTTCATCCTCCGTGAAAAGGTTTTTGTGAATATATTTACTTTATGCGCTGCCAAAAGTGAATTCTGATGTGGATTAGGTTTCGTTGATAAGCTTGGCCAATTGAATTAGGTAAAATTTACTTCGACATATTAGTGATGTCTTGATCCTCATTTTCAATGATGACTTTCATTTGGTTTTCTGACAAGTTCTTTGGATCATGTAATGCCTCCCCTCCCCCCAAACAAATAATATATACATATATATCAAGCAAAATAATGGAAAGATCAAAGCCCCCATGTAGAAGAAGTGTGTTTATTTTGAATGTCATTAGCTTCTAATCAGTGGTTGGCAAATGGTTTCAGGTTGGTGAGAACTATTACAGGCCAGATTTGAAGAATGCAGCTCTGGCAAGGCTCAGTGCCGTTAACAGGAGTCTTAAGGTTGCCAAATCTGGTGTGAAGAAGAGAAATAGACAAGCCTAAACATGAGTGGATGTCATGTTTAGTTCCTCATTTGTTTTCCTTTCTGTGGTGTGTTGAGATAATTATTCTGTTCTGTAGCAAATTAGTCAAAAAAAGAGTTTTGTTTTTATTCGTAGCAGGGTGCCATTTACTTTTCCATTTATTTGTCAAAGGGTGAACTTAAATTTCGACTTGGCAATAAAATTTGTTTTGCGCTTTTGGCAGTTTCTGTATTTTCTTGGAGGCTGTTTGTCTTAGCTTCATAAATTGTCGGTGCTTATAAGTTATTTTGGGTATTTTAATTTTTAGAGTTTATGGACGTTTCGTCCTTTTCTTTGGTTTTTTTTTTCTTAGATAATTATATTATTATAAGCTCTAAATATATATATAAAAAAAAAAGCCAAGGGAAGTTATTGAAAGTGCTTATAAATTGAATAGTTATGAGCTTCATTAAATTGGCTAAATAATTAGTAAAGAAATATAATCTGTTAGAAAGCTTATAAGTTTTCTGAACTAGCAATAATGGTTTTTGAACTTGCCTCAAATTATAGGAGCTTTTTAAGTTTTATATGAAGTGTTTATAAGTTCTATATAAACCTAAGCCAATTCTAAATTAAAGTGCATAATAATCAAAATAAACTGTTATAGAAAAACAAAGTAAATAAATACAAACATAATAACTACGCTACTTAAAAGACATAAAAATAGATGTAAAATGTCTATTAGGCTATCTCTTTATACGCCATTAAAAGGAATTAATCATGTAAATTGCTCATTATTAACTTAAAAATTATAACGATTAAAATAATAATTTATTTTTGTAGTATAATTTTTTTAAATATATATACACACACGTGTTTATATATAAGTTTAAGACCAAAATAAAT
This sequence comes from Diospyros lotus, assembly GCF_014633365.1. NCBI lineage: Eukaryota > Viridiplantae > Streptophyta > Magnoliopsida > Ericales > Ebenaceae > Diospyros > Diospyros lotus. Next base: position 9,219,458 of record NC_068339.1, on the reverse strand, counting down.
TAATCATTTGATATATACAGTTAAGAAATATATGAGATTTAAATTTGATTAGTTGTTGGATTAGCTGAATTTTTATTTTTAAAATATATAAAAAAAAGACCAAAATGACTTATCACCTAATCAGTCAATAAATGAGTGTATTGTTTTGTTTGAACGCAAAAAAAACAAAATTGCTCTTATATTAGTAATTATTATCAAATGAGATCATTATTTTAATTTTTATTAGTATTTTATAGAAATACAATGTTAGCACTTTGGGAGTAAAAGGAGAAATTCCTCACTCGAGCCTTCGTAACTTAGCCTCGAAATTTTTAAGAGAGTTAAATCATGAAACTCAGAGTCAAGATTCAAATACGAGACCAATAACTAGCTATATAGTAATCTACGATTCAAGTTCTCTTTGAGAGCAACTTCGTCTTCACGCTCATCATCTGATAAATTATATAATAGTCCAAGGCCTCTTTAAAAGCAACTTTGGTGTCCATGGTACGACATTAGCACTTAGCAGTAGGCTGTAATGAGAGAGGGAGAGAGATTATACTTTTCATTTTCGTTATAGAACTGAACTGATATAATTACTACTCCGTTCCTTTGGTTCCCTCCAAACACTCCCTTATTCCAAATGCTTACGCCAGAGTGAGCGTTTCCCGCCCCTCCCAATTTTCCCGCTCCGCCGGAACCCTAACCGCCGAAAAATGGGAACGAAGCACCATCAATCCTCCGCTTCCGATCCGATTACTGACCCCAAGAAGCGCCGCCGAGTCGAATTCTCCAAGATCGGTTAGTCTAACCCCATACTTCCTTCACTTTCTCCCCAGTTTTTCCTCTCCCCCTTCTCTGCCTCGGGGATCCCATCTCACTTTTCTGTTGGATTTCAATTTTTTTTTTGTGTACAGATCCAGGAGTTCAAGCAAATGAGTGTATCAAGATTTATATGAGTCTGTTTCTTCTTTCCCTTCTTTTTTTCCTTTTCTGGTATTATTATTCAGTTATTATCTTTTGGTTTCTTTTATGTGTTACAAAATTATGGCTGATAAGATGCGTCCAGGTTTGTTTAGGCTGCGATTCGTTGAACTTACAAGTTAGAGCTGTTGATGCCAGTTTTTAGGTTCTTGTTTGAGTTAGGATCTATCCGCGAGCTCTCTTTTTGGGCTGCTGTCTTGCTTAAAAAGTAAAAGTTATTTGGACACCGAGCTTTTGCTTTAAAAGAAAAATATGAAAGAAATGATTTTTTTTACCACAACTGAGACAGAGGAAGACATAATTTTCAGTTTTTTTTTTTTTTTTCTTGTAATGTATGAGTAGGTGTGTTATTTTAAATTTTGACAGTTACTGATCCTTTTGTTATACTTGTATGAACCAACTATTTTTCTACTATCTTTCCAGATTCTTATGTATTTACCAAAACAACTCCTTTGTGATTGGAAGGTTAAAAACAACTTCTTTGCCAAAAAAGACAAAATAGGTAAGGCTAGTTATGAAAACAAACCCTTTCTTAACCTTTGCAAAGTGGGGAGCTCTGTGCACTAGGAACACCCTTTTTTTGTTTTGCCAAAACAATTTAGTGCCAAAAGAGCTTTAGTGATGAAGAGGATAAGTTTGATGACACCCAACACTCTGTTGTAGTTGGCATTATATTTGAATTGTTTGTTAAGTCTCACCCATTAATCTAGGATTTAGTGCCATCTACAAGGAATGCAGCGTGGTTATTTGGTTTGCTGCTCAGCAGATTAACTTGTGCTTAATTACAAGATCAAGAAGTTTTGTTGTTGTTGAAACAATTGATAACCTAGCCAAAAGGAAGGAGGAGAAGAAGAATTAAGGCTTGTACCTGTTAGGCCAATCTTCATCTTGATTATCACTGTTCTTGGGCAGGTTCAGATAAGCACCATAGGATTTGTTTTCCTTTTGGTACCATCTTTTTTTGGGGTTGACATTTTGCTAGTATTTTCCTGCTATTCTTCTTGTGTGGTTAAGCTAAGAAACTACATTTGCTTGTATTTACTTGGTTCTTTTTCTTATGTTTTAGTTTCTAGCAAGGAGCAAATGGACAATCCAGACAGTTTTTGTTTTCAGCCAGTTGACTTGGATCGGTTTTTTGGAGAGGATGGGAAAATTTATGGTTACCAGGGATTGAAGGTAATGCATTTTTTTCAATAAATTGAAATTACTAGGTTGGTTTCACAATATCAACTATGTGATGGAGTACAACCATATTGATTATCTTTATCTACCGCCATCTCATGAAACTTTTCTATATGAAGATGGTGTTGGAACTTTATCATATCATTTCCTTACTAGAGGGTTATGTCAAGAAAGACATCCGGCGTAAAAATTTTGCCACATTGTTCTTTTGCATAGATTTATATTATCAATGTGACTTTTAGAAGTCAATTGACATTATAAATGCCATGCCACCGGTCCTAATGTTGTTAGGATTAGGTGCAGTTGATGATGCTGATGAAATTTGAAGTACTAGTTAATTAAGAATCCAGAGTTGATTGTTTAGTGCTTTAGAAACTATATCATCCAACATGCAGTCTGCATCCAAGTTTGGTGGTGACTAATGATTTTCTATGTTTGTTTTCCCCCCTGGCCAGTTGCTTTTGCATTTACCTTGTGCATTTGTGTCTTTGGTGCTAGGATGTGAAAGTTGTTTCCTCTATGTACAAGCTCTCTATTAAAAGCAGCCTTCATTCAGAATACTGAATAGTAAACTTTGTTTGCGTTCCAGATCAATCCTGATCTCTTATATGACATCATCATCCATCACACCATTTTTTTCTGCATGGATGGCTTACCTTGCAAGTTATATTTCTTTAGTGTGGACTTACACTTTGTTAGTTTTTATTTTCTTTCATCAAAAAATTATGCAGGTTAACATCTGGATCAGCAGTGTATCATTTCATGTGTATGCTGATGTTTCATTTCAAAGCAAATCTGATGTAAGTATTTAGGCTCATCTTTGGCTTGTTAGCAATGTAGGATGATTCAAATCTTTATTAGCAGAAGCATTTTGTTGCTTTTGATTTAAAGTAAAAATTAAGTGCTTGTTTGGGTTGGCTTCTTTGGAAAGAAAAGTGCTTTTAAAAGCTTAGAAAAACAAACTTGCTAAAAGAACAATTTAGTTGTTTGGTAACCAATCAAAAAAGTCATTTCTTTTTGTCTTCATTAACTTTTTATTTCTTTTCATAGAATGTTTGGGTTTTAGAAGGTCAAATTGATATCATATGAGTTTGTATGATGATAATCATTAAAAAGATATTTCTTGAAAGCTAACTCAAGAAAGGTTTAAAAAAACATTGATTTCCTAACACCTTTGTAATGTAAAGCTGAAAAAAAAGCTTTTCCAAAAAAACATTGATTTCCTAACTAGCTTCCCGATGCTTGTTAATAATTTCTGCCCCTTTTTAACTTTCAGGGAGGCAAAGGGATCACAGATCTGAAGCCTGCTCTTCAGGTGATTCTTTTTTAATCTTATCCTCTTATCTTCCATGTCCATTTACACTTTGTGTGCTGATCATTAAGTTTTATCTTGCAGGATATTTTTGCTGAGAATCTTGTTGAGAAAAAGGACAATTTCCTTCTAACATTTTCAAATGATTGTGATTATGTTAAGTATGATTCAAATTACCTTTACGGCTATCTGACTTCTGTTCCAGTTTTCCATTATGAATATATTGTTTGGGCTTTTTGGGTTACTATACTTTATCTCTTTTTGTTTGGCTTTTCTCACAGATCTACTGTAGCAAAAGGGGAGTTATTGCAGCTAAAAGTCCCCAGTGAACAACAGGATGGTGCTAGAAGTCATGTAAAATCTGAGTGTTCTGATGCAGAGGTGCTTTTATGACACATTTCTATATGCATGCTAAATGATACTTGCCACTCTTTTATTTCATTACTGTTCTGTTCTTTGTACAAGCTGGAAGGCCTTTCCCTTTAGATGCACATGGCTATCACTTTGGAAATTAGTTCCACATTTCACTTGTGTGTTTAATTTTTATTAGAACTGGACTCTATGGAGTATAGCTGTTGTGTATTTAATATTCATTTTCCTCTAATTACTTTAGGATTTAGGGTTTAGGGTTGCACAAACTGTCATGCCACACTTTGTTACCTAGTCTTTTTTGGCTTGCATTCAAAGCCAACAAATGAGACACCACCAAAACAGTTCCCCTGCTATCCATAAAGCACGAACAGTTCCTAGGGGGTTATCGTACTGGTGTCACTAGCATGTCGAACACTTTGACACTCCGACACGCCTTGGACACCTCCTCAAAATTTTTTAAAAGGATACATGAGTGTCCCCTATGCAAACACTTTGAAGACTAAAAACTAAGGGTTTTTTTTTTTTTTTTAACTCTTTGGTTTTACGTCTTGGTAATTGCATGATTTTTCTATTTTGATTGCTTGACTATTCAGTTTTCATACCCTTCATGCTTCTATTATCTAGCTCTTTAAAAATTGACTGGATTGTGAAGGACAAAAATGACTAGACTGTGAGTTGATTGCTAATTAGATGAGAGTTATTACTTTAGAATTTAGTCCTATGAATTTTAAATGCATATTTGTTTGGAATGTAGTTTTGAATCTTTTGATTCTTTATTATGCTTTAAAAACATAAAAATTTATTTTATTAACTAACATATCTCGACCGTGTCATGTCCCACTTTTTTGAAAGATGTCGTGTCCTCTTGTTCTAGTGTCCGTGTCCATGCTTCATAGCCTGCCACACTTGAAAAGAATTTGTGGGGGCTTCCTCATAAATGCAATCAAAGGGATTTTCTTCCCATCCCTTCTTCAAGAAGAACAACAATCACAAGCCTAGTGTTGGCTATTTCACTTCCCCAAGAAAAGGGGGGTAAAAAAAGGAATGCAAAACCTTCACTATTTCACTTACAAAGGCAGAATGCAGCAACTAGATTTGAGAAACTTGTTCATAGTGACTAATATTATTTGTTTTCTTTGAATGTCATTTGTGGGCACTATGTCCATATGATATGATGTGTCCTGACTTAGTATTCTATGTCCAAAGGGCCAGGTTTTTCGGGTTGTAGGTACCATGCCTGTTGGGCAACTCTATAGTCGATTGGTGCCTCTTGCTCTTCTCTTAGTGGATGGTGAGTGTGTATCTGTTTTGACTAATAAAACTTGTTATCATTTTGTGGTCCAGTTTCTAAGCCTCATTATTGAATCAGGTAGCAGTCCTATTGATATTACAGATGAAAGATGGGAAATTCTTATCATGGTTCAGAAGGAAGATAATCAACTTCGGTTGCTTGGTTTTGCTGCTTATTACCGTTTTTACAGATACCCTGATAGTTTCCGCTTGCGGCTTAGTCAGGTTAATTCTCCTTTAAACGATTACTTGTTATACTGCACTTTACAGCACCTGGCCTTAGTATCTCCAAAATGCAGACTCTGTTTTTTCTGATTTTGTTTGCCATGTGCATTACCCGGATTATCTATAGTGCTTGATAACATTTTTGTTTGTGTTAGATTCTTGTATTGCCTCCTTACCAGCATAAAGGTTATGGCTCTAGACTTCTAGAGGTGCTCTACAATGTTGCAATTTGTGAAGATGCTTATGACTTGTCAATTGAAGAACCATTGGACTCCTTTCAACACATGCGAATCTGTATTGATGTCCAACGCCTGCTTGTTTTTAGCCCAATAGAAGGAGCTGTTAATTCAGTAGTTTTGCGTTTGAAGCAAGAAAATCTCTTAAAGAAAAGCGAAACTTGTTATTTTGGGCCACCTCCGAGCTTAATTGAAGATGTCAGGAAAAGTTTGAAAATTAACAAGAAACAATTCCTACAGTGTTGGGAGGTGCTAATCTATATTGGCCTTGATCCTGTAGACAAGCAGATGGAGTCATTCAGGGCCATTGTTTCAGGTCGTATTCGGGCTGATGTCCTAGGGAAAGACTCGGCAGATGCTGGGAAGAGGGTGGTTGACGTACCGACAGATTATGATCGGGAAATGTCATTTGTGATGTTCAGGTCACAACATGGTGAAGCTAGCGTTGGAATGGATGAAAATCAACCTAATCAAGAGGAGCAGCTGAAGCCAATAGTTGATGAGAGGATCAAAATGGTCGAGTCCATTGCACAAAAGGTATCTCCAAAACAGAAATGAAGCTTGCAAGCCTCTGCTGCCTTTTATGGGCTCCTGAAACTGTAATATGAAATTAATTGGGTTAGATTGTGCCAAGGCTTGTCTGTAAACTGAGCTATTCCTGCGTTTTGAAAATGAGCTGAATATGGACTTATCTGAGTTAGGCAGAAATTCAAATTCCCGTGTTCTTTATGAAGCTTTTCGTCTGGATACTATTAATTGGGGAAAAGCAAAGCCACCTGCGCTTTGAAAATATCATCTTGTGTATTTGCATTCGTAGCAGAATGATGAGCCCTTGAATATCAGTATGTTATTGTTATGAACGTTGGTTCAGTTAAAGGCAAAAGAACAATGTGCTGGTTAGTGCTGTAATATTCGCTGGTGGCATTTTGGTCGTTTTAGAGCTATCACTTGCTTGGTTGCTTCGCATAATTTTTCGTTTTTGAGGTTAATATGTGATCTTTTTTTTTTTTTTTTTTTGTAATAATTTTTTATTTTTAGGATAAATAAGTAAAAACGTACCAAATTTTGACTTTTTAACTTCCATTGCATTATAAAATTAATAAGCTCTTACTTTTATTTTATCACGTGATTAAAACAAAATTATTAATATTATTTAATTTAATAGATTCACGTCATTATTGAATATAGCTAACAAAAAAATTATTTTGTTTTGAAGAGTTTAAAAAAAAAGTGTAATGATATATGTGCAGTTTTATATAACTGAATAATTATATTTTTATATATAATATTTATAATATATAATATAAGAGTAGAAGTGTAAAATGTATTGTGATTTCACTTAGCATTCCATTTAATTTGTAAGAGAATGGACATCTTCTATTATTTTTAAGTGTTTAACATATTTTATTTTACGTTTTGAATCCCAGTTTCATTCTTTTAGACTTTGATTCTTCTAATTCTAGCAAATTACCAAACCAAACGTAATCTGAAAATGTTCATTTTATTCCATCAATACGTTAATTCCCTCCAAATTTAGGTGGAATTTTAATTCCATTCCATCAAAAGTAGTTTTAATTATTTTTTCTCTTTCATATTTTTGGAAAGTTACAAAAAGGAAATTAAGTTATTTAAATCATAATTTAATTAAATTAAAAATAAAAGTTAATTTTTGGTAAATGAATGTACATGCTTTAGTTTAATCCATTTCATACATAAATTTTGTTGAGATCAATTGAAAAATCAACTAACAATTTTAGTCAATTTTACACAAATAAAACTAAGATAAATTGTTCTTAAACTTCTTCTTATGATTTGGGTCATTTGCACAGACCCTTTATAATTTAAAAAATATTTTTAAAGGTCTTTGTAGTTAGTCTTTTTTTTAATTGAATTATAAACAATATTAATTAAATCTTTATTAAATTAAAAAGGCTAAAATTTGTAAATAATAAGAAGAAGAAGAAGGAAGGAAGGAGAAGAGGAACCCATCACCAATCACCAAATGTAGCGGTTGTTGGTGAAGGACGAGGTTGGAACTTGGAGGGATACGTGTCCTTATGAAGGAAGATGGCAATGGGCTCAATTGCAATGCAAATGCCTCCCCTCCTTTCTATGTCCCACGTAAGTCAGGGCCCAAAACACTGGCTGCGGCCCATGGGCTCAACTTCATGACCATCGCCATGGAATTAGGGTTTTATATTGATCTCTGCATCATGCGTTGCTGCTTTGCCTCCTCTCGCTTCCGTCTCCAAACCTTGAGGTCCGCGCTCTCTCTCTCTCTCTCCCATCTCTCTCTCAGGAAAGCTGTTCAAACAATATATTTGTGCTGTTCACCGATGAAAGTTGTAGCGGAACAAGTTCTGTAATTTGAAGCCATTCTGGGGCAAAAATGAACTGAATTTGTTTGGTTGTTTGTGTGATATTGCAGGTATTTTACCGAGGAGTGGTAGAAGGAGAGAAAGAGAGCGAGAATGGTGGAGAAGACGAAGGGAAGAAAGGAAGAGGTGGTCACTAGGGAGTACACCATCAACCTCCACAAGCGTTTGCACGGATGGTATTGTAACAAACCGATCTCTCTTCTCCTTTACACTATATATATTTGTATATATATTATCATACACGCTTGTGCAGCCCTCTGTCTCCTATGTGTTTCTCTTGTTTGTGTTCGATTGAAACGACGCCAAATTCTTGATGGTTCTGTCTGTAACCCTTTATGAAGGTTTTGCTTGCTATTTGAACTTTCGGTTCTTGTTACTTTGGAATCAAAGGCTTGGTAGTGGGGAACATTGATGGACCTATTAAGGTTTACTTTAATGGGTTGAATCATCGAATATTATTTAGCACAAGAAAAGAGTGGCTTGGGTAATTTCTCGTAGCATCACAATGCTCGCATTGATCCTAAATCAGGAATTAACAGCAAAGAATATATACGTCCTGTCTTACTCTAATTAATGGAATGTGGGCTAGAATACCTTGGGCATGTCCCAATTCATTGGTCTTTGCCTTATCTTAGTTTGGTTGAATAATTACCCTATGTTTGGAACTAAAATTTCCGCAAGTAAAAGATAAAGAAAAAAAAAATTCTCAAGCACATATAAAAAATTTCATCATCTTTTCCTTTTCCTTTTTCTTTCCATTGAAAGGTTCTTGTTCTAGATATAGCCTTAATGTATGCTGATTCCTGTTGGAATATTATACTCCGTTTCTTCTTTGTGCAATATTGGATGGAATTGTAGTTCATATTATACTCTGTGTCTTCTTTGTGCAAATTGTTTTGAGGTTTCTCGGCCTGGGTTTTTTGGATTGATTTAGCTGTCTGAATAGGAGCTCTCGATTTTTAACTGCATGTTGTGATTGAGCAGAAGGCCTGTTATTTATCCCAAATTTGTGGATATTTCGTCCCTGACTTGTATTATGGTACAATTAGTTGTAGAGCTCCCCCCCCCCCCCAAAAAAAAAAGAGAGAAGGGAAAAAAGTTGACTCATAATGTGTGATGCACAGTTGGTGCATCAAAATCGTAATGTCATTGCATTAATCTTTGTCAGCCTGGGTGTTTCCATATGGGGGTGAGATATGATTGCCGTAACCACAAAGAAGTTGGTTCTCCTGTCTTAGCCTCTAAAGATCCCTCCTTACTCTTTAGATTTTATTGGCTTTGGGCATGAGTACATGTGCTAATCACGAATTAATAAATAATGTTTCAGAGCCTGGGCATTAGTGCTGGGCCCATGTTTATATATATTTGCCCGTTGCGTTAAACATATCATTGCTCATTGCTTGAGAATTTGAGCGACAACAATAGAGCTCTTGCATTAAGCACATTGCTTTAGAAAAACCTCCATGTTGCTTGATAGTTGTGCTTTAAAATATCCATATTCTATCTGTACTGCATTTTGGACTTGTTTGGTGGGCTATTTATGCACATTTACTAGAGCAAAATTTTATGTTCAATCTGTATTGCCTTCTGCACATTCATATTGGGCATGCTGATAATCTTAGAGAAGAACATAAAAGAGACTATCATCTCTGAATTCTGCCATCTCAATTTAAGCTTTTTCTGAATTTGTTATTTTATTCAACAGCACTTTCAAGAAGAAGGCTCCAAAAGCCATAAAAGAGATCAGGAAATTTGCACAGAAAGCCATGGGGACCAAAGATGTGAGAGTGGACGTGAAGCTCAACAAGTATGTCTGGAGCAGGGGGATTCGAAGCGTCCCAAGGCGAGTTAGAGTTCGTGTTGCACGCAAGAGGAATGATGATGAAGATGCAAAGGAGGAGCTCTACTCTCTTGTCACCGTTGCTGAAATCCCAGCAGAAGGCCTGAAGGGGCTGGGTACCAAGGTTATCGAAGAAGATGATTGATTTGTTAATGGCAGCCCTCATGTAGTAACCATAGATGAGATTTTGAGTAGTGTTCTGTGTTACTGGGACTAGTTCAGTTTTTTTTCCTTATGTTTGGTCCATTACTGCTTAGAGCAGCATACGCTGGCTGTTAACAATTGCAGAGACACAATTCTGTTGAAGTTTTACTTTGTTATGACTTCTTCCGGCCTTCCATGGAAAACCGTTGTCTGTTTTATTTATTACTGGTTGAGTTTTAAAGAAAATACAAACCATTTTATAGGCTTTAGATGAGCCATTAAAGGCGTACTACTTTGGCTCCCTGGAATAGGGTTTCTTCCAAAGTATAAAATGAAGTACTTAAGCGTACATCAGGTGGCTCTGCAAGCAATGTAGAGAAGAACCATTATGGAGCAAGCTCTTTTAACAGAGAAAATAGCTATTTTTCAAACTGGTTGTGGTGACTGCAGAAGGCATCTTGCAACTTCCTGTTCAGATTGATTACTCATCTTGGGTGGATGGATTCTTGGCTGTATCTTTAAGCCAAAATGCCCCTTCCATTAATAAAAGTTCCATTTGCTTGAGCAGTTTGTTCACCACCAGCGGGCAGAGCGCAAAGTGTACTGGTTCAAAACTAGAAGCGGTGTCATCAACTTAAAAGGGCAATCATAATGCATTATACAGAGCAACTGGTATTTGTTATTCTATGAAGAAGTTATCCGAAGGCAATCATGTGTTGAAGTGTGCACAAATCCTAAATACATATCAGGTGAGGGATATACACGATAGTATATAAACGACAGATGACAACACATAATTTGTATATACGATTGCATCCTAATGCACAAGGCCATCCGATGCTAAGGAAGAAGGATCATTTTATCATAGCCTTGTTCTTGCTGCAGAAAAGAATTGCTCCAGGACTTAAAACCTGTCACCTTCCAACCACAAAGGCATAGCTAGAAGAAAGTGCCTGCCCGCTATTCCTGACGCAAGGAAGGAATAGAATAAGGGCAGTACCTACTATAGCGAAAAAATGATTGCCATCCGATTCTTTTATTGCGGGTCCCCATACTATAAAATAGCAGTATGGAGCCATCGTCGAGTATAGTATAGCTGTTGGCACGTCCGGGCTAATAGGGGTCACCACTCCCCGTCCCGAACAGGGAAATGCCAACGTTGCTAAGGAAAACAGGCAGGTCTACCTGTTCAAGGTGCTTACAATCTCAGATTTACCATTCTGATTGGTAATGTATTTCCCACTTTCATCAGGTAAAACAAGTTCTTTGTTTCTTCAACAGGAACTATGGTTACAACCAAAAATGTTCCCAGTTAAAAGAAACAGGGCAAAAAAAAAATACATCAACCAAACAAACAACAAAGCATTTACTTAAGCTACATAGCAGCAACGAGCAACAATAACCAAAAACAAGTGCCTGTCCTCAAAAACAACCAATTGATGAGAATAGAAGTTACTTTCACTTGAAAAACAGCAAGAGGCTTCCCAATGGTGCACTGCTCGATCAGATGGCAATAATCAACCCTTTGATTTTCAGGACTACATTTGTGAGTATCAATTTCCATCAACCCTGCCCGCTCTAGCAAGTGATTCTATCCAGTTCTGCCTTTTTCGGACACTTGGTAACTTTTAGCTGGCTTTATAGGCATACATGTATCCTCGAAGTTTTCTTACTTCTTCAGATGACTCATTCAGTAGATGGTCTACATATAAGCAGATTCCAGCTCCACTGCAATTTCAAAGTATGAAATGACTTTACAGGCAAATGAGGTAAGTCTTAAATAAATGGGTAAATTTCATGTGCCACCCCTGAGGTTTGCTTAAATGTACCATCCCTATGTTTTTAAAAATGATACAGACCTCCCTTGACTGTAACATACTCGAAGAATTGACCATTTTGCCCCTATATTTAAATTACTTCTCCTTTTCTCTCTCATCTTTCTCTCTCCCCTCCCCTCCCCTTAATCTCTCTCTCATCTCCAGTAAACCTTATGGTCCGACGCAGGTCATCAATCGTCATTGGGCCAATTAGTATTGTCTCCTCCCCTCCCTCATTTTTTTCTCTCCTCTCCTTTCCTTGTCCAATTTGAAATCTAGGCGAAACCCATAATGTACTGAACCCATAGACAAACCTAGATCTAGGGTTCATCATCGAAGACGAACCCATAAGAACTTGAAGACAAACCCCAGATCTAGGTTCATCTTCGAAGGAGAGAAAGACAGAGAGAGAGGCCTAAACAAAAAGAATGAGAGGAAGATGAATAAAGAGAAAGACCATCAATGAAAAATGGGTTTCATCTTCGAAGATCATTGCCATCGCCATTATCTTCTTCCTTCTCATTCCAATCAGCATTGGTGATGGGGTTGCAAAACCCCTCTGCAACACCAGAGAGAGAGAGAGATAAATATAAGGGTATTTTGGGCATTTACAAAAAATTAACGGCAATATTTAGACAACGGCATGGGGTAATGAAAGCCAAGGGAGTCCTGTGCCACTTTTAAAAACACTGGGATAGTCAGTTCAATTTAGGCAAACCTTAGGGTGGCTTGTGAAATTTATCCTAAATAAATAAATGAAGCAGTTCAACACCAAGGGACATACCTAAGAGGCCCAAGCGGTAGCCAAACAACATCCCACCTGAATCTTGGCAATCTACACAAAGAAAAGTCAGATAAGCAATGCACCGGGTGCCACAATTGTTAAGATGTACTGAAACATAATTAAAATATCAATTTTTTTTTTTTATTTTAAGTACTTGTTATCATGTTGAGACCCTAAACATATCTCCAGTTGCATTTGTAGTCATGGATTACCTCAGCATGTAATAGAGCCAGAATAATGCCACGAAAAGGCTACCCAAGCAGGAATACCAAAGCCATCTTCTATGATTACTACAATTGAATAGTAGTCCAGCAATTGCTACGGAACAAACTAAAACAGCCGCCCAATCTGTCAAATGACTGCTATGAGTGAAACTTCTGACAGGAGTTGCAACAATGGTATTGAGATAGCAACCAAAATCTAAAAATTTACCATTACAGGAAATTGACACAACTACAAGAACAATACATTTTAAAAGTACATGGTATCCCATCTTCACAATTCAATTCCTCACTAAACAATTAAGACAGTCAATCTTGTCATCGTCATTGTGTTAACACTCAGGATGATATATATGGCCAGGTTGGTAAAATAAGTACCAAAAACTTTAATTTTGTTGAAAGTTGTCACATATATTATCCATGCAACTTTCTTGACAGATATTATACATGTAACCATGTCAGAGGTTAAGAAGACTCGCTCAGCCAGTAAAGGAGAGTCATTTTAGAAGGATTAGAAAGTGTCAGCCAAAGTGATACATAGGCTCACTTCATAGGTATCCCACTCACAGGGCATTAATCCAATTGGTCAATATATAAACGAATAGACGCCTATATATTCAACATTAAGATATTATTGCCTTCAAATTAATTGATTAAATGAAAGATACAGCCAGTAACCTGTTAACCTATGCCTTTTGACATTCAGATGGAACTAAATTCCTTCAAACTAGCTGATCAGAGGAAATGCCTTTCTCCATATATGCGCGCGCACACACATATTAAGTTAAATGTCCTTCAAAATACTGAGAAATTACTTCTTAAAAACATTTTTATCTATTTCACAAGATATATAGGGAAAAAAGAGTCCATAACAAGTATTTTGTGAAAATCTAATGTCATAACTTCATTATCTAGGAGGAAACAGATGGAGAAGAAACTTAGCAAGTATGAAAAGTGAAGAAACAAACCTGCAGATATAATGATCCATGAGTCAACCTCGCCCATGAAGTAAGCATGATACCGCTGTTCAGCAGAAAGGAAATGAACACATAGCGTTACTAACAGTAGCTTTTTGGCTAAAGGTGCAATTTCAGCACAATTCATGTAGCTTAGAAACCGAGCCCAAATAAGCCTTGTTTCGAAGAGATCCTTCAACTACTTTATACCAAGAAGCATCAGCACCAAACACTTGTTTGACACTTCCAAATATGCCAGACACTTGCCCAAACATGTTTGGTTAATTTCTTTTTCTTTTTCTTTTTTTTTTGGTACAAGCATACACTCTACAAACCGTCGGAGACACCTTTGTCCATTGTGGAATGCAGCATGTCCACCATTTGAATAAATTAGAACCACCTTGTAATTCTAAAATTATAAGTGAAAAAATCAATTATGAACTCAAAATAATGTCAATTTATATCTATTGCTCCTCTCTCACGTAAGGTTTTGAACTTTGAGAATCTTAAATTCCAAAAGCTTGAAGAAAGGGTTCTTATCATATATACCGAGAGTTTTTATTAATTTTCTATTATGGAGAATGTGAGTCATTTTTATCCACATGTATAAAATAATGTAATTTGTTATTTGATGTGCCTCTAATTGTTGTGTACAAGGCATGTCACATCTTGTCATATAATGTATCTGTATTTTTGTTCTTTATGACCAAGTTTAAAAACTAATCTAACAACTCGTGCATAAGGTAGTTGTTCATAATTATAAGAAGAAGCGTTACTCCTGTTACTGCATATTTCAGTTTCTTGACAAAGCAAGTTCACATATCTAGATAAATAAAATAAATTAGCACTTCACACACAGTTTAGTAACAGTCAAAAATTCTTTTACTTTGTGATTTTGACTTCCCAATTCCCCCCCAGTTTGGTTCCCATAGTTGGATTGGTTCCCATAGTTGGACCTTTACATACAAGCAAGTGACTAGTGTGATGTGACACTCAAAATGTAATTCATCCCTATTTGCTAAAAAAAGAAATAAAAGTACATATGGCACTAAAAACAAAGATTATTTAGAGGTGGAAGAGTAACCACAGTACCAGTTCCCAGGGAGACGAAGCTTGTTGATAAATTGAGTAGATGAGAAACATAGCATAGCAAAAGAGAATGGCTGCAAACACTCTCTACAAGAATCAACCCAATAACAAATGAATAAGTTACTATGACAAAAAAAAATTTGGAAACGAAGACTGCAATAGTCTAGTAATAGCACGTATACATCGGTATACATACCCTCCACAAGAGAGACTGTTGAGCTTGACTCTTTTCAAGTGATCGGACCAACTCCTCTTGTTCTGTGTAATCAAATCAGCAAACTAAGAAACCGCCAATAAAGCAGCAAATAGAGAACCCTAACTTAGCATCTGACGATTATATTTACCGTACAATTGCGGTTGTGTTTATATATCTATATATATACAACCGTGGAATAATTGAGAGAGAGAGAGAGAGAGAGAGACCAAGGGTTTCCATGGGCTGGAAATCGTCACGAGTAGGAAGAGAGAAGTCGTCATCTTCTTCTCCGTTTCCAGATTTCTTCCATTTCCTGGCTAGCTTCCTCATCGCTTTCTTCTCTCTGTGCTTGCTGAAAATCCCTGGTTAGTTTATACTTTATAGGCTTCTTTTCTTTGAATATCATACAACGAAAACGACGCCGTAAACCCCCCTCCACGAGAAATTATCCCACTTCCCCAAGAATGATTTGCTTTTTATCTTTTGATAATTTCATACTAAAAGATATCTTTTAATTAAAGAAAAATGCACTTGTACTCATTGTTTCACACTTTGGGCTATGATAAAGAAGCTCAAATAATAACAGAGAATTTCTACTGGCAGCCCGTAATTTTATTCTTCACAGTCCATAACGCATCAAATTCTATACTTATTTTAAAATTTCTATTTTACCCCCACATCCTATAATCATTTTCTTCTCCAACCGCCAGCCTCCACCTCGCCTCTCTCTTTCTCTCCCCCACACATACAAAACACATACATATATAATACACACATATGTTGCTGGGTCAGCCATGGCAACCGACCCCCCCTCCACACACAAACACATACATATATATACATACATACACATATGTGGCCACCATGGTCGACCCAGCTACTGGGTCGGCCGCCGCCCCCCCCATCTCCCCATACACACACACTCTCCCTTACCCTCCACACACGCACAAAAACTATGGCCGCGGCCATGGCATCAATCGGGGAACGATGGGTTCCCCGACTGTTGGCAGTTGGGGAAACCTGGGTTCCCCAACTACCAGCAATTGGGGGCCTTTTTTTATTTTTTATTTTTATTAATTTTTTATTATAATAAAATAAAATTAAAAAATAATACAAATAAATAAATTTTAAATATCTACATTTTAAGTAATTATAATTTAGGTAATTTTAAATCATCTTATTGAATTTTGAATACTTAAAAAAAATTAAAATTAGTTAATTTATCTTATTAAATTACTTAAAGATACATATATCTAAAAATCCTACCATCATTTAAAATATTTTTTTTAAATATATGTATCTTTACCTAATTCAATAAGACAAATTAATTAATTTTAATTTTTTTGAGTATAAAAAATTCAACACCTAAGATGAATTTTAGAGAGGTTAAATTTTTTATTAAAAAAATTAAAATTAATTAATTTATCTTATTGAATTAGATAAAGATACATACGTATATTTTGAAAATTTTTATTTTAAATGATGATAAGATTTTTAGATATGTGTATAATTTAATAAGATAAATGACCTAATTTTAAATTTTTTTAAGTATTAAAAATTCAATACTTAATTACAATAATTTAAAATTTAAAATTAGTTAAATTATAATTACTTAAAATACAGATATTTAAAATTCATTTATTTGAATTATTTTTTAATTTTATTTTATTATAATAAAAATAAAAAATAAAAAAAGCCCCAGATTGCCAATAGTCAGGGAACCTATCGTTTCCCGACTCGGACCAGTCGGGGAATGACGGGTTCCTCAACTGCTGCCATGGCCGCGGCCATGATTTTTGTGTGTGTGGGGGGGGGAGGGGGAGGAGGCCATGGTGGCCGCATTTGTGTGTGTGTGTATATATATATATATATGTATGTGTTTGTGTGTGTGAGAGAGAGAGAGTTTAGAGGGGGATGGCGACCGACCCAGCAGCATTTGTGCGTGTGGGGGGTGGGGGGAGGGGAAGAGAGAGATGAGGCAAAGAAAGTGACTGCTGTGGGATGTGGGAGGAGTAAAATAGAAATTTTAAAATTTGTGTGAAATTTGATGCGCTACGGGATGTGAAGAGTAAAATTACGGGTTGCCAATAGAATTTCCCATAATAAAAATACCATTGCTCAATTTGCAAAAGCCCTTATTCTTCCTTTCTCTCCTCCCTCCCCTCTTTCACCCAGCAACGCCATGGTCGCTTGCTCTTTCCTCTCTTCTCTTTTTTCATGATTGCTTATAGCAACTGTCTATAACGATAATCACACGCAAAAGACGAGGCAACGAAGGGACAACAGCGTCAATTAGTTGCTAGAGACAACTATGGGAAGGGAGGAGAGAGAAAAAAAACAGGTAGCTATGGATCGTCCGATGAGAAAAATAAATTTACAAAGATGCAAAGAGTATTTTTATTATTTTTACATATATATATAACCTTTTTTGTGGCTCAAGCAATATAAGTAGCATGGTTCTTAATTAAATCACTTAGCAGGCATATATCATTATTAATACTCGATTGTATTTAATTTAAATTATTTAATTAAATTTCTTTTTAATAAACTCTCGCAAGTTTATATGGTAAAAATAGTTTTCCCAAATTTCATTTAGAACAGACCGTTCTTTTGCAACTGATAAATTAAGAATAAACTGAAAAAACAAACTATATAAGCGATTCTCCCTTAATCTTCACGAAGTGAGAAATCACTAAGCTTAAGGAAACACCAAAAAACAAACAAACAAACAAACTGATTGCACAAACACCCAGATCCGGTTGTAACTAACTATGCAATTAAATGTTGACATAGAGCAACTCAATGCAAGGCTGATCCAAGTCACATCTGGCCTAAAAGGTTGCCAAGAGAAAAAAGAAAAAAACAAAAATACTTCTCATATTGATCATAACTACAGCAAGCAGAAGGCAGAGGCAGCTGAAATGAACCGTCTTTCATTACTGAGGCATTGCCATTTCCCACCAAGTAGGATCACATACTAGCCATTCCATAAGAGGAAAACAAAACAATTTGCTGTCGTAGTTTCTCAAGCAAAAATAATAGTGAACAATATTAATAGGGTTAGGGTATAAAATTAAAAGCTATTGGTACTGTAAAATCTTCGCCTCCTTTTATATCCAAGGATAAATTACAAATCTGCTCTTCCAGGGTATCTGGGGAACGGAATCACATCTCTAATGTTCTCCAGTCCAGTCGCAAAGAGGATCATCCGTTCAAAGCCTAAGCCAAACCCGCTATGTTTAACAGTGCCATAGCGACGTAGGTCCAGGTACCACTCGTATGGCTCCAGAGGTAGCCCCATCTCCAGTATCCTGTATGGAAGGGGGGGAAAAAATCCTAATTTAACATTTCTCACTGGCTAATGAGTCATTAGTTGTTGGATTGCCAACTTGAAGACCAAGTCAATGCAAACCAATTATCAATCCAAGGAATCTTCAATATAGTAAACAAACTGGATCACAAGGATGGTACGGAATTTAGGCTGCATTTGTTTTGATGTAAATATTTGTTTGAAAATAATTTTCATGTAAAGTTTTCCATATTTTTGGTGCTTGGCTAAGCTTTACAAAATATACAGATGCTGTACCACTATTTGAAACTTGATTTAATATGCATGTATCACAATCCATGTAATTCAAACAATGAATAAAAAATGGAAAGCAAAACCATCAGCTTGCTGTTCTGGAGCTTGGAGAGCTGTTGTGGAGCAACGCAGGAACTGATACCATCTTTCAACATAAATTCCTATAACCACCTGCTGTGTCTGTCTTGCAGGACACTGGATTGGGTTCTTAAAACAACTTGTGGGAAGTTAAAATAGTAAGTTACTTTTACGCTTTTTCATAAAATATTTTTTAGGAAAACATTTTATTAAATTTTATCTAACCAAAATCAAAAATTGAAGGAAAATATTCTTTGTGAAAAATACTTTTCATTAAAACAGACAAATCCATAATAGTGAAATATACATCCTTTAGTATAATAATGAAAACCAAAATCAACAGTCAAAAGTGTTTCCTACCTTTCCTTAATGACCTCGTAACGCTCTTCTCTTTGGCTTCCTCCAATTAGCTCTCCCACCTGAAAACAAATCCAAATGGATTTCATCTTAGGCAAAAACAACAGCAAATCATATTGCTACACACTCTAAAATGTTTCTCCCGCATGCATAGGCAACAAGGAAAAAAAAATTATATCAACGTGTACATTTGAATGAATTCCACTCTGCACCAAGAAAGCATACACAGAGAAAGATTGTACCTTTGGTACAAGCACATCCATAGCAGCAACAGTTTTCTTGTCATCATTGACCTTCATATAGAATGCTTTGATCCCTTTTGGGTAATTATACACAATAACAGGCGATTTAAATTTCACTTCCGTCAAATATCTATATGATTAGAAGAATCGTGAATGAATACCCTTACTGGCAATCATGCATAAGAGAAGATTTTTAAAATTTAACTTCCATCAATTATCTACATGACAAGATAGATCCCGATATTAAGTATAGACATAAATTTCAGGAACAAACACACTTTACCTTTCATGTTCAGATGCTAAATCAATTCCCCATTCCACGTTATTCTCAAATTGCCTCTCTTTTGATACTTCCTCAAGAATTGCAACTGCTTCAGTGTAAGAGATGCGAATAAAGTCCGTAGAAGCAACCATTCTTAGACGATCAATTGCAGTTTTATCAAAGTTCTTAACCATAAATTCCATATCATCAAGGCAGTTGTCAAGTAGCCATTGACACAGGAATCTCACGTAAGCCTCCGCACACTTCATATCATCCTATTAAAAAATAAATATGTTGGCAAATTCAGAGACATTTAAGAAAACCACAAAGTTTAAAGCCTCAGTGAGCAAGCTTCCTTATTGCCCTACCATTTTTCAAATTTCAATTGGTCTTTCTCATTTTACTAAGTAATTCAACAAATATAATCTTGTTTACAAACTTATCCAACCACCTGGTCTAGTTGATATAAGTTAGTATTGAACAAAGACAAAGTGAAACAAGAAATTCACTAGCCTAAAAAGGGATTGGATTGTTTAATACTTCTTCCTTTTGATGCTGCAGTTATTTTGCCAACGGGCAAGTAAAAAAATATTATTAAGGTTCTCTATATTTGAGAAAGTCTAAAAGATATATTATTTGTTCTTACTTCACTGGAAAATATTTTTGGAAAAGTTTATCAGCAATCAACTGCTAAAACTTGGATGTACCAAAATCTACCTGCATTAATTAGTATATAAACTTGTTAACCAAATCGAGAAACTCATTTCTATGTGAGACAACCAAGCTTTTCCCTTTTTTTTATGTGATATTTAACATAGCTTAATACTGATTACTTTAATCTGCTGAAACACTTTGCCATATCATAATGAACATAAAATTTCAGCATTCAATATACCTTTAAATCTGCAAATGCTATTTCAGGCTCCACCATCCAGAACTCTGCCAGATGCCTTGAGGTATGTGAGTGTTCAGCTCGAAAAGTTGGCCCAAACGTGTACACACTACTAAGGCAACATGCAAAAGTTTCAACTTGAAGTTGCCCAGAAACAGTCAGAAATGCTTGTCGGGCAAAGAAATCTTGGGAATAATCAATCTTTCCATCCTTCTGGGGAATGCCAGGTTTGAGCTTAGATCTCTCTTCCAGCTTTGAACAATCCTCTTTGACTTTTGTTAGTTCAGCAACTGCAGCACTAATTTCCTCCTTACTTGCCTTGGCTGATTTTAGTTGGGCAACAGCCTCCCCTTTCTCCATGGCAAGAAGCTTAGCAGCTTCGATGTCAGCTTCAGATGGAGGAGGGTTTTTAATCAACTCTTTCTCCAACTTTTCTGCATCACTTATCAAGGTTGTGACTTGAAACATTTCACCTGCTCCTTCACAGTCACTCGTGGTGATAATTGGAGTATGAACATAAAGAAACCCATGTTTCTGGAAGAATGTATGGGTAGCATAAGCCAGAGCATTGCGGATGCGAGCAATTGCTGAAATCTGAACCAACACACAATAAACACCTAGTATTCATGCTCAATTTGTAAATCATATATGCAATAACTCATTCCAAATTCCCAATAAACTAAGCATTAAAAGAAACCAACTTGATAAGAAGGAAAATGTAACATCTTGACTCACAAATATAACTTCCAGTTATAAATTTCAACAGGCCTTCTCTCTTAAATTACAACAATCATACTTCTTAACCCTTAATTCGTTTCTCTTCCTCTCTCAAGCTGCACAAGTTACCAAAATTTAGCATAGTTCCATTGCTCATCAGATCCAATTATCTATTACTGACTATTTGTTAATTCCAGCTTTATTAAATCAATGTTAAGATAAGCCTATAATATACCAAGAGTTGAATTCGAACTATCCTGAAGAGAGATCAACCAAATTGAATTTAAATTTCTAATCTTAACATCGATTTAATAAAGCTGGAATTAACAAATAGTCAGTAATGGATAATTGGATCTGACGAGAAATATAATTATATTATAGGTTTACCTTTATCCCTTGGGTTTACCAGCTCTACAACTCTCTCTATAAATAACTCTGACAACCATATAATATCATTCAAAACAACACAAATCATTATTTTGAGTTCCGTGTTCCTTCTAACAATGAACAAAACGAAAATCATACGGATCTAATTGAATCCATACCGTGTTGGTTCGGGGACGAAGATGAACGTAGTCCCGGAGAAACTCTAACGTTAGCCTGGTCTTCGGCAATGGATACTTAGCTGGATCCACAGTCCCGACATCTAGAACCTTCTGGACCCTCAGCTCGATCCTCTGCTTCGTGCCTTCGGGAGGCACCTTGAGCTCGCCCTCCACGTGCACGCAAGTACCGGTGGACACCAGCTGGCCAAGCGGCGCCACGGCGGCGTCGACGATGACCTGGAGATTGGCCGGGCACGAGCCGTCATTGAGCTCCAGGAACGCGAACGAGCCCTTCCCTTGCTCACGGCCGGTCTTCACCCAGCCGCCGACGCGGACCGTCCGGCCGGCCAGGCCGGCGCCGCCGTCGGGGCGCCCGATAATGCTCTTGATCAGGACCCGCTTCGAGAACTCCGCCTCTTCGAGCTCGCCGTTTTGGGCCATTTTTTCTCCGCAAGAAAATCCAGCGGCGTTTGGTTGCGCGCGCGCGCGCGCCGTGTGGTTTGGGAAGTCAAAAAGACCGTATGGAAGTATTGTCCCTACTCTCTAGGTCCAGATAAACCCTAGCGGGCTATTTTAATGGCAGAACGGGTGGGTTGGATTGCGTGGATTCTCCGGCGGATTGATTCGGGTCGAATCCGATGTGTACGGCGATTCCATTTTCCTCTAATGGAGGCTCTCCACGTGTTAGGCATAGGGGCATAGTTTGTCAATTGACGTCATTGGTGTTGGCAACGTATTCAATATTTACGTTTCCATTTCAAAAATATATTCAAATTTTGGATTAACTCCATATATCTAACTAATATTTATTATAATTTTACTATTCGTATCATTTTTAATTTATTATGTTTTTGGTATTCAGATTTATTTTAAGTTGTAGATTTTTGTAGAGAGTAATTCTTTACAAATAGTTAAATATATCCTTAAAATATATTTTTTTTATTTTGTGCCCATCATATTGAGATAAGAGATAACAAATACATTTGATCTCCAAATGAAATATATTTATTATTATTTTTAAATATAAATATTTTTATTAATTAACAATAAATTTAATTTATTCTTGAATATATTATTAACTAATAGAAATATTTTAAATTTAAAAATATTACTCCTTTTCACGTGTCTTAAAGACACATGAGAAATCCTTTTTTTTTTAATATTGCGAGGATTAGATATAAAATGTCAATCATAAAAATTAATTTTATAATATTTTAAATATATATATTATTATTATATAGACAACAATTTATAAACTGTTTAAATTATGATTGAAACAAGACAAAACTACATGAATGTAATATTTAATTTTATTTATGTTTCTTTTATTATTTTGTTGGATCCGAAGGCATCTAAGTATTAATTCTATTACTATATCACCATTGACACTAGTGGTCGTGATTATAAGAAAAGAAACCACTAGTGATTGTCAAATTGTATTACTAAAGGTGTATTTGATTGTATTATTTAGAATTTAATTTTAAATAATATTGTCTAGAAAACAAAAACTATCTCACTCCCTTGAAAAATGAATTCTATGGAAACAAGTTTTAAATGGTTGTACCATATATATTTTTTCATGAAAAAATTAAGAGTGTTTGATTGTTTTCCATAAAAAATGTGTAATAATTATATATTTTTCATAAAAAATATGTACAATCAAACACACTTTAAGATTATTATTACAATTAACGTTGATTCATGAGCAGAGCTAGGCAACACGAAGGAACAAGGCTATGGTTGGAGGTGTAATGCCCCATTTTCCTACAACGAGCGTTAACTCGAGATTTCGGGAATAATTTTTTTTTTTTTTTTTCAACATCAAACACACAACATAAGTCTCTCAATACATATACCTTCATCATAATCATTTCTCGTCAATCCCGATAGTACCTTCTTAGCATATCAAAATTTAATAATAAATAAACTAAGACAGGCATTAACAATCGCATCAGCGGAAGTAAGATTGAAACCTCAATGATATATAACCGACAATTCCTTTACAATAACCAAATCGATGTTTCACATGAAAATATCAAAATATTACATAACCTCTGAACATCGTAATCATGGACAAAACCTACGAAAACTAAACATAGTCGCTACATCTCGATGATATTATTTCCCTTGGCGCCACTGCTTTCACCTGGAACATTTTTGAATATTCCAGGGACATAGTCCAAATTAGATGCTGAATCATCTAAGTGAGAGTTCAAGAACGTTTTCATGCAGATATGAAAAATCATATACAAAATCGATAAATCCCGACATGCACCAGCCTAAGAGAATTCCACATAGCACTTAACCCTAACCGAGGAAAATGCAATCTCTCTAAAGGCGACACAATCACTTCGGCCCATTGGCATAACAATCCTGCTTAAGAGGGACAACCTCGACATATAAACCCGGGAATCACCCAATTGTCATTGTAGGCTTTACGCTCAAACTCAAAAGCATTCCAAAACCCAACGCAACCCTAGCCCCAAGAGTGTCACATTAGCACTAGCCTCGGAATCGACGTCACCTCGACATTAATGCTATTGCTCAAAGGAACCTGTGGTGGTGTCCACTCGCAGCCCCGCCACTTGAGCCAACAACCGGGGTGGTGTCCACTCTCAGCCCCGCCACTTGGGTCCCGTAGGGTGAAGTCCGTCTCAACCCCGTCCCAAGTGGGTCACCTAGCATTAATCCTAGGTACGCATCCCGAGTGCTGTCACTCTGGGCTACGTCACAGGTTACCAACCCACGCCCCACATGGACGACACAAAACAAAACAAGCCAATGCCAAAAAATCATTACATGCATAAAAATCTACATCTCAATGTATGCAATTTACGGTACGAAATGCAATGCATGTGTAAATAACTGTTTGGACAACCATAATACACAAAGCCATAGGGATGAGCATTCACAGTAAACCATTCACATGTCACTCAAGATCCCTTCGGGTAGAATCGCTCATAAGTCAAAACAAAGTTGGGGGCGAACACTCACCTTTGGCGAAATTTCAAATTCTTCTCGACAAGCGCGGTACGCCTCGATTTGCGTGCCTACCTCGATTTGCGTGCCTTCTTTGAACTTCCCACGAGTCACTTCGTTTCAAGCCTCAAGGCACCCTAATCATCACATTTATCCAACAATTATAATTTTCCTTAATTTTCTCACAATTTTCCTATTTTTCTCCCATTTTCTTCTCTAAGAATCAGAAATAAATATCTACACAACTATTTTCTCAAATATTTTTACATAATAATTCATAAAACAATATTTATAAGCCTCTGGAATTTTCTGAAAATTTTCCAGATTTTTTTCCTATTTTCTCAAATTTCCATAATTACTTTTCCTTGAGAAAATTTATTTCCCATCTATTTACTTCGAATATACTTCAATAAAAAAAACTAAAACTCATAAAATAAATTCCTTATACTTATGGAATTTTTTCCGAATTTTCTAAAAATTCCTCCTATTTATTTTCTATTTACATTTCCTTTCAAAAATCAAAAATAATTATTTTCTCAAGAAATTTCCAATATAAAAATTCATCAAAATAAACTATTCATATTTCTAGAATTTCTGGATATTTTTCCAGAATTTTAATTCCTTTAATTCTATTTTTCCTCTAATTTTCTTTATTTTCAGTATTTAAAAAAAACACAAAAAATACCTCCGGTCATCTTCTCCAGCGACGGTACACCGAAAAATTGAAGCGACGACACCAGGCTGTTCCTCTCCCTTAGTCGATCCCAATGGTACCAATCTTGCTCGGAAAAAACCACCGGAAGCCTTTTGATTTGACCAAAAACAGTCGGCCGAAGCTATCCCGCCACCGAACTCTGGCGAATCAAATTGACCCTCGATTCGAACTCCGATTGGCACGAAACTTTTCAGATCAGTTACCCATCACCTTGCGAACAAAAGCCCCTTATTAGATCGCTCGATCGATCACTCTACAACCCGATTTGGTATTTCACGCAAAATGTATATATATATATATACGGCCGAATGTATATATATGCGAAAACACCCTCTATACTACCCCAAAAATTCCCAAAATCTCCATAAATGATCCTCTTCCCTCAATGATCAAAAGCCCCTTATTGGTTTCCCTCGATTTGCTCTCAAAACCGAGCAATTTGATGTTTCATTTTCGGCCGAAACCCTTGGCTATTTATAGCCAAATTCGACCCTCACGTAGCCGATTTCCGGCCAAAACTCCTCCTACACGCCACCAGGACAGTCCTTGGCCATGCCCTGATGATCCAAGGCTGCCAAATGGCCGGATTTTCCGGCCAAATCTATGGCCAAATCGGCCATGCTTGTACAATTTTTTGAAAATTGCACTTTGGTCATTTGAAATTTCTCTTTTGCATTTTGGCCCTTACCCTCAAGCCCTTGATCTCTTTAGCACCCTCACTAAGACCCTCAAGATTAGGACTTCTCATTTCTCCCTTGAACTTTCTGAAAATTTACCGTTTTGACCTCTTTCGGGCATTTTTAGAAAATTACTCTTAGGCCCGACTGATTTATTTGACCTCAAATCCACTCGATTCAACCTGAAACCTC